>NC_083229.1:62465138-62767383 GCF_032191835.1 Heteronotia binoei
GGTGAAAATCAGGGAATGACAGCCTGAAAATAGGGGGTAGCAGTAAAAGCTTTCAACAAATGGTGTACAACAAGCAGAGCAGAAGGTGAGGGTACAAGAAAGCTAGCTAATGCAAGAAAGCAACTTTCATGTTCACGATATAGTAAAGGAAGGCTTCATATGTCCATAGTTACTAAAAGTTGAAGCTGAGATATGGCATTGTGTACCTGACTCCCATTCACCTTTTGTAAAGACAGAGAGTATCCATCCTGCCTTCACATTTTACGGCCAGCCAGTGTCTCTATGGTGCCCTAATTTCCCAACCCTCACCCTTTGTTCAAAAATTGTTCTGGAAACCTGAATTTGAAAACAAGAATCCTACCACAAAAATGAACATTATGGGATGGATCCTGTGGCACTGTTCTGCAAATAATGGCCCTTTACCCTGGCGCAAAAAGCCTTCCTTTGGAAGGGCCTCTAGCTTAATGGAAAGGCATTTTGTACTGGAGGAAAACAAGCATCGGAAGAGATTTGCAGGATCCAGTCATATGCCTCTTTCTAGGCACCCATTGCACATCCCCTCTGACAAATATGAATAGCTCTGCTTTATCTCTTGCACAAACCTATGAATGGCATCCCACTCTTAATAAAATAAGGCTTGTATTTGTCAAGAAAGCCTGGCTAACATACAAGGGTGAGTAGGGAAACAATTAAAATCAGATTGCCTTTAATTTTAAATGAGAGGAGCAATAACTGAATTGTAAAGAGAAGAAGTGGCTGTAAGAAAGCTGGGAAAGCGGCCTCTATCTGGGACTCTTTTTCCCCCTTCCAGTTCTTCAATCCCAGAACCAAAGAACTATGCTGTTCTACTAGGAATCTTACCACATTTCTGGCATGCTTGCTGAGTGACTAAATAGCTTTGTTTTTATGGTGGCCATAGGGTTGCCAAGTCTAATTCAGAAAATATCTAGGGACTTTGGGGGTGGAGCCAGGAGACTTTGGGAGTGGATCCAGGAGACTTTAGGGTGGAGCCAGACCTTCCCATTTCCAAAATAAATGCATTTTATTTTGAAATCTCTGGGACTTCTGAGTAAACATACACAGGATCAAGCTGAATGGTTTTAAACTGGAGACTGCAAGAAGGGGAAGTTTCAGCTGCCTAATTGTGATAGAAATGATAGCAATATAATTTGTCATCTGTGACTTCTTTACAGCCTGAACGAAAACTGATTGCAAGCAAAAACATCAGTGTAGGCAGTTATACTAGTACAAATATTTAGGTTCAAAAGGTTGGTATGAGATACAGAGCACATACAGTAGTGCAGTTCACCTGAATGGTCATCATTTCCTCATCCCCCAACAGTTGCAATTCTAGTAAATGAAGTGTAAACACACAAAAAGCAGCCAAAATGCAGTTTGCAAGCTCACATTTTTGTGATCTCCCTGGGGCTTTACTCACAGGAACTGCTGTTCTTCAAGCTAACACAGGCAAATAAAAAGAGAGAGAGGTGGAGTTTTCCTCCATCCCATAAACAGGCTCCTATATAAAGACTCTGAAAACAATGCAAAACAAGTTCAGAGACAGACATACACTATTACTGCCTCCCCTACAAAGACTTCTGAAAAGTACACACACTCTCTCACTCACTGGGTCTGGTTCCTCCACAACGACATCTGAAAATTACAGGGGCTATGCTTCGCTCTCTCTCTCTCTCACACACACACACATATACACTCACACACACTCTTACTTGCTTTGAAACGAAAGTAAAACAAACAGAGTGACAGCGTTCCCAGAGGCTGCTGCTGACCCTTCCCCATGAAGTACTTCCTGCTTCCTGCTCAACTTTAAAGGCATGAGCACACACACACACATTTTAAAACTGGACTTGTTTCAAAACCTGTGGGAAATCTAGAGGTACTGGTGGTTGTGGGGGGTGGGGCTTCCTCCAGCCACCTGGCTGGAGGCGGGGGAAGTAGGCTTCCTAACCCTCCCGCTCTGGCGGGAGTCCCCTGGGTTTGCAGCCTCATCTCCCGGTCTTCAAGAAGTGGGAAGCGGGGGGGTGGGGGGTGGAGGGGGGGGAGAACATACCTGTAGGCTTCATTATAGAGCTCCTGAGCCGTTTGTAAAATGTCTGCTCCTTTAAGGCTGGGCAGGGAGCAGGAAGGGCTTGGGAGAACAGCTCCGCCCTTTCTTTTGCTTTCGCTTTCACAGCAAGAGTTCTCCGGAAGAAGATCTGGTAAGTGTGTGTGTGTGTGTGTGTGTGGGAGAGAGGGAGGGGGCAGGGGATTCCCTGGTTTGGAGGCCCTCCCCCCTTTTAGAAAGCGGGGGGGGGGAGGGAAATGTCTACTGGGCATTCTATTATTCCCTATGGAGAACGATTCCCATAGGGAATAATAGGGAATTCATCCATTGGTATTGGGGGCTCTGGGGGGGCTATTTTTTGAGGTAGAGGCACCAAATTTTTAGTATAACATCTAGTGCCTCTCCCCAAAATACCCCCCAAGTTTCAAAACGATTGGACCAGAGGGTCCAATTCTATGAGCCCCAAAAGATGGTGCCCCTATACTTCATTATTTCCTATGGAAGAAAGGAATTTTAAAAGGTGTGCTGTCCCTTTAAATGTGATGGCCAGAACTCCCTTGGAGTTCAATTATGCTTGTCACATCCTTGTTCTTGGCTCCACCCCCAATGTCTCCTGGCTCCACCCCCAAAGTCTCCTGGCTCCGCCCCCAAAGTCCCCAAATTTTTCTTTAATTGGACTTGGCAACCCTAGGGGGAAGCCTGTGAAACCGGAGGATCCCTCGCTGTGACCTGGGGATTGGGAAGCCTAGGTGGCCAGCTCTGAGTTGGGAAAACCTGGAGATTTTCAGGGTGGAGCCTGGTGAGGGTGGGGTTTGGGTAGGGGAAGTATCTCAGCAGGGTATAATGCCATAGACACTGTCCTCCAAAGCAGCAATTTTCTCCAGGGGAACTGATCTTGGTCACCTGGAGATCAACCATAATAGAGGCAGATCTTTGGGTGCCACTGGAATTGGCAAATATATTTATTTTATAAGGAATCTTTATTGTTAGAGTCAATTGTTATAATTCAAAGGTTGCTATCATATTTTGTAAGTGGCTTACAGACTGACTGAATAGTTCTATCACACTTGCAATCTGCCGTGAGTCTCAGTGAGAAAGGAGGCAACAAAAAATAAAATAAAATAAACCAAATCCATGATATCACTGGATGTGGAATACAGCATTTTCCCAGCTGTCTGATCTATCTGTATGTCTGTTTAATCATCTATCTTCAAAAAAGAAACATCTTCCATGTACATAAGAACAGTACACTTTTCACAGAACAGCCATGTTATAAGGAGAGCTGTATCTCTGTATAGCCTGCCACTCAGATTAAACCTTTTTTGCACGCATCCATTCTACAGTTGTTGCAAAGAATCCTCATTATTGTTTTCAACATAGAATGAAGAATGCAAAGGAAAAATCAAATTTTGCATAATTGGAGCAGTTATTTTATTACTTTGACAATGCAAGGTACATATTCCACTGCCATAACAATATGCTGTATGGAGCATTGTTGTACATGTGTTATGGGCATTTACTGGTTAGTGCCCAGGCCATTAGTGGTGAAACCTTTCAGTATATGCTAATGTCATTTGTTTACACGCTTTTTAATTAAAATCCTTTACACTGTATGATAGCCCACTACAGTATTTAAGTGTAGTACTAGTCTGATTCCTCCCTAGCAGTTGCTCTGCCCCTGGGCTTCTGCTTTCCCTGGCTCAACTGATCAATTCTCCATCAGTTGCTGCGCAGACACATTTTGATCTGTGGGTCCCTCCAGTTTCCTTTGTCGTTTCTTGGTCTCCAAAAAGCAAGAGCAAGGAACCATGAGGGAAATTGGAGGGAGCTGCGGATCAAAATGCATCTGCACAGCAACCAGTGGGGAATTGATTGCTTGAGCTGGGGAAAGCAGAAAGCCTGGGGGGCAGAACAACTACTAGTGAGGAATCAGTCCTCGTCTTAGAGCTTTTGAATGATCTCGCCACTACAGTGCAAAAATCCTGTCACATATATATATATATATATATATATATATATATATATATATATATATATATATATATATATATATATATATATATATATGGATATAAGCACCTGCCTTCTTTGGCATGGTGTTTTAGTAATTTTCATAACACAGACCTAGAAAAGGTAAATGCAGAAATAGGTAATTGATCAAAACTGAATGCCTGGTGTAACAGACTCTTATCTGGGAGAACTGGGGTTGACTCCCCCCCCTCCACATGGCTTTGGGCTAGCCATAGCTATTGCAGGAGTTGTCCTTGAAAGGGTAGCTGCTGGTGAGCCCTCTCAGCCCCACCCACCTCACAGAGTGTCTGTTGTGGGGGGAGAAGATATAGGAGATTGTAAGCCACTCTGATCTCTGATTCAGAGAGAAGGGCGGGGTATAAACCTGCAGTCTTCTTCTTAATATTGCAAATATGAAAATTTATGTTGTTCACACCACTCTTCTAATGTAATACCTGCCAATTAGTTTCAGGCTTGTGGAATCATTACAGCTGTTTGAAGTTCCAGGTAAGAAAACAAATATTCTGATCCAGGTTGCAATTTGGGGCATTTGGTGGCTTGTTTCTAGTAATAAAAATAGCTGCTGAAAAATAATAGTTAAATCATACATTTTGAGTATATAATTCAGTTAACCAATTTCATGAATATGTAAGTGTAATTTGGTACCTGTTTTTGCTCTTCCCCCAAGCCATCCCACATGGAAGCTACAATTTTAGAGACTTCCCCAAAGGTAGCATTTGGATTTTGGCCTTTGATGGCTGCTTGAGTATCTCGGAAAAATAATGCATAGGCAGAAACAGGCTTCTGTGGCTCATTGGGATCCTTCTTCTTCTTCTTCTTGGGAGTTTTGGGTTTCTTTCCCATATCAGAGGCAGGTCTTTTTTCTCCACCATTGACCTGCAAAGTAAATATAGGCTACATTACAAACACGCAATTACTGTAGAGAAAACTAATCTCTAGTTCTTTGTCAACATACATTTGGAGTTTGTTTTGCAGATTATTTCAATTATATCTTTTTATAATCCAAATTTCTGTTATCTTACATGCTTTCATCTCTAAAATGCATTTTAAATATAGTAGGTTATATAACTTTACTTTCTGAATGTTATTATGTATTTTTCTTTCACTAGTTACAGCTTAGCTTTTCATCTTTTTTCAAATATTACTGCTAATGGCTTGACATCCCTCTGAAGAATATGATTATGCACTGGCTAGTAGTTCAATTACAGAGGAAATCCAAATACAGAGGGGGGGGGGATATGTTTTATGGTAGGATTTTAAAAAAACCTTCTATTGGATTAAGACGAGCTTAAAGTTCAATTCATCTCTATCTTAAATCAAGACAGTTGTTGAAAATTTATGTAACATCAAAACTAAAATATGGAGAAAATACCCATTGCAAGACTTCAATTCAAAATCACTGCTGATGATGATACTGGATTTAGTAAAAGGATGCTTCCCGCAGGATAAGAATTTGTACAATGTAAATGTGTTTCCTTCACACCACACCACCTCTTGCTGCCACTGCTTTTATTTGCAAACTTCCCTGGCATAGCCGGGAAGCTGCACTGGTGGCTTGGCTTCCCATGAAGTCTCAGCCAGCTACTCCATGTTTTAATCTTATCCTCCTAATTATGGCACACATTGACTGTTGGCATTTTCCTTTACTGCTCACTAAAGAACAGCAACACAGCTTCACACATATACCTGTACTGTTTATCCTCAATCGTATATTGAGCTATTACATGCATATGCAATATATGATCTACAGGCTGCATGTGACCTTGTGCTAGAATTTGTGCAAAAAATGAGCATGCAGGGAAACTGATATTAAAAATTGTGCCAGGTCCCAGTTTGGGTTCCCCTGCTTTTGGGGCTTTTGATCTGGCTAGCTGAATGATGGGAGAAACCTCACCTGCAAACAGGGAGGTCACTGTGCAATTTCCCTGACAGGATAATATCACTTCCAGGTGCTGCCATCACATTGGGGATGTTGTATAGCAATACTCTGGTTTTGGGGCAAACGCTATGATTTTGAAGGTAAAAACCCATAGAGTTTTGCCTCAAAACTTCACATGTGACACTCTGTCCACCCCTAGATTGTCCCCCAGTTGCCCCAACTGTGACAGCAGTATGCCATGTTCTGTGGCCCACAATAGAATCATAGAGTTGGAAAAGATCTCCAGGGTCATGTAGTCCAACCCTCTGCACAATGCAGGAAATTCACAAATAACTCTCCCCCCCCCCATTCACAAGATCTACATTGCTGTCAGATGGCCTGTTTAAAAACTTCCAAAGGAGGCGAGTCCACCACCTCCTAAGAAAGCCTGTTCCACTAAGGGACTGCTCTGTCAGGAAATTCTTTCTAATGTTGAGCCAGAAACTTTTAAAATTTCATTTCAATAGGGCTGCCATATCCAAATTTTCTGGGTGGGAAAATGCTGACTTTCCATTGTGATTCAGAGTTTTGATCCCCCCCTCCCACCTGTAAATATCTTGTTGTGTTCCTGCTCTGTGATGCAGTAAGAAGTTTCCTCTTCCCAGAAGGAAATGTCAGTATGCTGAAATCTGCATTATGGTTCCTTGTCAAGAGAGAGGAAATTTTCATTGTGTTTCAAACAGTGAGACTGTCAAGCGCGCTTATTTCTGTAACATAATTGTTTCTTAGACAAAGAGCAGGTCACCAACTCTCTACTGCTCCCCCCTTATTTACAACCATTGGGCAAGTAATAAATCCATCTGGCCCAAGGATGTTTATGCTACAGTCTGGCTGGTACCACTTTCAAGTCGCTTCTCCCACAGGTTCACACAGACATCTCTTATCTTCTGCTAGAGAAGTGTGAGAATGGGAGATGTTTTTTTTAATAACCTAAATTCTTTAGTAATAAAAGAGATAGTGTTTAGTAACCTTTGAACCCGTGACTCAAGTATGCATCTGTATGGTAATCTTTGAAGATATCCTATATAGCAGCTGTGTAACCCTGTATACGTCATTACTCCCAAGGCTTGTGTCCTTGGTATAGCTTCTGAGTTTCTAACAATAAAACAGCTTTGATTTAAAACAAAAGACTGCTTATTGAGAAATATCGACGCTTGACAGAGACTAAGAAGGGAGAAACACAGTTGGTGAAGGAATTCAAAAACTGACCTTTCAGGGGGAAAGACTCATTGCCCCTTTAAACCACTGGAGGCTGAAGGGGGTGAACTGGAAAGTAAGGGTGGAATTGTGTTTTTTGTGGAGGTCACACTATAGGAAACAGACCAGGTATGCTATGCTATGAGTCTGCTAAAAGAGCTCTTTCAGTTTCGAGTGAGAAGCTAAATGCTATTAGCTTGGTATCCTGATTCCCAGAGCAGCCAGCCATATGATACCCTTAGAAAGCAATGCTACATGCTCTGATTACAGGCAAGGAAAGCACAATAAGAGGCTAGAGGCAGAGGCTTCTTTCTACATATGACCTTTGTCTCCAGCCTACTGTGGGTGGGGCAAGAAGACATCAGAGTGAGAGGCCAAGTATGTCTCTCTTCACCAGAATTAAGGTCCATTCTTGTAGTTGTAGATCCCTAGTTATATACATAGTTGTAGACCCTGGTTATGTCCTACTCTTCGTGGTCTTATGTGGATGATATGGTATTGCCTTTCTTCTTAGCTATATGATACAATTAATTGACCTTTAATACAATAAGGATTGTATTTTTGATAACAAAGTTGATAATTATTCTTCAACTAATATGTATTTCTTCAGCAATATGTATTTATCTTTTTTGGGGAATGATAAGAAATGCTATAGCTAATTTTAAATGTAATTTCATCCCTAGACATCTCTGTGTATATATATTTGGCTGTATTTTTCAAATTCAGAGAAGTCCAGGAAGTCACCCAAATTAATCTTTGTCTCTTAGAGTGCTAGTTAACTGATGAACAATTAGTTCTTCAATAGCCTTACTCCTGAAGAAATCCGTAAAACTACAGCCTTACAGCATGCTCAGAAACAACTGACGTGACTCCTGCATTTTTGGCAAGGCTGGTTAATCAAGCCTTCTTCTTTTTCTGAACCAGCTCCTCCAAGCAAGAGCCAGGAAAGGAACTGGAAATCTGAGAAAGCTAAAGTGTCACCTATATGGGGGGGGGGGGGAGCACTAATTTGTGTTCTGATAAAGCTTGAAAAAAGTCCCCCCCCTTATTTATGAATATTTGCTCTGCTTGCAATAAAGAAAACATATTTTAAGATTTCCCCCCTAAAAAGCTGGTGGACAAGCTATGTCTGTGGTAAATCTCCACCTGTGTCCATGGTTGGGATGTAATGATACTGCTGCTGTACTGGGTGGTGTGAGGGAAGGTCTTTTAAAAAAATTGGATAAACCTTCACATATTTGAAGTAGAATTATGATCCAGTGTTTAGCCTTGTGAATAGCTTCAACATGTCCAAAGGTTACACAGGGAACCTGTTATCTGTAAACTGAACAATCTTTGAAACATTCTAAATGATCCATTGCCTCTGAGTTGTTCATCCATAGAACTAAAGTCAGACTATTCCCTATGGGAATTCTATTAATATATTTTAAAATATGGATACATTCCACAACTAATAACCTTGAAAATAATGGGGGTGATGTCTCCAACTTACGCTTACAACCATCCAGCAGTTATACAGACTTTGCTACAAACCACCAAAACAGAGACAGATGGGAAATAATTAAAAAAATCCTCATACTTATTCTGCTAAGCATAGACTTGTGCTTCAAAATCCCTAGAGGTGCAGTTAGCTCATGGTAATCCACCTCCTGTCAGGACTTATTGCTTAATTATAGTGATGTATTTAACTTATTTATCACAAGAAAGCAATGGTCTCTCACTTTAAAAATGTGTGTATTAAACATGTTGCACGAATAATAGATCACAAGGATATATAGTAAAGGATTTAAGACTATCAAATAAGGCACACTGTTGATATCTAAATGTCCCTTGAGAAGTTAAGGAACGCCTATAAGCATATTTAAAATAAACTGCAATCATTCCAAAGCCTTTAATGGTGGTAGGAGAGCTGTTTTGTTAACACTATCTCGCAGTAATCACCATAGTTTAAAATAGATTTTAATCAAGCGCCATCTGCATAATAGACTGAACAAACAACATAAAATTCTAGTATAACTTACCATATAAAGTAAAATTGGTTAAGCCTCTCTCTGCCACATAAACAAAATAGGCTGAAGCATTTCTTCAACAATCATGTTTTAGTTAGTTACTACTGTTTACAGTGCTCTCATGGCTCCCTTCTCTCTAATTCACAAGAAATCCTTTTGTAAGTGAAATCCAAATGACCACGAAACATAGAATCACAGAGTTCGAAGGGACCTCCAGGATCATCTAGTCCAACCCCTTGCACAATGCACAAAACTCACAAATACCTCCCCTTGAATTCACAGGATCTTCATTGCTGACAGATTGCCATCTAGCCTCTGTTCAAAAACCTCCAAGGAAGCAGAGCCTACCATCTCCTGAGGAAGCCTGTTCTACTGAGGAACGGCTCTAACAGTCAGGAAGTTCTTCCTGAAGTTGAGCCGGAAACTCTTTTGATTTAATTTCAACTCACTGGTTCTGCTCCCACCTTCTGGGGTTACAGAAAACATTTCCAAACCATCCTCTATATCAGTGGCCCCCAACCTTTTCAGCTCCAGGGACCGGTTTTGTGGAAGGCAATTTTTCCATGAACCGGTGGGGGTGGGGATGCTGGGGTTTTTGCTTCCCCAGGCTGCCCCATGCCCATAGCCTGTCCCTGCCCCCCATAGGGGTCTTTAAATAAGGAGTAGGTGAAGATCTCTGCCTCACTCTGTGGCCCGGTTGCTAACAGGCCACGGACCGGTACTGGTCCACGGCCCGGGGGTTGGGGACCCCTGCTGTATATGGAAGCTCTTCAAGTACTTGAAGATGGTGATTGTATCACCTCTCAGCCGCCTCCAGTCCAGGCTAAACATGCCCAACTCCTTCAACCTTTCTTCATAGGACCTGGTCTCCAGACCCCTCACCATCTTCATCGCCCTCTTCTGGACCCGTTCCAGCTTGTCTATATCCTTCTTAAAATATGGTGTCCAAAACTTAACACAATACTCCAGGTGAAGTCTTACCAGAGCAGAGTAAAGTGATATCATCATTTCATGTGATCTGGAAACTATATTTTTGTTAATACAGTCCAAAATTGCATTTGCCTTTTTAGCCACCGCATCACACTGTTAACTCAAGTCCCCACAGCTAAAAAGTTAGCCCAATTGTTTTTTCAACACGTGGTTAAATTACACTAATTCCCGGACAAGGTAATTAGTGACCGGGTCCCGCATTTCGTTGCCAACTTCTGACAGGATCGAACAAGGATTAAGTTCAGCTTATCGCCCTCAAAAAGACAGACAGATGGAGAGGTTGAAAGCGTTACTGGAGCAATATTTAAGATGTTTTGTGAACTACCAGCAGTCAAACTGGGTAGAATATGGATACAATACTTTGCAGAATATGGATACAATAACAGTGTGCATAGTTCTACAAAGACCTCCCTGTTCTTAGTAGTGAATGGGTACGAAGGAAAACCATTCCCACTATTGCCGGGGGGAGTAACATCAGAAGTACCTTCTTCTTTTAAACAATGGTGGGGAAAATTAGGGAAAGTTTGGAGGTTTTTCCAGGAAAACCTGGATTTAGCCAAAGAGACATACAAGAAACACTGTGACAAAAGCCATACCCCGACTTGGGATTTTAAAGTGGGAGAAACAGTCTTTTTGTCTACCAAGAACTTACCATTACCTCAGCCTTCACAGAAATTGGCATACAAATTCCTGGGACCTTTTCGTATCAAAAGAGTGATTAACTAAGTGACAGTGGAAGTTGAGTTACCCAAACTGTTTAGTAAAATACATCCTATATTTCATTGCAGGCTACTCCGACGAGATCCTGGAGCTAAGTCTTGGCACCCTCGACCTCAAGCTCCACAACCTATCCTGATTGGGGGTCAGAGTCACCATGAAGTTAAAGAAATATCGGATGCTAAGTTGAAATGAGGGGTTTTGTATTTTCTGATCTGATGAAAGCATTTTTCCCCAGACCACGACGAATGGGTCGAGGGCTCGCAAGTCAAGTGCCAGACTTATTTATTTATTTATTCCGTAACTTATATCCCGCCCTTCCCACAAGTGGCTCAGGGCGGCTAATGAAGAAGTTTTATAACGCTCACCCTACCAAACCCCAAAGAAAATCGTACGGGGGGCAGTATGTCAAGCATGCTAATTGCTCAATTCTTCCATGCTTTCCTTCTCTTCCCCCCTTTCTCTCCCTTCCCCCCTGTGGATGCATAATAAATCCCTCTGAATCCAGGATGTGTAGCGTAACCTTGTATTAAACGGTGTAAAGTGCCTCTCCCCCAGCCATGTCTTATCAGCAACAGGGAATGTGTGAAAATGGAGATGTGAACATTCCTTAGTCATAAAAGAGATAGTAGTGAGTAGCCTTTGAACCTTCTACCCCATTTTCATCTTTATGTTATTCTTTTGAAGTTATCTGTAACCCTGCCTTTTGAAGTAGTCTATAAGATACTATTCAATACTGGGTCAATCATTACTTCCAAGGAATCCGTCCTTGGAGCAAGTCATGGAGTTTTCAATAAAGCAAGTCTTTGATTAAAAAACAAAAACTTGATTATTGCAAAATATCGATGCTTGACACTCTTAGGTCATAAATACGTCTGTGTCCAGGACACTGGGTAAAAATAGGTTTCAGATATTTGTCATTTTCAGATATTTGTGGCAAAGACTCCCTGCCCCTGTTAGCCTATCAGCTTCTCCATTCAATTTCCCTGGAATGTGAATAGCCTGAATAAATACATTGGTGTCCAAAACAATGCTCCAAATCAAGGTGCCCTTGAGATAGTGGTCCCTGGCCTATGTACCATTCTGTTTGTTTGTACAGAACATTGTTACTGTATTGTCCATCTGCAGCAAAAGGGAACAATTTTGGAGAATATCCTTAACTGTGGAATGCTGAGAGTAACTGTGGAATGCTGAGAGCACATTCAGCCAGTGCTGAGGGAGCTGCACTGGTTGCCTGTTGTGTTCCGAGTTCGCTTCAAGGTGTTGGTATTAATCTTCAAAGCCCTTTATGGTCAGGGACCTGCCTATCTACGGGACCGCCTTTCCCCATATATCCCCCAGAGAGCACTGCGATCAGGGACAAAAAATCTGTTGTCTGCCCTTGGCCCAAAAGAAGCCAGGCTGTGTATGACGAGATCCAGGGCTTTTTCGGTGGCAGCACCAGAACTTGGAACACCCTTCCAGAAGCCATAAGGGCCCTGCGGGATTTGTCTGTGTTCCGCAGGGCCTGTAAGACCGAATTGTTTAAACAGGCTTTTGCAGTTTGATTGAAAAAGGGCTGCCACTGGACATCTTACAGAATGCTGGCGATCATAGTCGAGAATTCAATACCGCCTATACTGTACTGAAATAGTGCTATAGAATGGTTTTAAAGCTGATATACGTAAATTATGGTTTTATATGTTTTATTGGATTGATTGTATTTTATGATGTTGTAAGCCGCCCTGAGTCTGCTTGCGGAGAGGGTGGGATATAAATTGAAAGTAATAAATACATAAATAAATAAATAATAAATTATCTGAGATCCTGCCGTTATACTTTATCTGTCTCCTCTCAAGCATGGAGGTGACCTTACAGCACTTTCTTCTTTGAAGCTGGGTGATTTGCTGTGTAGAGTTATCTCCTCTGTCTCTAGAGCAGAGAAATTTATTCCAATCTACCATTCTAAATTACATTACATTCTGGCTTCCGGGTTACGTCATCTTGTCTTGAGGGATGTCCGCAGATCGTCCTCCTGCGGCACCTTTGAATCAGGTGGTTGGAGGGAAGACCCTGGAGGGGGGGGGGTTGCATGGGACTTTTGCAGGGAGCTAGGGGTACAGCGGCAGCTGCTCCTGTGCTTCTTGCATGTCCCAAGGCTCTGCCGCCATGATAGCTGGCGCAGCAGCAGAAAAAGATGAACGCCTGACTGCTTTCTTTCGCTCTTTTCAGTAAATCTTTGATGTATCGCCTTTTAACTTCTAGCGTGACAATTCTACTTGGCAAGTAAGTAAGCTTTCAATACCACTGGATGGGTCGTTTTGCATAACAACAAGTGGCTAGCTCAAAGGAAGGGAGAGGCTGATTATACGCCTACTTCTCTTGCAAATGAGGCCTCAAAAAGTCTATGAGCAATCTTAAGTATCGGTAATTACTTGAATTGGACTGAATATAAATACTTAAATCAACCCGAATTATAATTGGATATATGTTAAAGAGACTATTATTTGGCTGCAATATGATCTGAACATAAATGAGACATATTCTAGAGAGATCTGTTCCTGTTGTCTAATTGCAATTGAAATGATAGCATTTGAAATCTCAGATGGAGCTGATTTGGAATGACGATTTAACTGGATCTTTAAGGTACTTTTCAACTTGATTTAAGAGACTGAGTTTGCTGACAGAAAAATGGTACTGCCAAGCGAAATGTCTTATAAAAGAGATATCTTATGGAATATTACTTCTCTGAAACAGGATCTTGGCTCATTAATGCAGCTAATTAGAAAGCAAATGAGACTTTTTATGCCGAAAGCTAGCAAACTTTCCACACTACAGGAGCTGAGTGCTAAAGAGATTCTGGTGACGTATGTGGAATTAGAATGGAAAAGTGATCTGCTCTGAAACGAACAAAAGAAAACCAAATGGATCCTTATGGCTCAGTTACAAAACAAGACCGGAAATTAAGATTGAGTGAAGTCATGCTGAGAGGAGGAAACGGCGTTGAATTCTTCTTCCCGTTAACGAGAGGGCAGGCCACATTGAGAAGAGAGAAGGTGCACCCCAGCAGCAAATTAAGATGTGGAACTCCTTCAGGAAGAAGGACTCTTGACCTTTTCCCCTTTTTGTGGATAGCTGGATATGGAACTCTCAATAAGAACTGGCATGCGATTTTAAAAGGCAAAGTGTGAGGTCTGGGATACACTAAGTTGGTTTTCTCTGGTATAATATGGATACAGAAACTAAAGGAATCCAAAAGTTTTAAAATGTTGGGAAGGATTCCTGAGTTCTGGTTTCCTTGTGGGTAAACAAATATGGAATTATTAATAATGAATTGGTATGTGATTTTAAAAGACCAAGGAAGATCCTAAAGAAGGAAGGGTGTTGTTAAAATTTTAGTTAAACATACAGTCAATTTGGATCAAGGCTAAGGAGTGCAGACAACACATTTATTTTTACATAGCAGGAAACGGGAGCGACCTGCACTGAGCGGTGCCGAGCAGCAGGTTGTGGAACTAATGGTGCCACTGAGGGTGAGAATTACAGGGACTTTTTTCCATCCCACTAACTTTACTGAATCCCAACCTTAAACGTTTTATACATGCCGAGCGCTACTATATTCTGGGTCACCAGAGACATAATCACACCCAAACTAGTAGAGGCTCTCGGACTCTATACGAGTCCCTTGCAGTACCCCATCCAATTTGAGAAGATGGATGGAACGGTGATGAAGGGGGAGCCCTGCACAGAACAAACCCAAGGAGTGCCGGTAGGGATAGAAGACCACTTGGGACACAGAGATTTTTGTCACGGCCCCCTCATCATCTTTTGACATCGTCTTGGGAGTGGGGTGGCTGACTAAACATGAGCCTAACATCAGATGGGGGGACCAAATCATAGACTTTAGAGATGCGGTGTGCGAGCCCCACAGATGGAACGAGGGGTGGGCCCCGAACCCTCCCTAAACGAGAAACTATGCCTCACCATAGAGGAAGTGAAATCGATTCCGAAGGAGTATTAAGACTTAAAACAAGTGTTTAGTGAAAAAGAAGCTAACGAGCTCCCCCCACCACACTGTGACACTGACTGTGCCATAGAATTAATACCAGGGCACAGCCTCCCCAGAGCAAAAATATACTCCATGGGGTGGGCCAAAAAGGCAGAGCTTTGCAAGTTCTCAGATAAGAACCTAAAACGTGGTTTCATCCAGCCAGCCACCGCCCCCCACGCTGCCCCAGTGCTCTTTAGGAAGAAAAAAGACGGGGCTGAGGCTATGCACGGATTTTACGGGGATTAACGCGATTTTGGTGCCCAATGCATACCCCATACCCCTCATAAAAGACCTACTAAGCACAGTGTCAGAGAGAAAGATTTTTACCAAGCTGGATCTGCGGGATGCCTATTTCTAGGTGCGCATAAAAGAGGGGGATGAATGAAAAATGGCGTTTAACACACCGACGGGGCATTCTGAATACTTAGTCATACCATTCGGCTTACAGGGGGCCCCCAGGGTCTTCATGAACTTCATAAATGAAGTGCTGCGGAAGTATTTGTACTGCGGAGTAGTGGTGTACCTGGATGATATAATTATTTATTCAAAAGACCTCTCCTTGCATGTGAGATTAGTGAGGGAGGTGTTGGCAACCCTCTATGAGAACCAACTGTATGCGAAACTATCCAAGTGTGAGTTCCATAAGACGGAACTGGATTACCTGGGCTACAGAGTGTTGGGGCGATGGACCCAGCTAAAATAAAAGCCGTGCTTGATTGAGAACCCCCGAGGACACGTAGACGGCTCCAATCTTTCATCGGATTTGCAAATTTTTATCATAATTTTATACAGGGGTTTGCCCATACAATGCTCCTTAAAACAAAAGGGAAAGGTCCTGAGGCCAAACGGCTGGGAGCCAAACTGAAATGGACAGAAAGTTGCCAAGAGGCGTTCACTAAATTAAAGAGACTGTTCACCAGTAAACCCATACTGATCCACCCCAATGAATTAAAACGCTTTGTGGTTCAATGCGACGCCAGCGTTGTCGCTGTGGGGGCAATTTTAATGCAACCAGATGAGGGGGGGCTAAAGCCCTGCGCTTACATCTCCAAACATTTTTCGCAAGACCAAAGGAACCGGTCGGTGTTGGACAAAGAGGCATTTGCTGTAACGTTCGTGTTAAAGTCATAGAGATCTCAAAGAAGCAAGAGTCCCGTTTGAGATATGGACAGACCATAAAAATTTGGAGGCCCTAAAAGGGCTTTGGAAACTAACTGAGAAGCAAATCCGGTGGGCGGGGTTCTTCACCAAATTTGATTTCAAGCTAAAACACATACCTGGGTCTAAGAACTTTTTAGTGGACGCTTTATCACACCTTCCCCAGCACAACTGCCAAAGAGAGGAGGTGATTGATTTGTTAAACTCCCCCAGCCAATTGGGGGGAGCTGTGATCAACCGCTCGCAGTCAAAGTGCAAAGAGACCGAAGAGCAATGGGGGGGAGAAGCTGAGTAAAGAGGTAGAAAAGGAAGGAGATGCAAAACCGGAGGGGGTGAGAGGAGGGGAGGGAGGCTTTTGGTAGAAGGACAATAAATGTTACGTACCAGAGAGCCTCAGAAAAGAAATACTGCAATCCTGCCATGACAACAAGATAGCCGGGCATTTTGGGTGTGTCAAAACCCTGCACCTTGTGAACAGACAATTTTGGTGGCCCATTATGAAAAGTGACATATCTGAGTATGTGGCCTCCTGCCAATTTGTCTAATGGCGAAATGGTGAGGGGGAAAACCACCGGGATTATTACAACCACTAGAGACAGAAGCCCGACCCTGGTCAGTAGTGTCGCTGGACTATCATGGAACTCCCTCCTTCCCAGGGAAAAACCAAAATTCTTGTAGTAGTGGACATCTTTTCTAAACAAGCGTGCTTTATCCCATGCTCCCAAATACCGACGGCTAAGAAACTAGCTCAATTATTCTTTCAACACGTGGTGAAATTACATTCCTTCCCAGATAAATTGATTAGTGACAGAGGAGTATAATTTGTTGCCAACTTCTGGTGGGAGTTCTGTAAATTAACCGGTATTGAGCAGGGACTGGGCTCCGCGTATCACCCTCAGACGGACGGACAGACTGAGAGGGTGAATGCGCTGCTAGAACAATATTTCAAGTGCTTTGTGAACTATCAGCAGTCGAATTGGGCAGAGTTGCTCCCTTTTGCAGAATATGGTTATAATAACAGCATGCATAGTGCCACCAAATCTTCCCCCTTCCTGGTGCTGAATGGCTATGAAGGGAAGCCCTTTCCTCAATTGCCAGGAGGACTGACAGCAGAAAGCCCATCCACCTTTGAGCAATGGTGGGGGAAACTGGGGAAAGCTTGGCGCAACATCCAGGAAAATTTGGAACTGGCCAAAGAGACATACAAAAAGCATTACGATAAGCATCACTCACCAGCTTGGGATTTTAAAGTGGGAGATACAGTGTTTCTATCCACCAAGAGCTTGCCATTACCACAAACGTCTGAAAAACTGGCCTACAAGTTTTTGGGACCATTTCATATAAAACGTGTAATCAATAAAGAGACTGTAGAACTAGAATTGCCAAAATTGTTTAGTAAGATACACCCAATCTTTCATTGCAGCTCACTTTGAAAAGACTCTGGAACGATGCCCTAGCACCCTAGGCCAAAAGCTTCGGATCCTATCCCGGCGGGAGATCAGAATCATCATGAAGAAATCTTAGATGCTAAGCTGAAGCGGGGTGTGTTGTACTTTCTGATTAGGTGGTAACATTTCTCAACGGCCCACAACAAATGGATAATAAGTTCAAATGTGAGAGCCCCAGCATTAATTTAAAAAATTCTATGCTAAATATCCTTCAAAGCCCAGGAAGGGGGCTTAGGGGGGCAGTATGTCAAGTGCGCTCATTTCTGGACCACATTTTACTATGTAGAGAGCATGTCATCAGCTCACCAGCTCTCCCCCACTATTTACAACCTAGAGGGCACGTAGCGAAAACATCTGGCCCTGGGATGTTTATAGTAGAGGCTGGCCGCTGGTACCTCCAAGCCGCCTCCCCCCCCCCCGGTTTCACTCAGGCAACCCTTATCTCTTCACAGAGAAGTGTGAAAAGGTTTGATATTTTCAATAGCCTAAGATTCCTTAGTAGTTAAATAGATAGTTGCTTAGTAACCTTTGAACCCGTGACTCAAGTATGCATCTGTAATATAACCTTTGATGATATCCTATATAGCAACTGTGTAACTGTTTGTACCCCATTACTCCCAAGGCTTGTGTCCTTGGTAAAGCTCCTGAGTTTTTTACAATAAACCTATCTTTTGATTCAAAGCAAAAGGACTCTGTTATTGGGAAATATTGGAGCTTGACACCATGTTTCAAGATGCTGGTTCTGATTTATAAACTCTTACAACTTGGCTCCCACATATTATAGAAACATTATTCTCCCTTGTGGTCCAATGTAATCATTATAATCACTTAATAGCACCTTTTCCCATACCACTCATACATAAATATCCCTACTGAAGAGCTTTCTCAAAGAGTGACCATTTGGCTATCATCAGAGACTAAGCATTAGCGTTTTTTTGTAAATTCTGCAGCACTGGGCTATGTGTCTTTTTAAACTTCAAGACAAGCAGCATTTTTGGACTCCGCATACATGTGTGAGCTTTTCTGCTGAGAGTATATTTACTAGGTGGCAGCATTATTACTTGCTAATTGGAAAGATTTCATGTGAAATATTTGAGTCAGCGAATCAGATCTGCTAAGTCATAAAAGTAATTACAATGATCACAGAATATGCAATCAGTGTCACAGAAAGATAAAATAGGGGAAGATATTTCGTTTACTGCTTCATTATAAAATTGAGCATTCTGAAGAAACACTTTAAGAGAAGCAGAGGGAGCTGAGCACTTCACTTAATCCGGCCCAATATGCAAACATTTTGAAAATTATTAGAGGCTGAAAACAAAGTATTGGTTTATGTTTATATATTTCATATGCAAATTATTTTCCCATGTAAAATGTATATTGAGAAATGCTAAAAGGCATAAAATATGCAAGACATTTTTTTCTATGAAAAGTGTGTTCTGTGAATAATATTCTTTTTTAACGAGAATTTATTCACACTGCTGTAGGACTTATTTTCTTACATACCTGATTATTTTGCAGTTTCAGGAATGAAAGTATTGAAATAACATAAAAAGTCATGACTCATGTCTAAATTATATCCTTGATATACTAGTCTACAACTCATCTTTATTTAACTGACCCCTGTTTGACGGGTTGCAGTTAAGAGATACTGAGTTTGGTGCTACTAATCTTGGTGGAATTTACATACAACTGTGAATCATAAACTAAGTTCATATGTTAAAAAATCATACAGAAATTGCCCACAGCAGGATACAATGTATTAGTTTGGGAAATGTAATTTTAAATATCATAACCATGAGCAAAACGAAAATTTTTAAAGTATTTGACCATTTATGTGTTTTAAAAATCTGATATGCTCCCAGTTTTGTAGAAGCTAGGAGCGAAGGATTTATTTTCAACAAGAAAATGGATATATAGGCAAAAATGTCTGAATACTTGCCACTTGCTTCTCTCTTCCCAGCAAGTGCTTTTTGTGAACTGAAGTCACTTCAGGTATTGGAGACTGGATTGAGAGAAAATTACCCAGGAATGAAGCTCCATCCAGGGTGGTGGTATAGTACCTCCTTTTGCTGTTACAATCAGATCTTAATTTTACTTTTGATGACTGAGGAATGTCTGTGTTTGGTGCTGAGGTGCAAAAATGTGGACCCAGATTATTTGGATTTTCCATTATTTTTGTTTCCATTATGTCTGCTCTTTCTAGTTTGTCCAAAAGCTCAGATTTTTCCCCACTAAAATTTTTACTATATCCCAGCTGGAAGATAATGAAAGCTTCTTCTCATGCTTTACATAAAGCTTAACATTTCTAAGCTCCACTTTAAAATATTTGTTGATCACTTCCTTTCTAATGTCCCTGTACACCATTTTTGTCAAACTCACACACATTAGCTCCCTGTGTCTTCTCCCATTTCCATTGTTTTCAACAAGCTGATTCTCCTCTGTCTTTAAATTTATTATTCAGAGATTGCATTTAAAAACCTGTTCCTAAAACACCAAGCCTCACCTGACTAGCCTCCATCCTGCCTTTTGATATTCTCATTCCCATTTCTACTCTTAACTGTCTATCCCTGATTTCATTTCTACTCATCACTTCCTGATCTCTTCCCACAATCTCCTGTTGCCAGTACAGAGAAGTCTGAATGGTACAGACCCTTTTGATCTGTGTTCTATTCACTGGCTAATGCACAGTATTGCTCAGTGAGAAAAAATTCAAAAATACAAAGAAAAAAGCATACAAACATTCAGTTTTGGACTCTACTACTTCGGAACACAAAGGAACTACTTTTTTTTAATACTTTACCATGTAAAAAACATAAAAAGGAACCACATTAGAAGAACTGTAGTCTAAAACCCACTTCCCTGACATGCTTAACCTCTGCATACAGGGAATATGTTATGTAAATGAATATTAAACTATGCCGGGGGTGGCCAACAGTAACTTTCCAGATGTTTTTTGCCTACAACTCCCATCAGCCCCAGCCACTGGCCATGCTGGCTGGGGCTGATGGGAGTTGTAGGCAAAAAAAACATCTGGAGAGCTACTGTTGGTCACCCCTGAACTATGCAACTTCCTACCAGTATTCTGAAGTGTACTATACAAGAAAGACTATACCAGATCTTTTTTTCCTGTGCATATAAAATGTATATAGATGTTTAGAATTAACAGCGTTTTTAAAAAAAAAACTATAATAAAATAAATTGTGGTGTACTGTTTCCTATTGAAGAGCTGTATGCAGTTATCTTCCTTGACCTGCATCTCCCAGTCCTCATCCTATTTGAATACAATGTGAGGCTGGCTGGAGAGTGGAGGTGAGAGCTATAATATGTGAATTTGTTTACAGGAACTAATTGGTATTACTCTGTACACTGTACAATAAGCTTTTTTAAAGGCAGGAATTTGTAAATGAGATTATCTGTCCTATGGCTCCGCATAATAACTACAAAAACCATTAAAAACCCCTGCAGAGGTTCATACATACCTTAGAAGTATCATCTCCCTCATCTTCATGAACTGAACTGGATGGTGAGGGAGTTGCAGACTTGCTTCCAGGAGGAGATGGAGAATTGTGGGGAACATTGTTTCCACCCATATTCAAACCAAGTTGAGCACTTAGTTGTGATTGGTTAATAGTAGTCAGCTGACCATGCTGCATCATTCCCGGCTGCCTAATATCACTAGGCTGAACTCTTGATCTCATTGCTGCCATTTGGGGATGGGAACTATATTGAGCTCCTTCTGTATTCCGTAAATCTTGCATCTAAAAAGAGGAAACAGGAATGTGATTGTGCCTCATTATTACACCAAACCTGAGAATGCATTGTCTCATTAGTACTTGGCAAGTTCTAAACTTAAAACAGGAGTGCACCATGTAAGAAAAATGTGTATGAGTTCAGTGCTAAGGAACCAAGACGATTTCTAACTAATATCAATTTTCTTATTGTGTTTTTATCTCTCTGTTTCTGGATTTTTTAAAATGAGCTTTAATTGCATCATTAGATCTGAATCTTATCATTTCTAAACCAATATGGTTCCAGACAGTGTCTATGGAATTCTAGTAGATGGGTCTGTAATGCTGAGGCTAGGTGGGTCTGTAATCCTAATATACCTTGAACTGTCTGAGGAACTTTCCATATGGAGGAAACAGTGAGCTATTAATGGACTGATAACATGACTATACAATTCATTTACTGAAATCACCATAAATGAATGGGAAGAGCTCTAAAGTTGGAGGCTGAACAAATTTAAACCATTGAGTTATCTGGGTCACTTCAATTTAGCCTTAATGAGACTCCTGATGTTAACTCAAACAATGAATCCAAAGTTTGCTAAAATGTGAATGAACATTGCAGAACATGACTTTTCCAGAACCCAAATAGACTATACATGAATATCTCATGTCCAATAGGATACTGTTGGGGGGGCATGTGATAGAATTTGATAGAATTTTCCCTCTCATCAGTGATAGAATTTTCCCTCTCGTTCTTGCTGTTGGAGTGCCATCAGACAACACCTACTGGCAACCCTATCTCCTTCTAAGTAAAATATAAAATTTCTAAAAAAGAGCAGCTCAAATGCAAACTTTATTTAGATAACTGCGCAGGTTTTAAAATGACTGATCTAACTGAGGGTGGGGAACAGACCCTGAAAATAGAATATGCCTTCCTCTGTAAGCAAATATCTAAATATCATGGGGTTTTGGAATTTTTATTTATTTATTTAAAATTATATCCCAAATTTTCTCTTGCTTTACGATTCTCCCCCCCCCCCCCCGGCATCAGTCCAGCTGACTTATGGCAACTCATAGAATTTTCAAGGCAAGAAATGTTCAGAGGTAGTTTGCCATCGCTGGCCTCTCTGAAGTAACCTTGGTATTCCTTAGTGGTCTGCTTCTTTCAGTTATCAGAGACTGTTAAATAAAATATTGAAAGTGCGCTATATTTTAAGCATATTTTATATAATTTTTAAAAAAATCTTTAATTGTTTTTGTCTGTGTCCTTTATAAAGTTTATGTCTCCGCTATCTGGCATTACATTATATAACACACATGTCCTGTCCCGAAAAGGTCTCATTTATGACAGATCTGGCCCTTATAACAAATGAGTTTGACACCCCTGCTTTAAAGGATATTTGCCTTTTAAATCCTCTCAAAAGTCCTGGCAGATAGGCAGAGCTTGCAGCACTTCCTGAAAATCTCCAGGGAGGGCCCCCACTCATCTCTCCAGGAAGCCCATTCCACATAAGTGGAGCCATGATGGAAAAGTCCCAGGCTGTGGCTGATGCCAAACAAGCCACTCAAAGTGGTGGGATAGTCAACAGATGGCTGTCTGATGACTGTAGTTGGCACATAGGGACATATTGAAGGAAACAGTCGTTCACATATGTAGGTACCAGATTGTGAAGGGCTTTAAAGGTCATAGCCAGCACCCTGAATTGAACTCAGAACCAGACGTGCAGTCATGTAGGTGCTTCAGAATGGGCAACACATTTCCCAGCAGTTAGCTCCTAACAGAAGTCAGGCTACCACATTCTGGACCAATTGTTGTTTCCAGGTTTTCTTCAAGGTCAGTCCAACATAGAACATGTTGCAATAATCCAACTGTAAGGTTACAGAAGCATGGATCAGCATGGCCATATAAGCTAAGTATAGGTAATGAGAAAACCGGCAAATCAAACGCAGCTGATAGAAGGTACTCCTGGCTACCGTGTCAACCTGCTTTTCAAACAGCAAGGCAGGGGCCATGAGCACCTCCAAGCTCTTGCTCTGAAAAAGCCAACATTACTCCATCTGGGACAAGTGGCTATAGTCTTTCTAGAATATCAGCTTTTCTGTCCATCATTACCTAGGACTTTGCTGGATTCAGCTTGAGCTTGAGCTGGATGACATTCTACTGATGCAATGGCAGCAGAGAAGAAAGTTTTATTTGACGCCATCACTACCACCTGAAAGGTCTGCAAATAGGCGTTATGACATTCTCTGTCCAGACTTGTCCTGGCTGGCGTACATTTTGTATCTTTTGAGGCCAGGCAATGCACTGCAGCTTATTCAGCCCCCACCCAGCCAAGCGACCAATCGGCCACGTTAGGCTGGGGGTCGTCTATTGCCTCCCCGGAAGGAGGAGACAGTGGACTCTTCTTCTTGTAGGCGGGGGCGTGGGTGGCCTTATAAGGCCGGCCCCGCCTCCTGTTGCGCAGTTGGAATCGCGCTCTTGGCCCGATCAGCCGCACATCAGCTGTGCGGTCTGTAGGCCCTGAGAGCGTATAGGTTTTTTCGGTGTGTTTTACACGCCAGGGAGCAGTACGTGCCTGGGCAGCGGTGCAAGGAGCCGCGGCCCAGCTGATCCCCCCCTCCCGTGGGGGTTAGCTTCGGTGGTGTAGTGGAGAAGAGGCACGCGGGCTCGTCAAAAGGTTTGCCGGACCAGTGGCTGCTGGTCCAAAGGGTCCCGGACAGGCTGCGGATCTGGGGTGGAACCTCTGCTTGGCATGCAGGAGCCCTGGGTTCTGTACCGTGCATCTATAGTCAAGGGGACTTTGGCCGTGCTCGCCGGGGCAGCGGCGAGAGGAGCCGCGGCCCAGCTGATTCCCCCCCGCGGAGGCCAGCTTTGGCTGCGTAGCAGGGGAGAAGAAGAAGAAGAAGATATTGGATTTATATCCCGCCCTCCACTCCGAAGAGTCTCAGAGCGGCTCACAATCTCCTTTAACTTCCTCCCCCACAACAGACACCCTGTGAGGTGGGTGGGGCTGGAGAGGGCTCTCACAACAGCTGCCCTTTCAAGGACAACCTCTGCCAGAGCTATGGCTGATCCAAGGCCATCCCAGCACGTGCAAGTGGAGGAGTGGGG
Organism: Heteronotia binoei; assembly: GCF_032191835.1. NCBI lineage: Eukaryota > Metazoa > Chordata > Lepidosauria > Squamata > Gekkonidae > Heteronotia > Heteronotia binoei. The sequence continues at coordinate 62,489,545 of NC_083229.1, forward strand.
AATCAAACTCGGTTCTCCCAGATAAGAGTCCGCACACTTAACCACTACACCAAACTTGCGGTGCGTGGCAGAGGCGCGTTGGAAAGGTTTGCCGGACCAGTGGCTGCTGGTGCGGAAGGTCCCGGACAGGCTGTGGCTCTGGAGTGGGTCCTCTGCTTGGCATGCAGAGGGCCCCGGGTTTTGTCCCGTGTATCTTCAGTTAAAGGGGACTTTGGGCTGGGGACATGGGGAGTCGCTGCCAGTCTAAAAGGGGGAGCCTTTAATTCATCCCCCAACTCACATTAGGCCTTACCCAGACGGCCAATGGTGAGTCTGGGTATGGACTTTGATCAAAATGTTTTTTTCTGGATGGTCCGGGCTGGCCTGGTTTCACCAGGTCTCGGAGGTTGAGCAGGGTGGTCCCTGTTGGTTGCTCGGATGGGAGAACACCAAGGAAGTTCACGGCCGCTATGCTGAGGCAGGAGTGGCAAACCACATTTATATTAAGGTTGAAAGGGTTTTTGGGTGTAGGCATAGTTGGTCAGAGCCCCCCCCCCCCGTTTGCACCTTTTTTATTGTGCTCGCTCGGCATTTATCAGGGGGCTTGTGCCATTTTGCCTGTAGGTTTAGCATTACATGGGGCCTGAGATAGGACACAGGGCCGCCCATGTGGGCGGTGGCCCATCCACATATTCAACATGGCCTAGTAGTAGAGCATCTGCGTGGTAAGCTGAGGGTCTGCCCTGCCTGATGGCCCAGGAGGGCTTAGTCTGTTGGATCTCAGTAGGTGAGTTGGTTGTCTCTGGCACCTCCTTGGAACACCAGGTTTGGGAGGGCGGCGGCAGGTTTTATTCCGCCGCCGCGCTGTATATTCTCCAGGCCCCCTATAGGGGTTAGTTCCCAGGGGTCACCATGACTTCCAGATGCATAAACACTTTTATACTTTAAACCCCTGGCTTATCCAAAAAAGGGTCCATGCAAATAGGTATGGAATACATCAGCCTGAGACCCGGAGAGCCACTGCCAGTCTGGGTAGACATTACTGATTTTGATGGACCAAGGGTCTGATTCAGTATATGGCAGCTTCATAGGTTCATATGTTTAGGGCCTTTAGTGATGACATCGAATCAGTTCAGCGGTTCTCGTCCTTTTTCTTGGCACCCGAGTTCAGGGTGTTGGCAGGCGTAGCATGGGGGTCGCCAGGCCTTTGGTGGTTGGGAGCGCCCCCGTGGGGTTGGCAGATAACCGCCCCCCCACCTTGGTAGCCTGTGTGGGCTGTGCAACAGTGTGGGGGTTGGGGGATTCCTCCTCTCCCCCCCCGTCCCTTATAGCGCAGTGGCTTTTCATGCGCTACACTTCGGGGAGCTGTCTATGCCACTGGGTGATCATCTTACCATGGCTAGGGAGAACAATTTAAAAGGAAAATACGTAGAGGTTTTCAGCCTTTTACACAGAAAATTGGAAAAGAAGTCCAAAGGGGAGCGGGATGAAAAGGACAAAGAAGTTGAAGCGGAAAAAGGTTGATAGGTCATGGTTGAAATGGCTATCGGGATTCTTTATTTATGCAGGGGTTATTGACAGGGCCCAGCCATGGATGGTCACCCCCTCCCCTTCTTCAGTATTGTGATTTTATCCTGCATTTAGCAGGATTTTCTTGGGGGCGTGGCTGCAGTATAATGAGCAATTCCTTATGCGAGTGGCTGTTAATCCTGGTCTCTCGCGGGACCGGATTGGTCAGCGACTTTGGTTGCTCATCTGGTTTTGAAGATAGTCATTTTCCTAGCACCCGCACTGTTGCAGGGCAGTTTGTTCAGCTAAGGGCTTGTTGGGAGTTTACCTCCCTAGGTGGGTGTGGCAGAAAGGCCTGCTGGTGCAGGTTTTAATGTCCATTGTGTGGTGGCCCCCAGGGCTTTATGGCCTGTAATAGATCCAAGCCATAAAAGGCTAACAAGCGGCCTGGGGGGGCGGGCCCAGCCGGCATCCTGGAAAAGGGGCCTAGCCCCATTCAAGTGAGGGTTCTTAGAGAGTGGTTGCAGGTTACCCACGGGTGGATGAGAGTGGTTATTTTGGGGTCAAGTTTTACGAGGGTTTAGAATTTCTTACCAAGGTCCTCGTATCCTGTTTTTTCGCTCAAACTTGCGGTCGTGCGCAGTTTGGAGCAAGTTGTCTGGGCCTAGATTAGGACGGAGTGTGCTTAAGGGCGGGTCCTTCGTCCTTCGCAGCCCCTCCGGTGACCATTTGTGGATGTCACCTTTGGGTGTTGTCCCCTAGAAGGCCGTGGGTGAGTTTTGTCTTATCCATCATTATCCTACCTCAGGGGGCGGTCGGTCAGCGATACCATCCCGGCTGAGTTGTGGGGTTTTTTTTTGGGGGGGGTAATGCTTACGATGGTTAATGGTGTTTAACGGCTGGCAGCGAGTTGGGTGTTCCTTGGCCAAGGAGAAGATAGAGGGCCCGGCTACAGTTTGACCATTTTGGGAACGGACCTGGATGCAGTGTGCCAGTGATCCCGATTGCCGGTAGACCAGTTGGAGAATTTGCAGGCGTGTGTGACGGCGGTGAGGGTTAAGCGTAGGGTCACCTTCCTCGAGTTATAGCAGCTCGTGGGACCCTGAACTTTGCAGGCAAAGTGGTGGCCCCGGGGCGGGCCTTTTCTCTGCAATTTTGTGATGGCATGGCAGCCCTGCATTTACCATATCATTATACCCATGTGACCGGGGGTATGCGTAGCTACCTTAACACGTGGGAGACCTTTTTGAGGGATTTAATGACATTTCCTTTGGGAGAGGTATTATGCAGTGGGTGGCTGAGTGCAAATTGTTTGGATGCTGCCGATTCCACTTGCTTTGGTGTATGTTCAGGGCATAGGTGTGCTGAACGTTGGCCAAGGGAGTGGTTGGGTCCGAGTTATGCTGTAAGTTGACTTTTTGGAGTTCTTTCCCATAGTGGTAACTATATTCTTTGGGGTCACTCCCTGCCCAATCACACAGTGCAATTTTGGGTGTGACAACATGGCGGTTGTCCATGTCGTCAACAGTCTTGCTTTTAGGTCCCCACCTGTCATGAGGTGGGTCAGGGCGCTTATACTGCGCTGTTTTAGGTTAATGTTTTGTTTTGGCAAAGCACGTCCTGGGCATTAGTAATGGAGTGGCAGACGCCCTGTCCCGCCAACAGATGGGGCGCTTTTGTCAGCTAACTCCGGATTTTTCCCATGTGCATCCCTGCGGGTGTGGTGGATTGGATGAAGTTAGACTGGCGATTCGCCGTGCCTTAGCAAAGGCTTTGGTGGATCACCTGCTGCAGTTTTGAGTTGGCAGAAGTGGGGGGGCCTTTCGGCAAAATCCATCACGGGCCAGCTTATGGCGGTGGCCTTCATCAGAAGGCCCGGGGCTATTCGGAGGTGACTAAAGACCTCTGTGTTGTGAAATTGTTGGAAGGTGGTTTTGGGAGGTAGGCCGACGGGTGGACAGGCGCCAGTCGATTTCCCCATCTATCCTCTGCGGGCTACGTGCCACCTGTGCCTTGGTTTGTGCCTCTGTGTTTAATTGGCGCTATTTCATGTAGCCCCCCTTGACGGGTTTTGTGGGTGTCTGAGCTAGTTGGCTCCACTCCAGGTGGGGGATGTTAAGCTCCACTCCAGGTGGGGGATGTTAAGCTCGGAGGGCCAGGTTTCTTTGCTGGTTCGTCGATATAAGACAGATCAGTGGTACCGGGTCTGCACGGTCACATTAGGACCTTGCGCAGAAGAGGAGTCGTGTCCGGTGACGGCCCACAAACATTATGTTGAGTTGAGAGGGTCAGCGGAGGGTCCATGATTTTGTCATAACGACTCCACCCCCTTGACTAAATTTCAGTTTGGTCCATCACGAGTTGGGCCTTGGCAAGAATTGGGCCTGAGTGGCATGAAATTCTGTACTCATTCATTGGATCGGGGCAGCATCAGTAGCTGCTGCTATGGTTACGAGGCTGATGCCATTCGTTGGGTGGGACGGCAGAGATCTGGTGATTATCAGAACTACATATGGCATTTTGCTCGTTGGGTGCTGTGGCTGGTGTGGAAAAAAGGAGGATCCTCATTTGTGGCCACAGTATTCTCTTTTGGGTGGCACATCATGCTCGTAGGGCACCGGTGGTTCTCAGTGAGGTCTGAGTGAACGGGCTGTCATTGAGTCGCGGGGCCGGCGGGGCATGAGGGGGTCGGGGCTCTTCCACTTCTTTTGTAAAGGTGGGGACCCCCCGCCACATTTGTGGTGATTCACTCAGGGGAGAACGATTTGGGCTTACTCACGGGTAAGGCCCCTTTCGTGTCAGGCCCGAGATGGTATCACCGGGATTGGTAGTATTTGCCCGGGTCCTCAGCCTGTGGTCAGACATGCTGCTGTGCCGGTAGGGCGGGCAGCTTGGGACCCAGCAGGTTCAAGAGGGCCCGGAAGAAGGCTAACTGGCCTTGCGGTATAGCCCCGGAGGAGGATTGGGTTTTTTATGTGCCGCATTCATTCATAAAGGCCAGTTGTGAGGATTTGCACAGGCCGGATGGGGCCACGCTTTGTTAAAGGGCACAAGGCCTTGTGGCCGAGTTAAGGCAAGGGCTAGAACATGTTCCTGGTTAGGTGGGGGACAGTTGCCTAAGCTGAGGCTTGGCTCTGTCAGTGGCTGTTTATTGTTGGGAACATGTTGTGTGGGGTATTGGTGAGCTCCCACGGCACTGCTCCATTTGAGTGAATGGCGTCCCTGGGGTGACCGTTAAGCTGTATGGCCCAAGGTTGGCTCCGGGGAGCCTCTGGATCCCACCACTTGGAACTATCCTCATCCCGGGCTGTACGGCTTTGGGGATGGTGGAGCGCAGGTGAACGGGATCTTGTGCCTGGCCGGCCGGGTTTGAGCCATTGGGTTTGGCTCCCACCCGGGGCCTGGGGCTCGCCCAGTTTCAGGTTAAGGAGGTGGTCTGGTTGACCCCTGGCTTAACCTGTCCCCACTGTTTTTTCCCCTTGCCATTTAAAGTTAATAAAGTGGCCCTTTAATCCATATCTTGTTGTCTGTCTCGTTATTTCGACTGGGGTGGCAATTTGGCTCCCACCCAGCCGAGCGACCAATCGGCCGCATTAGGCTGGGGGCCGTCCATTGCCTCCCCGGAAGGAGGAGACAGTGGACTCTTCTTCTTGTAGGCAGGGGTGTGGGCGGCCTAATAAGGCTGGCCCCACCTCCTGTGGCGCAGTTGGAATCGCGCTCTCGGCCCGCCTGCCCATCATGCAGTGTAGGCATTAGGCTGGTTGCCTTATTAGGGGCCAGGTAGGAATTTTTCACCTTCAAACATATTGGCTGGTTTGGGCCATGTTTTTGCCTACCTTGTACTGTTGTCGATTGGCGCTGGCAATTGGTTTGGGTGGTGCTGTTAATAGGTTGGTCACTGGCTGTTTATTGTTGGGAACATGTTGTGTGGGGTATTGGTGAGCTCCCACGGCACTGCTCCATTTGAGTGAATGGCGTCCCTGGGGTGACCGTTAAGCTGTACAGCCCAAGGTTGGCTCCGGGGAGCCTTGGGATCCTGCCACTTGGAATTGTCCTCATCCTGGGCTGTACGGCTTGGGGGATGGTGGAGCGCAGGTGAACAGGATCTTGTGCCTGGCCGGCCGGGTTTGAGCCGTTGGGTTTGGCTCCACCCGGGGCCTGGGGCTCGCCCAGTTCCAGGTTAAGGAGGTGGTCCGGTTGACTCCTGGCTTAACCTGTCCCCACTGTTTTTTCCCCTTGCCGTTTAAAGTTAATAAAGTGGCCCTTTAATCCATATCTTGTTGTCTGTCTCTCACTGGGGTGGCAATGATATTTTGACCTGATATATATGTATTGAGAAGGGTGTTTATGGGTTTTCTGTCTATAAACTGTCCTAAGCAAACGGAGGTCTGACTGCTAACAATTTGCTTTACGTTCCTCAAATTTAAAAATCACCTGCACCAAGCAAAAGAAACAAATGTTGAACACACACTAATTAATGTTGTTCTGCTTCTGTAAGGCTTATGGGCTGTAATAAAGATGGACTGAATGACCACACACAAATAAGGAATGAACAACTGAAAATACATCCACATTTTTCTTGATATATCTTTTAACATTCCAGAATAACTTGTTTAATTTTTCTAATCACAATAATTATGCAATCCTTAAAGAGTTATTCCCTTTTAAGCCTATTAAAGTCTCACTCAGCAATGCTCACAGTCATAGTAGCGAAAGTGGATTTTCCCTCCAGCCTTGGCCACTTAACAGAAATTGGGTATGGGAGATAGGGGAAAGGAGATGCAAAGTATTGCTTGATGAACTGAGTAAATACATTTCATGTCTGAAAAACAGTAAACTTAATTTAATGAAAATGAAAACATTTTTTTTTCTCTAATAAAAACAACAAGAATAGTTTCCTGCCAAGGTCAAAAAGTAGGTTTTCTAACTCTGGACTTGGGGGAGGAGCCTGGGAATGGTGGAGTTTAGGGAGGGGAAGGAGCTCAGAAGGGATGTGAAGCCACATAACACATAATTGATTGTCTGGAGATCAATTAAAATCCTGGGAGATCTCCAGGCTAAGATTATTATAAACTACTAACTGCAGTTTAAGTAGCCTGCACAATTTATAATCTTTTAAAATAACGGTTTTACAAAAAAGCAAGGATTTTTCAACAAGTTATTAAAAGTTATGATTGACCATTTATTTACATTTTGGCATTAGACAGATTGTATTCATGTCAGTAACCTGAATTCAGAAGCTCTGGAATCTTCTCTATAAGCAAGTCCATTTCGAAATGGATTTTGGCAATGTGACTTTTTAAACAGTCTTTGTATACTTTTGTGAATTAAAATTTCTATAATACATAGAAACACAGAGGAAGCATGTATAGGACAGAAAAAAAATCAATATACACTGTCTATCTTACATCTGAGAAACATTTTAAGATTGTTACTGGCTTTTTACTCTCTCCTTTCAAACACCAGCTCCATCTCAGCCAAACATATTAGCCTTGAAAGCTATCATTATCTCTGCCTCTAGCAGACAATCTATATCTGAACAGTTGTACACATAAAACTCTAACCGTTTCTTGGCTGTATCGCTTCTGATCCAGCTGTTTCACTGAATAGCAGTTGGTGAATGAAGAACTCGAATATGGGCAGCCCTGAGGTCTTATTTGCTAATGTTAGTCACCAGCTGCTGCTTTCTGTGGTGTTAGCAGAAAAGGCCTGGAAATATGCCAGTTGTAGCAAGAACAAGGGAAAGTAAGGCATCTCTGAAGCCCTTCCATTTAGCCCCGCCCATTACCATTTGACCCTGAATACTGTACAGTCCTCAAGGATACTGAAATACATCACTGGTATTATTGCACAATTGCTGAACAAAACGTTATTCCTGGTACCTATAGAACTGGGCCTTTTCTGTGTTAATAATACACCCATTTAGCATTTTCATATTACATGAGGCTGCAGAAGCAAACAAGAGCTGAGAGTTTTTGTGAAAAGGCTAGTGAATAGCAAGCACTACCATCACTTTCTGCCTCCTGCAGAAATTTGAAGTGTATATAATGAATGATAAACAGTGAAGCATTTAGGCTGTGTTTGGACATCACAATAATGGTGGTTTATTTAAGCAGTTGCCTGAACAACAAACAATGCTTAGTCTACCAGACATTTACCAGCATTCTTTTACTGTCAAAAGGTTACAGATAGATAATCCCGGGCAGGGCTTTTTTTTGAGCAGGAACGCACATGAACGCAGTTCCGGCTGGCTTGGTGTCAGGGGGTGTAGCCTAGTATGCAAATAGTTCCTGCTGGGCTTTTTCTACAAAACCCCCGCTATGTGAAACAATGGTGATGACAGGCGGTGTGGCCTAATATGCAAATAAGTTCCTGCTGGGCTTTCTCTGCAAAAAAGCCCTGATCCCGGGTCTCCCAGATCCTAATCTGAAACTCTTTCACTACACTACACTGGCATTTGTAGGGTAGCTCCTATTGAATAGCACCAAGTAGCTGGTCTGGATGACCAGAAAATAACAAGAGTCCAGTATCACCTTAGAGACTAACAAAATTTGTGGCAGCGTATGTGCTTTCGTAATCAAAGTTTACTTCTTCATTTGAAATGAGCAGCGACTCACAAAAACATATACCTGCCACAAATGTTAGTCTTTGAGGTGCTGCTGGACTCTTGCTCTTTTCTGCTATACACAGACTAACATAAATACCCATCTTGATCTGGATAAGTTATGGAAGTCCCACTGTAGCAAGTCACCTGGTGGTTGCTGTTCATGCTGACCTTGATGGCTCCTCTTTCAAAGCCAAAAGAAACCTGAAAAGGCCAATGCCCCTTCATTCTGCATTTTATTAACAGAAATTAAGGCACTAAACCTGGAGATATTGTTGTGGTATCCTAGCAACCTCCAAAATGACCATTGAGAGTTATGTTCTTACAGCTACAGCTGTTGTTGTTGTTATTGTGAATTTTAATCCCACATTTTTTTTAGAATTCTCATTTTTATGTAATCTGGGACTGCCTTTTAAGTTTATAAAGAAATCCTCCGTCTCTGTCTCATACACACACACACACACAAGCCTCTGTGGCACTGATCAGAATTAGATACAAGATGGCTGATAACAGACAGCTGGTTTGGGGCGGCTGCAAGAAAAGCGCCCTGGAGCTTCTGGCCGGAAGAAAAGCGCCCTGGAGCTTCTGGATGGTGCTCTAAGAAAGGGGCAGGCCGTGGGCAGCCGGGGAGCATCTGGAACGCTCACACGTCCCGCTTGTGACTCCCTGGGCGCTCATGAGGCGCTCTCCGACCTTCCAGATGGCTGGGTGCTGCTTCAGAGCTGCCCTAGCGAAAGGGACCACTTTCCAAGTGGTCCCTTTTTGAGCCAGGTGGATCGTCTTTCAGAACAGGGTGAGTGCGGGACAGGGGCGGGCGGCAGATGTTGCAGTCTGGCCGAGTTTTTGGGGTTGACTTCAGAGGTATCTCTGCGTTGACTCAAAGTGCCAATCTGTAATCAGCTGATGTATTCATGTATTTATTTCTACTTCAAATTTATGGATCACCCAGTTTCTGAGTACACAGGGCACTGGGCGATGTACAACAGAGGTTAAAAACATCAAAACATAACATTGCTAAAATTAATAACTCAGTCCCTACATTCTTATCTAACAGCAGCATGTAACACAGATAGTCCTTAGCTTTTTTCAATCACTAAGTTTTACCATGTGTACAGGGAGAGCAAGGTCACATGATCACCATTTTGTCTGAAAGGTGAAATAAACATATTCTCAGCCTTGGAACACAGAAATCAGAAGCATTAAAAATCAGACAAAATGGAATATTTGTGTATAAGGAATATGGCCACAAAAGGGGGGAATTATTGAAAAGGGTCCCCTTCCTTGTGCCTGTAGAAATCTATATGGGATCCAATCCAGTGGGATTTACTTCAAATTAAATATGGACTACTCTGCAAGTTCCATTGACATTAGTGGACCATAATTTAGTTGTGACCTGTTTACATCAATAATTTTGCTGTAATTTAGTAATGAACAACTTTTACATACCAACATATTGAATGCAGTCTCTGATTCTTTTGCTCCTGTCCTATGGGACAGGTGGGGCTGCTTACCTTTTAATTTTCAAATATGTTTTAAACATTGAACATTTGAACATTCATGCAACTGTACATTCCTTCATCCTTCAATAGTAAATAAAGGAACTAAGAGTCTTAGTAGAGGGTAGACCATCAGTATTTTAATAGACCATACTACAGTCTTAGTATACTACTAAACACACAGTATACTATGTACTTAGTACTCTTACACACACTGCTAAGAGTCTTAGTAGTCCATACACTGAACGTGAGTTAGCACTGCTAAAAAGGCAAATGTGATTTTGGGCTGCATCAACAGAAGTTCAGTGTACAGTTCATGCAAAGTGATGGTATCACTTTGCTGTGCTTTGGTTAGACCTCACTTGGAAAATTGTGTTCAATTTTGGTGCTGCAGTTTAAGAAGGATGTTGAAAAGCTGGAATGTGTTCAGAGGAGGGCAATGAAGAAGGTGAGAAGTCCAGAGACCAAGTCCTGTGAGGAAACACTGAAAGAGCTGGGTATGATTAGCTCAGAGAGGAGACGACTGAGAACTGATAAGATAGCTATCTTCAAGTATTCAAAGGGCTGTTGTATAGAGGATGGAGTGGAGCTGTTTCGTTGCCCTAGAAGACTGGACCAGAACAAATGCATTGAAACGAAATCAAATGTTTTAGGAAGAACTTCTCGAAAGTTAGAGTAGTTCCTCAATGGAACAGGCTTCCTCAGGAGGTGATGGGCTCTCCTTTAGAGGTTTTAAAGCAGAATCTAGATAGTCATCTGACAGCAATGCAGAGACTGTGAATTTAGGCAGAACAAGAGAGGGAGGACAAGAAGGGATTAGCCAGTGCTTGAGTCTCATGCTTTTCCTTACATGCCCAAGGTAATACTGATTGCCACTTTGGGGTCAGGAAGAAATTTTCCTCCAGGCCAGATTGGCCAGGGATCCTGGGATTTTTTTTTTTTTTTGGCCTTACTCTGGGCATAGAGCAAGGGTCATTGAGGGAACGGTGATGGGTGGAAGATAGTTGTAAATTTCCTGTGTTGTGCATGGGGCTGGATTAGATGACCCTTGAGATCCCGGTATGTGTGATTAAACTTGCCAGAGTTCAGAAATTCCCAAAGGTCTGGACATTAATTCTTCATGAATGTCTGGAAAATGGAGGGATGGGAGGGAGTGAGTTTACACAAAGTAATAATCATGCAGAGAAAGTTCTGCACTAGATCTTCAAAACAATGCATGGAAGATGGGAGCAGCAACACAGGCCTCAATTGTGTGACCTCACAAATTAAAAGAAGTCTAATTGAAATAAATTCTTAAAAGGTGACTCAAATTCCACTTTACATGACAGATGCAAAACATCCAATACGATAAATATCTATTTATTAAGAAAATTGTATTTAAAAGGACTAGGACTGAATGACAATGAACAAAAAATGTTTTACAACATGTGTAGAGGAATGGGAGTATAATTCTGCATTCATTTCTCATTTGACAAATGGCTGAATAACTGGAATCATAAGACTTAAACTGAAGTTTACAGTGCAATCCTAAACAGACTTACACCCTTGTAAGACCACTTAGGTGTAACTCTGTTTAGGATTGCACTGTTAGTGTGCTAAAATACAATGAAGAAAAATAACATTGCACTACTAATGATCTTGTGTAATGCTCTTACGAGGGAAGCCATCTTAAGTTGTTTTCCATTGTATCAGGTCTTGTAAGTGACCTTAAGCTCCTTTAAAACAATTAAATACTCAAATGTTAACAGCTGATTTTTAGAGCATGATCATGTAATGACACAAATGTAGTAGCGTAGCATTTCCACATTTCTTAGTATACTCTTAATTTTATGAATATTAACATTCTCTTCAATTTGATGTGTTAATAACTTCTAAGTCACACAGGGCCAAGGTCTCAAAACTAATCATGAAAAACCCACTGACTGCTATTTGCTCTAATATAATAACCCTTTCTTTAAAACAACCTCCAATAAATTTCATTATAAGAAGTTATTAAAAGGGTTAAAACCTATTAAATGTCAAAGAATTTGCCTGACTCAAACTTCCAATAAAGGAGAGAGAATAGGCTTTCTTTCTGAATTATTTAAATCTTTACTGACTGTGCACTGAACCATTAAATTAGAAAAGTGTTATTAGAAGTGTTCTCTGGTTTTTATAAAAGTTGTAGCCTGGAATGTATCAAACCACAGCCTTTAAGTCAACTAGTTAAAGAAATAGGTTTTTAATCCAAAAGACATGGTTTTTCTTGGTATAAAAGGGGGTCATAATTAAAAGTATGGCCTGAAAGTGGAAGATAATAAAACTATTATTACAGAAGCATATATGTTCATTTAATATATTCTTTATGCATGTTTCTATTTTAATTTGGACAATTTAGTTTGATCTTGCAAAATCCACTCATTTGGTCCTTCTCAGCAAACAATTGTGACTCATTTTGAAGAATTAATGGTGAATAATTTTTTTTAATCTTTTACAATACACCTAATTCTAAAAGAGTCAACAGCAGGTATAAGTTAACATGACAAGTAACATATGAAATATATAAGCACAATGTGATAGCAGACATATCTTTATCAATAATTCTCAATTAATTACAAGTTTGCCATTAATCACAGGTAGAAAACAAATTATGTATGTGATCTTCTTTAATCAATTCAACAGAAAACGTGGGACCACAAACATGTTAAAATGGGTTCAAATGCACTCATAAACAAGTCACCATGGAGCCTCGTCTAAGGTTGCCAATCCCCAGTTCAAGGTGGGGATCCCCTGGTTTGGAGCTCCTCCCCCACTTCAAGGTTATCAGAAAGCAGGGACAGGAAATGTCTGCTGGGCTCTCCATTATACCCTATGGAGACTGGTCCCCATAGGATATAGTAGATAATTGATTTGTGGGTATCTGCGGCTGGGAGGGGGGCTGTTTTTTAAGGTAGAGGCACCAACGTTTCAGCATAGCATCCTTGTGCCTCTCCCCCCTTCCAGGTTTCAAAAAGATTGGACCAGGGAGCCTAATTCTATGAGCCCTCAAAGGAGGTGGCCCCATTTCCCAAAATTTCCAATGAAGAGGAAGCATTTTAAAAGAGTATGGTCCCTTTAAATGTAATGGCCAGAACTTCCTTCAGAATTCAATTGTGCTTTTCACAATTTTGCTCCTGGCTCCGCCCCCAAAGTCCCCAGTTATTTCCTGAGACAGACCTGGCAACCCTGTGCGGGTTCTAATTTTGGCAGGCTGAGGTCAGAGATGATCAGTGGCAGAAAGGACCTGCATCACTCATCAAGCTTCATGAAGCCTCCTGACACTGTTTACTACACACTGAAGATAATGACTCCCATATTGCTGCAGTAACATATGACAATAAGATGCATTACATGAATTTCTTGAAAGGAAATAACTATACAACACCAGTCACCTCCTTTATAGGCAATTTATCAAAGTGATTTAAAGCTAATCCTTTAATAATGGAAACTTGGTTCATAAGTACTTATTTAATTCACGGGAATTCTGCTGACCAGTGAAATACTAGGAGCTTGTATGCACTTTGCAAGTGCTCCCCTTGGGCTAAGAGTTTTAGTGTACCTGTGTTTGGTCCTATAATTCCATTGTATCAGGGTCTCCCATACTGTAATCTTAAGATTTACATTTTTTTCATATATAAACCCAGTACATATCTGGATTAAAAACTAACATACTAATGTCATTTGATTTTTCCTTCATAAGTTATTAAAATTCAACAGCCAAATAATTTATGAGTCATAATAACATCCTATATGTCTTAAGTGACTTATATAACTTATATAATATAACTATTCTGTCTGTGTGTCATATACTTGGCAATATGAACAAGAAACCTAGCATCATAGTCAAATGTTAAGGCTCTGTCATTTTCAGATATGTATAATTATAAAGCAAGATATTTCGAGTAAGTGATGAAAAATAGGTTTTGCTCTGGGGACAAATGTGGCTTAATGACATGCTAATAAGTTCTTCTTCTCTACTGTATTATTTACAACTTTGTCTATATAATATCTGCAGAATAATTATGTGAGTGGAGTCTGCAAAGTCAAGTATTGTATTAAAAAACTCAGAAGAATTTGAACTATTTGATTCTACACTAGTAAGGAAAGGAACAGATGCAGTTCTCAAAGAATAGTGAAAATCCAAATATAATGACAAATGAACATAAGAACATAAGAGAAGCCATGTTGGATCAGGCCAACAGGCCATCCAGTCCAACACTCTATCACACAGTGGCCAATAATTTTATATACACACACACACATATATATACACACTGTGGCTTATAGCCACTGATGGACCTGTGCTCCATATTTTTATCTAACCCCCTCTTGAAGCTGGCTATGCCTGTAGCCGCCACCACCTGTGGCAGTGAATTCCACATGTTAATCACAAGAAGATATTAAGCTATTTCATGCTCACTGTATCCTGAAAATATTTTTAAAAACATGCAGCCAGACAAAATTCTTATTATTGCTCATTACTTATCGGACAGCTTAGAAATAAAAGCAGGACAAACACATAAAAATGCACCTAGTATACCTACTAGAAATATCATTTACCATGGCTTATTTTAAAACATTTTTTTCATACTTCTTGTTGTTCCAAGGCACTTGAGAGCTGTTATATGTGACTAAAAGAAAGTCTAAGTGTAATCTCTGCCACATACTTACTAGGTGGACTTGGGCAAGTTCCTCTAAGCTTCACCATCCATATAAAAGCTAACAATACTGGCCTACTTTAAATTGCTGGTTTAAAGATTTACAAGAAGAAAATAATTTGAACCCTACTACTTTGTTTCAAAGTCAAAAAGGTAGTTCCACCTTTTGAAGCATTTCTACCATTTCATTCTCCCACTGGACACCCTAACGTTGACCATTATGCTGTTCCTAATGATCCCACAGGAAGACTTTAGGAGATACAATGAGCTGCAGAGGAGGGGAAACAAGAAATCACTGCTTTACAAGGGCCACTGAGTAAGTGGATTTTGTGAGATATAGACCACTTTGAGATGGCTTTGAACACATAAAGTAAGTATTTTAATTGTAAGTATTATTGCTGAATTGAATTCAGTTGTTCTGTAGAGGATTTGTGTCAAATTCCTCACCCAATGCAGAACACTGTGCCGAGGAACTCTTGAGTAGGGATGGGCATGAACTAGGGAAATGGAAGTTCATGGTGCTTCGTGCTGCAGGGGTGGCATGCCTCCAGAAGTGAAGAGAAGGCAATTTGCTTTCCCCTCACTTGTGGAAGTGTACCGCTGAGGTGGCACAATTAGAGACTGAAGAAGGGATTTTTAAATGCCTTCCCTTCACTTCCCATGTCATGCTGTGATGGCAGCATGCCTCCAGGAATAAAGAGAAGGCAAACTGCTTTGAGGAGGCACGCTGCGAAGGTGGTGCAACACCTGAGATGGGGGGCTTAAATGCCTCCCCTCCCCTTCCTGAGTTTCACTGCATCGGCAGTACACCTCCAAGAGTGAAAGGACGGCATGTATGTCTCTTTTAAATGTCTTCCCTTTACTCCAAATTGTGGCATGCACCAGTAAGTGAAAGGAAGGCATTTAAAGAGTCCTATGCAAAAAAACATAGTGGTTCACGAACAACATGATATCCTGAATCTCAGCTCGTGAACCAACAAACCAGACCAATTTTTCATGAACTTTGGTTTGCAATTTGTTGGTTGTAATAGAGAGAATAAGGAGGAGCCGTATAGAAAGGAAACAAGTGAAACTGTGAGGACTCCTTATTCTCTCCATTACGTCACAAATGGAACTTTTAAGGACTCCACCCTACAGCACTGACTTATGGACTGCGTTCTATGTAGAAATTTCAAAGTGCATGAATTGGGGAAGTACAAATACCTTATTGTTCCTTTGTTTTATTTTGTCTAATATTTGCACTAAATCAAATGCATGTACACACATTGGGAGTGTGAATCTTTATTGTTGACTGGTGGTTTTTGTAAATATTCCATATTCTCCAGGGGAGCTGATTTCTGCCATTTGGAGAGCAGTTGTAATTCTGAGTGATCTCCGTCCTCATCTGGAGATTGGCAACAGTGGTCCATCAGGAGGAAATGGCTGGTTTGGATGGTAGAGGTCCCACCCCTCCTCAAACTCACCCTCTCTAGGCTTCACTCCTCAAATTTCCAGGAATCTGCCAATCTGAAGTTGGCAACTGGTCATTCACATTGTCTATCTTAGGGGGGCTGCTGCTGAACAGAAGTCATGCCAGTCAGGTGGCATCTAGTCACCCAGAGGAAGCTGCCAGGCCAAGGGTAGCCAACCTCCAGGTGAAGCCTGAAGATCTCCTGAGATCACAACTGAACTCCAGACAACAGATCTCTCTCCCCATCCTGGAGAAAATAACTGCTTTGGAGGGTGGACTCTATGTCATTATATTCAGCTGAGGCTCTCCCTTTACTGCCTAGCAACAGCATCTGGGCAGCAGCTTCTCAAGTGGCCTAATCCTCATCTGTCCTGGGGTGAGGAAAGGAGGGAGTGACAGGAAAGAGGAGGCCACCATTGCCTCTGAGGAAATGCTTTGTGAGGCTGCAGTAGAGTGGCAGCCCTTTCTTTTATTTTCTTTTTTAAATGGCAGCCCTTTCTGAGGCCAATTGATGGAGAGGACATAGAGAAGCATTGGAGGTGTCAGTCTCTGAGGTAAGACTTTTTTGGCATTTTGTTCAGTGTTCCCAAGCTTGCAGTAGGTGGAGGGCAGGCAGTGAGAACCCAAAGGTGGTAACTGATGCATGATGGGCCAATGGTTTGTTGAGTACACCCATCAGCCAATGGAAGCGCTCCATTTGGCCATCACCATTAGGGAATTATTATCTATAGTAATGCTTTAATATGTATAACCATGGTGGCACTTGTGAAAAGAGAATGGCAGGACGTAAGTACTGTGCAATCTGTGCCTCCAATATATAATGGTCAGATTATGGTACATGCTTAATATTAAGCTACAACTTAATTAATCAGAGGCTACAAAATGTAAATTCAAGCATATTACCTTTTTTGTGTGTAAGCTCTATAACAATCTGGGACAGCCCCATGGATGCCATGGCAGCTATAAAGTCGTGAGTGAAACCAGAGGGAACCTAAGCATGAATACTGAAGATTTCCAAACATTAGCATGCGGTTCTCCCACACAAGGCTAGAGACTTTCTCAGCCAGTTGAGACAAGGCCCTGCTGGTAAACTAGGCTTTTGCAGAACTATTCTGTCCCTTATTCCCAATACAAGGAACAGTAATCCATGCTCTTAGTTCATTCCAGAATCTGTGAAAAGGTACTGAAGAATAATGATTCCCTCTGCCCACCCTTTTACTCCCATTTGGGGGTGATGCTGGAGTACATACCTGGCTTGAAATAATTAACACACACACCCTTTATCCAACTAATTTTCAGTCACTCATACACAATTTATCCTATCCTTTACCAGGATATCATACATGAGAGTGTTCTTTCAATTTGTTCTGGCATTATGAACCATCAAGATCACAGGGGAAGGTTCACTTAGCTTCCCTCCTCCACATCCCTGATACCATGGAAATCAGATGAAAAACGAGCTCTGTCAATGCACACATCAACTTGTCACTGATCTTCTACTTCCAGCACCAAATCTTCAAAACCCATGCAGCTCTTGATCTTCTTCATAATCTCACCCAACCCAACCCAAACACTTCAGAGAAAAAATGTTCAGATTGGCAATGGATATTAATAATTTCACCATCAGCTTTTTTTCTTCATTTGTATGCTGAACAAATGCACAGAACTGCCTGCTAGTGGACATCACAGCTCTGGCACCACAGGACAAGGCCTTGATTATTATTGCCCTGTGCATCTCTTACATACTTCATGCTTCTTTGGAAGATATTTGTACAAGCTCTCCTTTGAGTGATTCTCAACCATTTATTTGGACTAATGCTTTTTATAGTAGAACTGTACTTTTTACACATAGGACTGGACCAGATTTACAAAACTGCCCATTCCAATGCATGGAAAAAGTGGCTGGTGCTCCTTGCCTTTTCAAATGCCTCTGTATATAAGACAAGCTTGGAACATGCCACCTGCGGTAAATTTGCTGTTAAAATTCAACATTTAAGGAAAAGTTCTTTCTTAACAACAGAAAAACAAACTCACTGAGAAAAAATGATTCATTTGGATTGCATTATATGAAGGCAAATGAATAAAAGCAGTTCAGAATCAAAAGCATGCATGAACCTTGGCAGCCAGTTACAGAAAGAAAATATAGTTGAATATATAAGCTAAAATCATGACAGGGAAAAATATAATAACATCCTGTGATAAAATGTACTTCATTCTTGTGTGCCTTTTATACCATATAATTGATTCTACTTCTAAATGCAAGTTCACATCTAGAAGATTTTTAACAAGTGTATGATCAGTCAAAGTGGTTTAAAATGGCACAGTGGTATGAAGAAATACTTGAGGACTAGGGCTAATATTTAAAATATTGACATGCTACTTTTTCCTGCATAAAATCACAATCCCAAATTCCATACTTCAAGACATCAGCCACTAATAATTACCATAAACTCACACATCACAATACACAATAATCACAATAATGTAGAGATGTAAAATTTCTGGACAGGGGAGGCTTCTCAACCCCACCCAAGTTGTATGTACACCATTTCATGATGAAGTGGTGCTTTAAGCACACAAAGGCTTACATTCTCAATAAAACTTTGTTGATCTTAAAGGTGCTACTGGATTTCAACTTTGTTCTATTGCTTCAGACCAACATGACTGCCTACCTGGATCTATCTACATGGAGAAGCAAATGACACAATCCTTACTTCAAGAAGCTTTCCCTAGCCATCTCCCCAAGGGCGTTGATTAATATTGCTGATGCAAGCAAAAAAGCTCCAGGGCTAGTGGTGAGGGTTGGGCAGAAACCTATCCCTCAAAGTGGGCAATAATAGTTTTGCAGATCAAATTAGAGAAGCCCTTCCCTTCCCAATAACAGACAGCATGTCTTTTTGGTAGAGATAAAGTTGGAGCAACTGAAGTCTGCAGACAAAATTAGAGTAGCTGGTAATCTATTTATTATTGTTATCATTAACGATATTTGACTTGTAGATGGTGTTCTGCAATTCGAGATCTAGCCAAAATACTGTTCTGCAATTCAAGATCTAGTCAACACACATCATTTTTTAAAAAAATAGAGTTAAAATACAAACAGAACATAAATCAGGAATTAAAACATTCATTAGGAAGGAGGGATCATTGAAGAAATTCCAAACCCCCCCAGAAAAGTCTTTTGTTTCTGTCTCCAGATAGCAGGTGAAGGGGTTAGATAAATCTCCTTAGTGAGAGAGTTCCAGAACATTGGTGCCATGATTCGTAAAGCCCATTCCTGGGTTGTCACCTGACTAATCTTAGAAAGCACACAAACCCCTTTGAAGATGACTACAGTGGTAAGGCAGGTTCATAAGGGTGTAGGTCCAGGGTGGCCAAACTATGAATTTGGAGCCACATGTGGCTCTTTCACACATGTTGTGTGGCTCTTGAAGCACCCACCATCCCATCAGTCAGCTTGGAGAATGCATTTAAAGTTGTTTTATTTCCGGCTCCCCCCATCTGTTTCCTTCCTTCCTTCCTTCCTTCCTTCCTTCCTTCCTTCCTTCCTTCCTTCCTTCCTTCCTTCCTTCCTTCCTTCCTTTGCCCTGAGGAAGGGGAGCTGGAAGGGTTAACAGACCAGGAAGCACAGCCTTCCAGTGTCTCAGCTGAAGAAGCAACAGCTGGCCCATCAATCACTCTCCCTACATTCCAGCACCAGCGCCAGCTGTTGACAATCAGTCTCCTCCAAGCTCTCTCCCTCCCATTTCAAGAATGCACA
The DNA here is from genome assembly GCF_032191835.1 of Heteronotia binoei. Lineage (NCBI taxonomy): Eukaryota > Metazoa > Chordata > Lepidosauria > Squamata > Gekkonidae > Heteronotia > Heteronotia binoei. The sequence goes on from NC_083229.1 coordinate 62,509,016, forward strand.
GCCATCTTCGGAAAAGACTCTCGGAACGCAGACATGAGGCGTGCCAATGCTTCCAATCTCTTAGACCCGAATATTAGGAGAATTACGGCCACCCAGGGAGCTGGCTGATTGAGGCTCCCATATAACTCACATCTTGACTTGGCAACCTCGTGGAAGCAACAAGTCGATCCACGCTGCTTCCTGATTCCCGTTCCTGACTGGTTTGAACTCCTTGGCACCCTGACCCCTTTGGCTTTGGACATTGACTTCTGCTTCTCGTTTGCGATTTTGCTGTGGTGACTTGGCTCCTGTTTGATTTCCCGAACTTTGACCTTGGACCGGCTTTGGACTCCTGCCTGCTTGCACACTGAGAACATGACACCTTCCTTCCTTCCTGCCTGCCTCTGACATTCATGGTTTGTGGCTCTCAAATATCTGATGTGTATGTGGGCTGCAGGCAGTGACGAGTGACGTAATTGCACCATATGTGCAAAAAAAGCCCCTACTCCAGGCTAGGGGACTTGGCAACCCTATCTGCAGACCAAGATGGTAAGCAGCCTCTCTGATTTATCCAGTGAGCAGGCCTTTTATAACATTTGTAGGTAGGGGATGGAGTTGTGACAGCTGAACTTTAGGTGGTATCACAACAAATCTTTGTCTTTTCATGATGGACACTAGTACAGCTTGTCATATTTGTGAATTTCCCTCCTTATTGCCATGTACATATAACATGGCTGAAAGATTCCTAGTTTTGGGAATCTAAACTGGTATTAAACCATGGTTTAAACGCATGTTTTCTGATATTCATTGCCAACTGGAATATGAATGATGGCTTCCAAAATGAGGACGACTCAGGGAGCATACAAAGATGAAAAAAAGCTATTTTTGTTCCTATCACAGAAAACAGATTTGTCATTATGTCTGAATGCAGCATGTACTCTACTTACTCAAAAGGAGAACTACATTGAATATAAAAGAACCCCTTAAAAATGTTATACAAACTTTTAAAAAAATGGATATATCTAACTTTTATATGAATGTAAGATGACTCCCCTCCTTTTTAAAAAAATGGAATACCTGTGAAAAAACCTAGTCTTGTGTCTAAGTAAATATTATACAAGCACGGTGCTTGATTTATCTTTTAAAACACTTCTTGATGACTGAGAAACCTTCTGGCCCTTGAAGGCAACAGACCTGCAGCTATAATCTGGGCAATGAGTTCTACTGGGACACTGCTATTTTGTCATATGAAAAGGACAATGGCAAGAGCGTGGGCCTTCACTTTAACATATAAGACTTGGACTGCAGAGAAAACTAATGCTACAATGATAAATATTGTGCTTCATTCTTAGTATTAAATATACTAAGTCTGGCAAATGTGGCCTCCACTCCATGGGAAGCTTTCCTTGCTCATAGTAGTGTGCTACTATTAAAGAACATTTTGGACTTTCAAAGGAGAAAGGTACACTATTGCATGGACTTTCTGTCCCTTGCCCCATCTCTGTGCTACAAGAGCACTGTCTTCACAAGAAAAAAGGAAAGGAAAGGAAAGGAAAGGAAAGGAAAGGAAAGGAAAGGAAAGGAAAGGAAAGGAAAGGAAAGGAAAGGAAAGGAAAGGAAAGGAAAGGAAAGGAAAGGAAAGGAAAGGAAGAAAGAAAGAAAGAAAGAAAGAAAGAAAGAAAGAAAGAAAGAAAGAAAGAAAGAAAGAAAGAAAGAAAGAAAGAAAGAAAGAAAGAAAGAAAGAAAGAAAGAAAGAAAGAAAGAAAGAAAGAGGCTGTTTCTCATATCTGAAGATTTCTTCATATGGAAACAAAATCTGGTCTTGTTAATGAACTTTATTTAGTGACTAAAGCTTGATCACCTGAGGACCACCTTCCCTTCTTGACACCCTATGTTCTTTCCTACTTTGGTTACTTGTGCTGAGTCTTAAATCTTTCATTTCTCATGTATCCAAACCAGATATTTATGTTACATCTCTTTTCCATTAGTTCTGTTCAAGCCTGTTCCTTAATGCAAAATGAATTCAGGCACAGAGTTACTACTTCTTCATGACAACTACTCATCACCTTGCAATAAGCAAATGAGGCCTGCTGTCCCACTACTCTAGGACTTAAATAATGGGACTGGCAATGGGACCTTTCTTCCCTTTGGCAATGCACATTCAAATTTTATGCTCACTGTATTCCCCCCCCCCCAAAAAAAAATCTAGCTGTCTTTTAATTGTAATTATCACCAATGTTAATTGCTTCTTCAAGTTCTTTCCATCTGGTTAGCCTTTCTTTATCGTGGTAGTGCAGGGGTACTTTCTTTCATCTGGTTAGCCTTCCTTTAACCTGCACCCTTATTTTTTTTTCCTGTGGCAGCCCACAGCTTCAGCTGTATCAGATGGTATAAAATCCTCCATGTTGAGGTTCCCAGCATAATGGAAGATGCAAACACTTATACAACATGAACATAGTAGGTAGGTAGGTAGATAGATAGATAGATAGATAGATAGATAGATAGATAGATAGATAGATAGATAGATAGATAGATAGATAGATAGATAGATATAGATAGATTTATTGTCATTGTTCTCAACAAAAAGAGAGCAACGAAATGAGGTGCTCTTCCACAAACATACCAACACATCAAACACACATATTCATAAACCATTTAAAATACATCTTAAACCATTTAAACCATTAAAACCATTTAAACCAATTAAACCATTTAAATACATCTAAAACAGATAAACATTCATAAAACCATTTAAACCATTTGAACCATTTAAATACATCTAAAACAGATAATCCTTCATAACCCTGCATTTAACCTAACCACAGCACTTGGCTAGAAACTGTCCTTAAATCTGTTTGTCCTAGCCTTCAACACTCTATATCGTCTACCTGACGGTAAGATCTCAAATAGCAAATGGCCCAGATGTGAAGGGTCCCTTAGGATCATTTGTATCTTCCTTTTACATCCCATATTATACAGATCCACCAATGAGGGGAGAGAACATCCACAAATCTTTTGTGCTCTTCTCGTCACTCTTTGGAGCACCCTTCTCTCTGCTTCCGTGCAGCTCCCAAACCACACACAGAGGCAATAAGATAAAATGCTCTCAATGGAACTACGATAAAAGGCAACCAGCAGACTCCCTGACAGTTGTAGTGATCTTAAGAGTCTTAAGTAGTATAGTCGTTGCTGGGCCTTTTTCTCTAGAGCTAAAGTATTTGCCCCCCATGTTAGATCCTGTTTCATGGTAATTCCCAGAAACTTCCATTCTGTCACCTGTTCTACCATAACACCATCAATAAACAATGGCTGGATGTCCAAACTACTCTTCCTGTAATCCACTATAATTTCCTTCGTCTTATTTATATTAAAAATAAGATTATTTACTTTACACCAAAGGGACAGCTGTTGAACTTCCCTCCTATACGCAGACTCATCATCCTCAGAGATGAGCCCTACCAACGTTGTACATCTGCATACTTAATGATTTTGTTACTCAGACTGCTAGAAACACAATCAGACGTGTAAATACTGAAAAGAAGCGGACTCAAGACACATCCCTGAGGGGTGCCAGTATTTAAGATCTTCATGGAGGAAATATATCCGTCCATTTTAACCCTTTGTGAACGACCTGACAAAAAAATTCAAAATCCACTCACATATAGAGTCCGACAGCTTCAAATCTTTAAGCTTAAACAACAATCTATGGGGTGATATTGTATTAAAAGCAGAACTAAAATCTACAAACAACATTCTAACATACGTCCCCTTTTTATCCAAATGCGATAAAGCAGTATAAAGAACAGTATTAACAGCATCCTCAGTAGATCTATTTTTCCTGTAAGCAAACTGATATTCATCAAAAATAACAGGAAGGCAGGAAATAATATATTTTCGAACTAATTTTTCAAAACACTTCATTATCACAGAAGTCAAGGCCACTGGCCTATAGTCATTTAAAACCTTTGCTGGCGTCCTCTTTGGTATTGGGACAATAAGGGAAGCCTTCAAACAAGTGGGAACAATGGATTGTGACAAAGAACGATTGAAAATCTCAGTCCACACCCCGGCTAACTGCCCTGCACATTCCTTTACTACACAACCAGGGATATTATCGGGACCTGCAGCCTTTCTAGAATTTACTGCCTTCCTTATACACCTAACATCGTGCTCCCTCACAACGAAAGGAGCACCTCGCTCGGTCCCCAACGATGATGTTATTAGTAATTCCGCTTCCTTTTGATCCACTTCAAACCGGGCATAAAAAGTATTTTAACTCCTCTGCCAGCTCCTGCTTTCCATTCGTACTAGCCTTTAGCGCCTTGAAATTAGTTAACTGCTGAATCCCCTGCCAGGCTTGTCTCAAATTATTCTGAGAAAGCCATTCTTCTATCCTGCCCTTATATGCAGCTTTGGCCTGTTTAATGCCCCGCTTCAAATTTGCTCTGGCCACACTGTAAAGTGAGGCATCCCCAGACTTAAAAGCCTTATATCTCCTATGCAAGAGAAACCTAACAGTGCCAGTCATCCATGGCTTTTGATTTGGATAGTAACGTGGTAGTGCAGGGGTACTTTCTTTTACACTCTGCATTTATGTCAAACACTGCTGGGAAATACTGGCTTTCATTTATTGCATAACCATTCCCTACATTTCAGCAGATATGCAATATTTTTGCTTTCTAAATCAAATCTTGTTGAGCATGCCACCCTCCTCTTCATCACGTTGGAAACCTGACAACCATAGGGGAGAATATATCTGTTCTCTATCGTAAGGTGAAAGGGGTAAAGAGGTGATTGTTAAGTCAGGAGTGGGACCTCTGCAGATCTGTCATCTTAAAAGCTTTAAAATAGTAAGAAGCTGTGACATCTATTGCAATTTTGGGCTATCTTTTTTCCTAGCTCTTCTTGGTCTATTGAATATTAATTCATCTTTTAACTGCTAACTTTAAGTAACTGGCAAATTTATGGATAATAGTTTGTATCCAAAGGTGCTCTTCATAAAGGAAAAGAACTTGTGCTCAGTGAAGCTGGTGATCCTGTTTTTGTAAATTCTGTTACCACTGCAGTTCCCCATACCACACAGACCATGCTATTCTGCATGTTCTCCCAACCTTCAGGAATAGTTTTTTAGACACCTATAGTGGCAAAGCTGCATTCTTTAAAGTTCATTTGCAGTTTTTGAATCCCAACACTTTTTATTAGTTTTATTGCAGAAGTTTCCTAAGCTGCTAAAACAGAGGGAAAGGACAAGATAAACACTTTAAATAGATATTTTTTTTAAAAAGAGAAGAAATCCAGTATGATGTCATACTGGGCCAAATGTATTAAACATCTCTGCATTTGTTTCACCATTAAATTGTAAAATAAATGTCAGAATCAGGATAATTCACGGGTAGTTTTCCCAACCCAAACTGGGGTTCTCCTTCCTTTTTTGAACTCTGGCCTGCTACTGCCACACACAATGCCTGGGGCTTGCCCCCTGGGGTGGGTTCCTTCCCCTGGCCTCCCTCTACTGAGTCCATGGGTCAGTTTTCCCCAGCCCTCTTGCTGGGTGTGCTCCTTCCCTTTTCCCCAGTTCCCCCTGGAAGTGATTTTACTTGCCATTTGGATTTCACTCGTGTATGGAGAGGCTTGCAAAAGCCATTTGAAGAGAATAACAACATGAGAAGCCATGTTGGATCAGGCCAATGGCCCATCCAGTCCAACATTCTCACACAGTAGCCAAAAAACCCAGGTGGAGCCAGGACAGTAGAAGCCCTCCCACTGTTACCCTCCCTGCAAGCACCAAGAATATAGATCATCACCTTGCCCCAGACAGAGTTCCATCTATATCTTGTGGCCAGTAGTGTCACGTTCTCAGGGCACAGGCAGGCAGGAGTCCAAAGCCAGTCTAAGGTCAAAGTCCAGGAAGTCAAGCAGGAGCCAAGTCACCAAAGCAAAATCGCAAACCAGAATCAGAAGTCAGTGTCCAAAAGCCAAAGGGTCAGGGTGCCAAGGAATTCAAGCAGGTCAGAATCAGGAAGGAGTGTGGATGCAAGCCAGAGAATAGACTTGTTGCTTCCACAAGGTTACCAGGTCCTGGGTGGGAGTTATATGGGAGCCTCAATCAGCCTGCTCCCTGGGTGGCAGCGACTCTGCTAAAACTCAGGGCTGAGAGATCTGAAGCACTGGTGTGCCTCATGTCTTCGCTCTGAAAATTCTTTCCGGAGCCTGCTTCGAACTCTTGAGATGGGAGGGGGAGAGCTTGGAGGAGATTGACTGTCAACAGCTGACACTGGTGCCATGTCGGGAGAGTGATTGATGGGCCTGCTGAGGAACAGGTCTGTTAAACTTTCCAGCTCCCCCTCATCAGGGCTCATGACAAGTACCTACTGATGGACCTCTGCTCCATAAGTTTATCCATTCCCCTCCCAAAGCTGTCCAGGCTTGTAGCTGCCACCACCTCCCGTGGCTGTGAATTCCATGTGTTAATCACTCTTTGGGTGAAGAAGTACTTCATTTTGTCCGTTCTAACCCGACTGTTCAGCAATTTCATGGAGTGCCCCAAATTCTTGCATTGTGAGAAAGGGAAAAAAGTACTTCTTTCTCTACCTTCTCTATCCCATGCATAATCTTGTAAACCTCTATCATAGGGGTGGCCAATGGTAGCTCTCCAGATGTTTTTTTGCCTACAACTCCCATCAGCCTCAGCCACCATGGCCAATAGCTGGGGCTGATGGGAATTGTAGGCAAAAAACATCTGGAGAGCTACCGCTGGCCACCCCTGCTCTATCACATCACCCTTCAGTCTTCTCCAAGCTAAAGAGCCCCAAGCGCTTTAAGCATTCTTCATAAGGAAAGCGTTCCAACCCTTTAATCATTCTAGTTGCCCTTTTCTGCATTTCCAATGCTATAATATCTTTTTTGAGGTGCAGTGACCAGAATTGTATGCAGTATTTCAGATGAGGCAGCACCATCGATTTATACAGGGGCATTATGATACTGGCTGATTTGTTTTCAATTCCCTTCCTAATAATTCCCAGCATGGCGTTGGCCTTTTTAAAATTGCAGTCACACACTGTCCTGATATTTTCAGTGAATTATTTACCATGACTCCAAGAACTCTCTCTTCGTCAGTCCCTGCCAGTTTAGACCCCATCAGCATGTATTTGCAGTTAGGATTTTCTGCCCTAGTGTTCATTACTTTGAACTTGGCCATATTGAACCCCATTTGCCATGCTGATATCCACTCACCCATCCTTGACAGATCCCTTTGGAGTGCCTCACAATCCTCCCTGGCTCTCACCGCCCTGAACAATTTAGTGTCATCTGCAAACTTAGCCACTTCACTACTTACTCCCAACTCCAAATCATTAATGAACAGGTTAAAAAGCAAACGACCCAGTACTGAGCCCTGTGGTACCTCAACTGTTTACCACCATCCACTGTGAAAACTGCCCATTTACACTCACTCTCCTATTAATTAGCCAGCTTCCTATTAATTTTGATCCACAAGAGAACTTGTCCTTTTACCGATGACTATTGACTCCAAATTTTAGGGACCTCTGATGATTTTAAGGTGCTTTTCTTGCTTGATAATTCTGATCCGCAAATAACAGAAATAGCAGCAAATATTTTTTTATAGAGCTATGGTTACTCGTCCTGATAAGTAGTACTATGTATCAGGTTTTACTATGTTGCTACTTTGTTTTTATCTTGTTATCCTAATTTTATTCTGTATAGATTATGTATTCTTTAAATATGTAACCTGGCCGACCCTCTATCTTATGTTCTTATATATGCCAATAAAGGCTGTCGTGTGTGTGTGTGGTACCCCACTGTTTACCACCATCCACTGTGAAAACTGCCCATTTATACTCACTCTTGTTTCCTATTAATTAGCCAGTTTTTGATCCACAAGAGGACTTGTCCTTTTACCCCATGACTATTGAGTTTACTTAGGAGTTCGATGAGGAACTTTATCAAACGCTTTTTGAAAGTCAAGGTAAACAACATCTATTGGGTCCCTCCTTGTCCACATGTTTGTTCACCCCTCAAAGAACACTACTAACAGGTTAGTGAGACAAGATCTTCCTTACAGAACCTATGCTGAGTCTTCCTCAATAGCTTTTGTTCATCAATGTGCCTACAAATTCTCTCTTTAATAATGGTTTCTACCAACTTACTTGGTATTAGATCCAAGAGGGCAGCCGAGTTTGTCTGAAGCAGTTGAACAAAGCAAGAGTCAAGTTTCACCTTTAAGGCATGAACTGCATGAACCTCTGCTCCAATGATAGAGATGGTGTTTGCTCAAAGCGACTGGAAACCATTCGTTCTCTTTGCTAGCGCTCCTCAGGAAACACGGAGTGCTGCTTTAGCGTTGTGGCTGTTAGTACTTGTAAGTCCTTCCCAGTCTGGTAGCCAAACCCACGTTCTCCTAGCAGATGTGTGTGAGTTCAGTCTCCAGGCACCCTGACAACCAGGTGGGTGACTACGATGTTCTGAATTTTAGGGGTATTTTCTTACATACATGGCATGAAACAATGTAATGAATAGCATGAGAGATCTAGTGAGGAATAAAGAGAACTCCCAAAATTACAAGTGATCACCAGACTAGAGAGATTGCTTCCCCTGGAGAAAATGAGTACTTCAGTGAATACACTCTGTGGCTTTATACCTGATTAATGTACATTCCTCACATTCCACAGGCTCCATTCCCTCAATCTCCAGGAGTTTCCCAACACGGAACTGGCAGCCTTAGTAAGCACGCACATTCTTCCATTGCAGCTGCAGCCTGGCAGGCATGCAAGGGAAGGGTGGCTTTTCTGCTTCATGCAGATGGGAAGTGAAGCTGGGGAGGCTTCCCTCTACAGATACAGAGAGTAATTCCCCTCTCACCCACTGAGCCCAGTTAAAAAAGAAAGCAAATTGTTGCCAGCACCAATTCAATACCACCATTTTACAGTGGTTTTTAAAGTGCTGTGATGCTCTTGATCACTGTGAGTTTGTGATGCAGAACTCTTTTCTGCAGAGCCAGTTTGGTGTAGTGATTAAGTGCATGGACTCTTATCTGGGAGAACCGGGTTTGATTCCCCACTCCTCCACTTGCACCTGCTGGAATGGTCTTGGGTTGGCCATAGCTCTGGCAGAGGTTTTCCTTGAAAGGGCAGCTGCTGTGAGAGCCCTCAAAGCCCCACACACCTTACAGGGTGTCTGTTGTGGGTGGAGAAGATGTAGGAGATTGTAAGCCGCTCTGAGTCTCTGATTCAGAGAGAAGGGCGGAATATAAATCTGCATTCTTCTTCTTTCCCTCCCAAGTGTTTTCAAGGACCAAAACAGCTGTGTGGGCACCCGCACACACTGTAAAGTTGTCACGAATATAGAGGTTGCTGCTGCCACTCACCACTTCTGATCCCAATCACCTTTGAATACTCATTGCCTGGGCTAAAATCAAGCCCAAACCCCCTACTCCCTTAACTTGCTACAGTGCTGCTGATTGGGGAATCCATGACTGGCATGAGCTAGCAAGTTAAGGCATGAAAAGGACTGTATCACATGCTTCAGAGCACAGCAGGTATAACTACTTTGTGCAGGAAGCAAAGTGAAAAGAGAAAGTTTGGTGGGGGTGGGAAGGAGGAGGGAAGGAGACACCCTCTCTTATTGACAGAAGACTTGTGAGATATTTCACACCAATCCCTAATCCTGATTGGATGGGCATGACAAATGATTGGCGGGGCCTCTGTATTCTGCCTTGGTGCACCACCATGGCTACAGGCCTGTGTATTATGGTCTTGCCACTTTATGTGTCTTCATTTGCACACAAGGGTTATGTGGTAAATGATTATATATCTGCCAATATTACGTACCGAAAACTCACGTTTGCCGATCACACATGCGGAATTTTGCTTGACTGGCCTGTAGAAAGGCTGACCCATGCAGAATTCTTTCTGAGTTCAGTCACAGTGCCATGGCCACTTCAGCCGATCATAGAAGTGGGGATGCAGGCCAAAATGCTGACTCAGTGAATTTTCATTTATACCCAAGATCTACTTTTTGGTTATTCTGTAAATCTCACAGAGAGCAATAATACTTCTATTTGTGTTCACAGATAGGATTCATGCACAGAACATTTTGTTATCTATAGTATAAAAATAATCTAAAGATTTTTTTTTAAAAAATGATTTTTTCATAATTAAATCTTGAAAATTTACAGCAAAACACAACCTAATTATACACTTCAACTTTTAAAATAGTTTGTTTTATTTGAAGCACTATAAAAGAGACAGAAATGGCAACGATGGGAATAAGAAACTGACCATCTTCAGCTAACATGATTGGCATGATTTACAATTGGTTTCTATCTACTTAATCTACATTAATGTAAACAATAACTCTCAACATATGAAGATTGTGTGAATTTTCATTCATCTTTTATGACATGGGAGCAAGAGGGGATAGCTTAATGAATGGAAAGCAGCAACAAAGTCATGTTTAAAAGCTGACAGGTCAAATGTCTGATATTTTTGAACAATGGAAAACAAGCAACATAGTAATAATTGGTCTATTACTATTTTGGTCTAATCAATGCTTTTTGTGACATTCTAAAGGGGAAAAACAGGGGAGAACAAGATGAGCTTATTTTGAATACTAAGCAAGGACAACTGAAAGGAACATCTTATTAGCTACCTATTCTAATAGTAAAAAAATATATACACGCCACAGGTGATTGCACAATAATTATCAGGGATATGTTTACATTATATAGAGCCAGTTTGGTGTAGTGTTTAAGTGCACTGACAAGTATCTAAGAGAACCAGGTTTGAATCCCCACTCCTTCACATGCAACTGCTGTAGTCAGGGAACCCTAGACAAGGCTAACTACCCCCCCCCCCCAAATTTTCAAAAACAAATGGATTGTGGGGAAAACAAATGAAATTGCTGCCTGACCTGGATAGCCCAAGCAAGCCTAATCTTGTCAGATCTCGAAAGCTGGATGTCTGCTTTGTGAATGGGAAAATTCAGATCTCCCCTGTCCCTGTGGAAGCAATTTCCCCCTGCTACTGAGTGTCGCTTTTTAAAAAAAAAAAATGGCATTAGAATATTGTCACATGGAGAAACCGCTCTAACAACAGGTGTGACAGTTCCTTTAAATTCTCAGCTTGCATGGGAGGAGGGGAGTATAAGTCCCTAGTCCCTTCCCTTGCAGAGGTATAAAGACATACCTTGGCAACAGAAGGGGCTGGAATCTTACTTTTTTATATAAGAAGGAAAGGAAGAAATCTGGAAATTCACAGTCTGTTAAATCCTCTGCTGAGATGTAACATAAAATCATCCTGCCTTATACAAGTCTCATAATCATGATCAGAATCACCCTGATAGACACAGAAAAGCTGGGAGCATCACATGTGAAAAGCTTGAGAACAAGGACTAGTGGATTTAACACCAACCTGAGCTAAGGGTAGGACAGTAGAACCCAACTGGAAGAATGAAGATGCCACTCAAGCTTAAACTGAGAGAGATGATCTTTCCAATATGTAAGTCACAGGCCATGACTTTAAAGGTAAGATCCAGCATTTCGAAATGAACAGCACACAAGGAATCAATGCAAAGATCTCAAAATATGTATATTTGCATAACAACTTGATCATGACAAGTCAGCAGCTGCATATAAATAAAATGTCATGCATTTACAGGGCATTACTTTGAGGCAACATGTAGCCATGGATTTTTTTCTTCTGTTGAGGATCAAGCCTCAGGAGGATAAATTGAAGAAATCCATCAATCACCATCACTATTTTTAAAGACCCCCCCACCAAATTTGCTTCCCAAACTGCTTAGTTGTAAATGTAAGTGGGAAGTATGATAGTCAAATGATATTAAGGGGCCTAATCTGTAAGGGTCTGCAACAGCCTACACCAGGGGCTCCCAATCTTGGGGGACCCCCGCCAACTCACATCCATGGAAGCAGCCTCTATTGCTGTCTGGGGACTACTGCCTGCTACACGGGGAATATTCCTCCTGCCCTCAAAAGTGAAACAACAAGTAGACAACCCACCCCTGGAACCATCCCATACAAACACTATTGAAGACAAGGGTCAAATATCACCAATCCCATCAAGATAAACTAATTTCCTTAGGGAAACTGTGTTGCAATAAGAGAAACACTGCTCTCCTCTTCCCCCATTGCAAAACTGCAGTGCCCACCAATGCAGAGCAGCAGCAGTACTGCTCCCGAGGTAGGGGGCCATGTGCAGAGGATGCTGGGGCTGCTTTGGGCATGAGACTGTCTGCAAGTTCAGAGCCTGGGCCTGGTGGTGGTGACCTACGAAGAGGCACCCTTCAACCCTGTCGCTGCCTCCCAGCCCTCCTCTTGGGCCAAGCTGCCTGCCTGCCCATTGGATGCTGGTTTCTGTATCCGCTTTCTGCTAGGGGCTCCTCCTCCATGACAAGATGTGACTGTTGATATGCTAATAAAGGTCTAATATTTATTATTAAGATGTGCCATTGCAGCAACAGCAATGCCAAGGAAGAGTTCTGTGCAGTCCCTTGAGTCACATGGGAAGTGCCCAACTTAGTGCCCCCAGAAGGCTGGTGCCCCGGGGAAGGGCCTAATTTGCCTAGTGACAGGGCTGGCCCTGGCTGGAGTGACCTTGGGTCAGTCAAAACCCTGTCAGAAGCTGTTCTGGAAAGAGCAGTTTCTGTCAGAACTCTCAGCCCCACCTACCTCACAGGGTGTCTGTTGTAGAGAGGGGAAAGTGAAGGAGGTTGTAAACTGCTCTGAAACTCCTTCAGGTAGTGAAGGGTGGGGTATAAATCCAATCTCTTCTTCTATATTACTGATAGGCACCACAGAATATTTTGTACCCTAGATATATTATGGCAGGGGTGGCCAACGGTAGCTCTCCAGATGTTTTTTTTACTACAACTCTCATCAGCCCCAGCCAGCATGGCCAATGGCTGGGGCTGATGGGAGTTGTAGGCAAAAAAATATCTGGAGAGCTACCGTTGGTCAACCCTGTACTATGGTAATCCCGTACAGTTATAAATCTTTATTATGAACAACAGTATAGATATAGAACTTAACAAACCAACTGATATTTTATTTTATGTCTGTACTGATTTTTACTAAAATGGAAGACCTCTGTCATTTAACAATAGTGTTCAAAGATCAAGAAAAATGACCAAAGTCATTAATAACAAGACTAAACTGATCAGGCAATCCAACATGATCTTCCCTTTATATGGGGATTCCACCAAGCTTTACAATTCCAAGCAGGAGTCAAGTTGCACCTTTTGTTCAACTGCTTCAGACCAACATGGCTGCCCGCTTGGATCTATTTACAATTCCAAGGTATCTGCTCAGCTTATCAGTCCCAGAGTACAATGGAGCAATTATGTTTGCAAGGTTAAATGCACTACCTTCGGCAGTTTCTGAAGGTCACATATTGGCCATACCTTTCTCAAATAGATATTGTGGCTGTGACTTGGGTGCTATCGAATTTGTAGGTTATGTTTTATTTGAATGTCCCTAGTATAACAAGGTGAGATAGAAATAGATTAAGCCTTTGACATTACAGTGGACAGAGTCTTCAGTAGATATTGTAGATACTAAACTATTAGCAGACTCAAGAGTTGAAAATTTACTCGACTAAATTTTAGTTCAGGTCATAGGAATTTGGGCAACTTACAAGAAAACAGCTGTTTTTGTTGCTTATGTATTAACACTCTCTGACCTGAATTCTTCCTTTCTCCCTCATATTCCCAGTCACATCTAGTAAAAACTACTTCAGACCTGTAGATCAGAGAAGGAAGGAAGGAAGGAAGGAAGGAAGGAAGGAAGGAAGGAAGGAAGGAAGGAAGGAAGGAAGGAAGGAAGGGAGGGAGGGAGGGAGGGAGGGAGGGAAGGAAGGAAGGAAGGAAGGAAGGAAGGAAGGAAGGAAGGAAGGAAGGAAGGAAGGAAGGAAGGAAGGAAGGAAGGAAGGAAGGAAGGAAGGAAGGAAGGAAGGAAGGAAATTCGACAGTGGCTTTTTTCAATTTTGACATTCATCTGTTGGTGCTTCTAATCTTCATTACAATAGTAATAAGTCAACTATTTGTGCCTTTATAACTATTCACACAGCACAATGATCTTCCTTCAAGTAGAAAAAGTCTTTCATATTTCTCTAGGTCTTATTAAAGTTTCTTATCTTAGCCTCCTACAAGTCACCAGAGTGATGAAACCAACTAAAAGAGAATGTAAGCAACTTCTCCCATATGAAATTTAAAGGCAAGACATTAAAAAATGAACAATGATAGCTCTACAGTACCATCTCTGGCTTTTCAAATACTATCACCAGTACACCACCTTAATCAGCACTGGCTATGCAAACTGTTACAGGTCAAGTGTTCGCTATATCTGTAGTTTAGCCTCAAACTGCATTCTGTTTATGAAAGAAATGTTTATAACCTAAAATAATCTTATAAACATTTATTGTAAGGAAATTGTAAAACACATCACATATAAGAAATTAAGCACAAAATAATCATGAAGCAATATGCTGCATTCTGCCTGAAATATCCAATCCAATTACAGTTGATTATTTGGGGGCCTAGGGGAGGCATAATAGCAAGGAGACACTCACTGCCTCAACTAAAGGCCTGGCAGAAGAGTTCCATTTGCAGGCCCTGTGGAATTGAAAGAGGTCTTGCATGGCCCTGATCTCCAGTGGAGGGCCATGCACTTCATGAAAACTCTAGAAGGAGCGGCAAGACTGAAGGAGAGGGCAGTATAGTGAAAAACCTCTGACTCCTGTCTGAAATGGAGGTACTTTCTGTGTGAGGGGTAAATAGCAATATGAGAATATGTGTCCTTAAGGTGTAGGATGCAAACTGGAAATCGGTAGTAAGAAACTCAGTCACGGACAACAGAAAAATTATTCTAAACTTTGAAACATTCAGAAACATGTTCAATTATCTTGTCAAGTATGGGCCTATGACCTCTATCTTTTTTGTCAACAGATAAGAATCTGGAGTAGAAACTACATGACTGTCTGTTGGAATTTTTTGCACAGCCCTTTTTTTGAAGGAACTCATTTAGCTGAAGGTAGAGTTCTAGGTATGGGTTATCAACTGCTGTTAAAACAGGGTGATAGGGAGGGAGGGAAACAAACTCTAACATGTAACTACTATGAACTATAGACAAGATCCAGTTACCAGAGCATATGAATTGTCATGCTTTGAGTAGTTTCTGTAAGAATTGGAACAGATAGAATGTTGCTAGCTGTTAGCTCTGTTCCCTCTGGGGAGTCTGCTGACTTGCTGACCTAGGTCTTGGGGCACTCTTTCTCTTATGAAATGGGGAAGACTGGTATGGACACTGAGAATACAGGTTGGGTGCCTGCACTAGCTGGTGCCTCTGGCACTTATAAAAGGAAGTAGAAAACCCATGCTGCCTTGGGACAAAGTGCTGCAGTGGAGCAGGAGAGGATGAAAAACACCCAGGGATTTCACAGTTTGATGATTTTTATTAATCGTTGACAAGAATTCATCAGTAGTATGAGAGAAGAGGACTGATCCCTCAAATGGAAGGCACTTGACCCCAAAGCATGTCTCTAGCAGGGTGGGGGTCATACATAGCTAGGAGTGTCTTCTCAGGATCACCATAGAGGCCATGGACCTGGCTGACATGTTAGTTATGGTCTGCCTGCATTTATCTCTGGCTTGGAAAGTCTACAGCTTTTGATTGGATCAGATTGGCCAGTGATCTGGGTTCTTCAGGAAGGACATCTAAGTACAAGGACAGATTTTCCCAAAGGAAGAGCTCATAGCTGCCCATAATCACTTGATAATTTGTAACTTGGAAGTTGAGAGCCACATACAAATAAAATTTATGATCAAATGAATCTAAGCACAGGCTTTCCCCATCTTCAAGACAGAAGTATCGGCCAAGTGTATGACGGACCTGTGTGTCCTCTGTGACTAATGAGATGGGAGGTGGATGCATAATCAGAAATTCACATGAATCTTGCTTGCCAAACTGGAGCTCTCTAAAATAGGAAGTTGCTATTCCAGGAGAAACAGGGCAGAGGCAGCTCAAAATTTTATCCTTCGGCCTATTATCTGACGTGACAATACCAACGTCCAGCGTCTTGGCCATCCTTAACATCTTCTCACTGTAGATATGAAGGTTGTTATTTATGGACACAGTCTGGATCCCGCACTCTGTCATCTGGAGTTGGTTCAGATGCACTCTTAGAACTATAACAAGATGCCACAGCCACATCTTTTTCTGGCTCATGATATGGAGACATATACAGTTAAAAAGTGGAGCAGGCTTCCGTATGTCTAAGATTGCCCAGATCATGCCCAGAACTCAGCACAGGGAGGCCGCTGAAAGTGTTGATTGGGCCACTGTTGTAAATATACTGGAGATATATAACAGGAATGGCATTGAGGTGGACAAGCCTATTGCCAAGAGAAAGGCAATGCCAAGTTGTATCACACCAGCTGATCTGCCAGGATGCTTCAGAGAAGGAGAAACAAAATGTGGAGAGTGAGTGTGCAGGGCACCAAAATGACATCCTGCTCCTTGGAAGATTTGCCTTGGAGTGAGCGAAGGAAGATTGCCGTGCTTGGAAGTGAAGTCAGTCTTCTCTTTATGTCTTGACTTTTTATGTTTCTTGGATAGTGGTTTCAAACAGGAACAAGTTTGAACTGAGAAGGTTGGTGATAAATACAAAAGATGTTTTGTCTCCAAGGCAGGTGTGATGGATGCAGCTCTTTTTGTCAGACTGGGAGCCTTAGTAGTCGGGACTGCAAGGACTGATCAGATGGACAGTGGGCTGGAATGGGACTCTGATACCAGAACAAATAGGGTTATCTAGCTCAAGGAAGGAGGTTCTGAGCAACAAACCAACTTAGATGGGATCAAAGCTGACAAACCCTTCTCCCATAATGCAGTCTTTACTTGGGGTATGCTACTGGAATGTGTCTTGGGAGTGAAGCACTTTCAGATGGCACAAACACCTGTATTACAGGACTCCCCCAGACACATGAGACAGACCTCGTGTTTATCATTGTGAGTCATCTTGGTCCTCCAATTTGTGCATTGTTTGAAGAGCATTTTGGATGCCACAACTGAGACCACAAGTGGTAGACACTGGATGGATCACAGGGTAGGTCAACAAGAGTCTCATCCCACTACCAAAGATCCTCACCGAGGAACAACTGGTCCAAAGAGAACCCACAAGGAAGAAAACACTTCCCTCTGCTGAGAAAACAAAAGGTAAGGACACAGCTTGCTGGAATGCTCCTATTTATGCCGTGGCAAAAATAAATAACTGAAAGAAAAGGAGTGCCTGCCTCTGGAGCATGTGATGACTTGGTCAGGGGCTCCAGAAGGGAAGGGTGCTCCTATGGTAGCTTTTAAGCTGGAAAAATTTATTCTGCAGCCAGTTTGTGCAGGTGGAATTAATAGAGTGGTTACAAATCCACATTTGTGAGGGTTACTACTGAACATCTAACCCTTTATTCAAGATATCAGATCTTAACATGCTGCCAACTAGATGCTCTCATATTTACAATACGTTCCCCCTTCCCAATCTCTTCTCATGCATTATGAGTGTTTTCTGAGCTTCCCCATTTGGCATACAACTCTCTTCTTCCAAGATATCTGAATAATGTGTATTTTATTACAACTCTGTTATTTACAGCGCAGGGTAATTAACAACACAAGAGACAAATAAAGATTTGCTCCACAGCAAGCTGCATTCAGTTATGTTGTTACTATATTATCTGTTTTGGCAGACTTCTTCAAATTTGGCTTTGGGAAGCGTTTATGTATTTTTTACTATCTATTAGAGTAAATGCTTCAGAAATACTTAAAGCCACGTCTAGCTACTTCTTTATACTTTTTAGTCTACCATATGTCTCATTTCAGGATCCTGCCAATTTTATAAAACTCTTGGCTTTGATAAATAGATTAAAATAAACTCAAAAGGTATATTATGTTTGGCTGAAACCTTCAAGCAGCACCATCATTTGCTTTGTGAGAAATAATATGACGTCAAAAACTTACACAGTTTTTCAATGCATATGGGCACAAAATGAGAGTTAACAAGCCCCCACTATATTAATTACAAAATGGATCGTCAATGGGTAATCTAAGTATTCAACTGCAGCAGGCTGAGGCCTCTGTTTAAGTAACCTGAACATCTGAGTATGAAAGCCCTGGCTCTGAATTCTATACTTTTCAGGACCTTCTTAGCCAAGCATTTGTTGCCTTGAGGACCTCGTCTAGGTGAAAAGGCAGCACATAAATATTTTGAATAAATAAAAATAAATAAAACACAAACTGATGTTTGACATAGTGTGGCAGATTCTCTCTTTTTGTTTATAAGGTCTTTGAGCCGTGGATCATGTCAGTCCTAAGGGAGTATTTCCTGCCCATTCCCACAGCCACATTCTCCCTGAGATCATTATCTGAGGTACATGCGCTCCACTCTGAACTGATGCCTCAGGTAGGGTTGCCAAGGGATCCCCCGGTTTGGAGGGAGAAGTAAAGTGCCATCAAGTTACAGCTGACTTGTGATGACCCATAGGCAGGAAATGAACAAAGGTGGTGTTCCATTGCCCTCACAAGAAGAAAGAAGATGGAAGAAAGGGACGGACACGAGGGTTTGGGTAAACTAAGGACCACTTTCTTTATTATATTAACACAACAAAGGCTATAAGCATAACAAGCACCACGGCAGGGCCAGGGTACAAAACACCCCTCCTCTGCCGCATGATGAGCGAGACACCCTGCCCCTAGGTATAGTAAAATGAATGGCTCGTACCCGGCTGGCATAGCAAAAGCCATACCCTGGAGTTCTATCCCCAGCCGCGCAGCTGAAGGGAAACCCAAGGCAAACCCAAGGCAAACCCAAGGCAGTCCGCTTCATCACTCAACCAGGCTGCAACGTCAAGAAATGATTTAGCTAGACTCCAAGCCCCAAAACTGGGGTGCTAATGGTGCTCACCGAGCTGCATAACGGAAGTTAGGCACAAACTCTGCCAACCTATGAAGTGACTGACCTACTTAAACAGGCCACACCCTGGCCAAATCCACAATCCCTTCTGTAAGCAGTGTGAGGTAAGCGAAAAACACCCCATCCAAAAACCAAACAGGAAGAGGTGAAAAAATTCCTACCCGGTCCCCAGGAAATAAGAGCAACCAGCAGTCGCCCACACTGCACCAAGGGCGGGAGGGTGGGCCGAGAACGAGGCAAGGACTGAGAGCGGGAGCGGAGCTGACCGTTAAGGCATGCTGGCTCTGCCCCCAGTTCCCATAATGCCCTGCCCTCTCTTCCTCCTACTCGAGGAGGCAAAATTGGCCCCCATAGCCATGGTGTTCAGCCTGCCGCTGGGAAGGAGCCATACTGCCTGCCTCTGTCTAGCAACACTGGACTTCCGTGGTGGTATCCCATCCAAGTACTATCCAAGTACAGATATAGACAGCTTTAAAAGGGGATTAGGCAGGTTCATAGAAAGTAGGTCTATCAGTGGCAACTAGCCCTGATGACTAAAAGGAACCTCCATGTTAAGAGGCAGTAAAGCTCTACATCAGGGGAAGCTCTACCTTGGCCTCTATGCCCTATTGTTGAACTTCCAGATGATTTGATTGGTTACTGTGTGAGACAGAATACTAGAGTACAGGTGTGATACAGCAGGGCTTTATGTTCTCTTTAGTAGCCAAGATCTAATGAGATTAGCTAGCATGGGCCATCCCATATATGAGACATGAACAGTAATATAGCTCCATATATCTGTAACATATGAGATCAATCCACTCTCTGAAACACTATAGATAAACTAGGGTTACAAGCTTCTTTATTAAGTACCTACAAATTAGCCTTTATATTTTAATATCCCAAGCTGATTGCATATTCAAATAAAGGTTTTTCCATACAAAAACATGGTTCCCTGAATAAGATCAAATAATGCAGTAAACATGTAATGTAATAAATAATGTTATGGTTAGCAAAGCACTGGAATCGTCAGAAGAAATGTTACAAATCTATCTTACTGTGAGAGAAAACAATGAAAAAGCAAATTAGTGTGAAATAACTTCATCTAGGAACAGCATTATTAATAAACTACAGCTGACAGAATAATATAGCTGCAACACCCTAAATATTAATAAAATACTTTGTATGTTTAAATGGAATGCTTGTTTGGATTCAGTATCACTCTCTTGTTTTGGTCCACAAAGTTAATAGAGGGTTAGCACTAAACACAGGAATTTTATATGTGATTAATTATCTCTCTCTCTCGGCTTGGCTTCGCGAACGAAGATTTAAGAAGGGTGCAATAGTCCACAGAGAGAGAGAGAGAGAGAGAGAGAGAGAGACATCTAGCTCAGGACTGTCAAACTCCTGGCCCATGGGCTACACTCCACCCATCCAGGGCTTTGATCAGGCTCATGGCATTTTTCTCCCCCTCCTCTTCTCTCCCTTTAAAGCTCTGAGGTTGCCAACAATGTTCCTAGCTCCTTCTGCCTTGTCTTTGCTGGCTTCAGCTGGAAGCTCTTCTGGACTTTCAAAGCTGCAAAGAAAATGAAGAATGTATTTTCCATTAAGGTCTCTGCACCCAGCTACAATAGTCTATCTGGGCCCAGAGACCTTAATGGAAATCCATTCCACTTTTTTTTTGCAACGTTGTCTGTGCTACAATGTATTTCAATAGACTGCAGCTAAAACAGTTTCAGTTTTACAGTACTTATGGCCAGTTGATGCGCCTTTCAAATAAAGGGTTGATGCTTTTGAGCCAGCTTGTCTTGCTGAATGGACCTGAGCACTGGTGCCTAGTGAGTAACCTAGGAATCCACATCCAAAGGGGGATATTACACTGGAGAACCATTGTTAATGTGAGTAGACTCAGGATGGGAAGAAGCTTGCAATACCCAGCCATTTCATGTTTTCCTAGACTCAGAGCATTTTATAATTTTTGGTTTCTGCTGTGATCCTTGTGCTTTTATTTTTAAAACCGCATTGCCAAATCCTACTATTCCTCTATCTTTCCATTAAAAAAATCACAAGAGTTTTAAGCATGTTTGTATTTTAAGTAAAAAAAAAATCTTTAATTGTGTTTATCTGTACTCTTTATAAAATTTATATCTCTGCTACCTGGCATTACATTTTATGACACACATGACTCGGCCCCACAAAGTCCCATTGATGTCAAATCTGGCCTTTGTAACAAATGAGTTTGACACCCGATTTAGCCTATTTCCGAAATATAACCTATATCTAAATTAGAAATTTATTTATTTATTTGATTTATATCCCGCCCTCCCCACCGAGGCAGGCTCAGTGCGGCTTACAACATATAAACATAAAACAATAAAATTAATAATTATTAAAATACATATTCAATAATTTACAGTAGCTAAAACAATTAAGACAATTAAGGCAGCAGAAACAGAGACAGTCTATTAATTTGGTGTTAATCTGATGGTGACGGGATTCCTCCGAAGTTCTTAAACGCTAGTCAGTTGTATGCTAACCGGAAAAGGACAGTTTTGCAGGCCTTGTGGAACTGCCCAAGGTTCTGCAAGGCCCTCACTTCATCCGGTAACTTGCTCCACCAGCAGGGGGCTGTGATTGAAAAGGCCCTATCTCTGGTCGATTTCATTCGGGCCTCCTTCAGCCCGGGGATTACTAGCAGATTTTGTGATCCAGATCTAAGTACTCTCTGGGGAACATGTGGGGAGAGACGGTCCCTAAGGTAGATAGGTCCTAGGCCATATAGGGCTTTAAAGGTGATAACTAGCACCTTGTAACGAACCCGGTATACTATTGGCAGCCAGTGCAGTCCCCACAGTCCCGGCTGAATGTGCTCCCGCCTGAGAAGCCCTAATAATAGCCAGGCCGCAGCGTTCTGCACTAGCTGCAACTTCCGGGTTCAGCACAGGGACAGCCCCATGTAGAGATCTCCAAAGTGTTAACTAGTGTCACAACCATTACAGGAAATTTTATCATATTAATTATTGTTAATCAGTAAATTTTGGCTTAGATTAAGACAGTTTCATAGCACAGCAATGTTGATCTTTAGTAGAACATCTAGATTTAAGGAGACCCTTGAAGACCAACAAGATTTTTGGGATAAAAGCTTTTGAAAGCTAATGCTGCCTTCATCATATACATGTTACAATGGAGATCTCCGAGTCCTTATATTCCAGTCAGAAGATGGAAGGGGTCTTGTAAGGAAGGAATCCAGGATGAAGAGGTAAAATGCACATTGTAACCAGAAGAGGTGAAATTCTTAAGGCATCTTAAGTGAGATAAAAATCCTATGTTTCTGTTCAGGCCTTGGGGGTCCATTGTTCTGAATTTGTGAATGAATCCAAGTTAAGAACATAAGAGAAGCTATGTTGGATCAGGCCAATGGCCCATCCAGTCCAACACTATGTCACATAATGGCCAAAAATCCCCAAGTGCCATCGGGAGGTTCACAAGTGGGCCTAGAAGCCCTTCCACTTTGCCTCCCACAAGCACCAAGAATACAGAGCATCGCTGCCCCAGACAGTTCCAATAATATACTGTGGCTAATAGCCACTGATGGACCTCTGCTCCATATCTTTATTCAATCCCCTCTTGAAGCTGTCTGTGCTTGTAGCCGCCACCACCTCCTGTGGCTATGAATTCCACATGTTAATCATGTTAGGGAATTCTGTTTGAAAATCTATTTCTTTATCTCAAACAGTGCGATGGATCACTGGATCAAATAATCATTGAGAGGCGTTTAACATGAAAAAGCAAAAACATATTTATTTCTATAGGGAAAGGGTACTGGGAGGTGAAAATAACAAACACTATAGAACTACATCCTCACACTAGAAGATCATGTGCTTAATGGAAGCTGCTACTTCCTCCTCCTTCTTGACCTCTCTGCCTGAACAAAGGAAGTCACCTGACTAACTGACCAAACAGACAAAACGACCCTTGGCACTTGCCGTGAGGGGTCCTTCTCCTAAGAGGACAGGAGGACATCTTGGGTGTTTCCCACCATCCAATCAGAGAGGCAGGAATCTAAAAGATCCTCCTCTTCCTGTGGCTGTGGGAACCACCCCTCTCTCAGTTCAGGTGACTCCGAGAAGCAGTACGACGATAATCGCATCTTAAAAGACTTCTAATGTAAAAACTAACGGTCTGTTCAGGTGACTCCGAGAAGCAGTACGACGATAATCGCATCTTAAAAGACTTCTAATGTAAAAACTAACAGTCTGTCAGCAACAATAGCATTAAGCATGGCAAACTGACAAAAAAGGCAAACCCTAAAAGGGAAAAAAGAACAGGCCAATAGGCAGCAGACATTAGCATGAAAAGACTTCAGATGCAGGTTGCTAGACGAGATATAGAAATAAACTGCCCAAGGTAGGGCGATAGACGGGAGGGCAAGATGTCCTCCTGTCCTCTTAGGAGAAGGACCCCTCACAGTAAGTGCCAAGGGTCGTTCTCCCTAAGAGGCGGAGGACATCTTGGGTGCTCCCAGAGCAGTATGTTAATCAGGGTGGGGTCGCCCTACGCAGGCAGAACATGTTGTAGGATTCGTCTACCAAAGGCCGCTTCTGCCGATGCGTATGCATTCAGTTTGTAGTGTCGAATAAAGGTGGAGATAGACGACCACGTAGCTGCCTTGCACACCTCCTCGACAGAGGCGTTCTTATTGAAAGCTGCATTGGTGGCCACACTTCTGGTCGAATGCGCCATGATCCCTGGCAGTACCTTGAGGTGTAATGCCTTGTACGCCTCCGTTATACACTGCTTAATGGCATAACTAATGGCCGACTTGGACATCTTCTGACCCATTCTGGGCGCTGTTATGTTGACGAACATGGAATCTGACTTACGAAAAGGTTCTGTTCTAATTAGGTGAATCTTGATTGCCCTGTGCACGTCCAGGGTATGCCACGTGCACTCCTTAGGGTGCTTAGGATCCAGGCAAAAAGATGGTAAGTTGATTTCTTGACTTTGGTGGAACCTAGACGATACCTTTGGTTGGAAAGTAGGATCCGGATAAAGAACAACTTTGTCCTTGTGGAACACGCATAGCTCTTTCTTAACCGACAAGGCTCCGATTTCGGAGACCCTTCTGGCTGATGTTATCACCACCAGAAATATAGTCTTCATGCGCATCATCTTTAAAGGCACCGACATTAATGGCTCGAAAGGCGGGCTTGTTAAAGCTGAAAGCACTGGATTCAGCCTCCAAGTAGGAAAACGATGAGTTTGTGGTGGAGAATTCAAAGAAGCTCCTCTAAGAAACCGACGGATATGCGGATGTGATGGCAGATTAACGCCGTCCACCTGTTGAAGCACTGAAGACAGGGCCGCGACCTGACGTCTGAGGGTAGCTGGCTTCAGACCGGACTGAAGACTGTCCTGAAGAAATTGAAGAACCCTAGGGACAGTGGGATGTAATGGATCCACACTCTTTCTCCGGCACCACCTGTGAAAGGCTTTCCAAGATACGTTATAGATCCGCGTAGTGGATTCTTTTCTGGAAGCTAGGATGGTATTAGCCACCTCGTTAATATAACCCAGGTCTAACAACGATCTCCTCTCAACCTCCACACAGTCAATCTCAGCCATTCTGGATGAGGGTGCCACACCGGCCCCTGCAATAGCGTGTCCGGCCAGGTCAGCAGGTGAAGTGGTTCCGCCATAGACATCTGCTGGATTGATGAGAACCAGGGACGTCGAGGCCACCAGGGTGCAACCAGGATGACCTCGGCCCCCAGCAGGCTGATCTTCCTGAGTAACCTCGGGATGACCGGAATTGGAGGAAAGGCATACAGAAGGTCTTGTGGCCATGGAGACATTAGAGCGTCTGTGGCCTTCCCCTGACTGTGGTAGTACCTTGTGAAAAATCAAGGGAGTTGGTGATTCTGCTGAGATGCAAATAGGTCCAATGCTGGTGTGCCAAATTGATCCACTATCTTCAGAAACAGAGTGCTGTTGAGAGACCACTCCCCCGCTTGAATGTTCTCCCGACTAAGCCAATCTGCCTTGACATTGTAGGCCCCCTTGATATGTTCTGCTCTTACCGACTTCAGGTGAAGCTGCGCCCATTCAAACAGTTTCCCAGCCTCCTTATGGAGAGAACTGGACCTGGACCCCCCTTGATTGTTTAGGTACGCTTTCGCTGCTTTATTGTCCGTTCGCACTAGAACATGTTGTCCCGATACTTGGTCCTGAAAGTGCAGCAGAGCTAAACGAATGGCCCACAGCTCCAGGAGATTGATCAAGAGGCTCGACTCCTTGGTCGTCCACTGACCCTGCATGGGAATCTCGTTGAGGGTCGCCTCCCAACCCGAGAGGCTGGCATCTGAAAACAGCTGTAACTCTCCCTCCACGAAGTAGATTCTCCCCTGATGCAGGTTGGTGGTCTTGGTCTACCACAGAAGACTCCCCTTGACAATCATGGGCACCGTCAGTGACATGGAACGCCTCTCCATGATCTGGAGTTGATAGGGGTGCAGAAACATCTGTAACTGCCTGGTATGATAACGACCCCACTCTAGCACCTCGAGATTTGAGATCAGAAGGCCCATGAGCCTTGCCAAAGTCTGAAGCGTCGACGATGACCCCTGTATCACCTGTTGCACTAGCATCATGGTCTTTAAAATCTTGTCTTCCGGGAGAAAGATAGAGCTCAAGTTCGTGTCGATTATCATGCCCAGGTGTTCCAGTCTTTGAGTCAGGCGTAGGTGACTCTTGGTCAGATTGATTATAAAGCCGTGTTGTTGAAGACAGCTGACAGTGCGCTGGACATCCTGCTTTGCATTCCTCCTCGAAAATGATCTTATCAATAGGTCGTCGAGATACGGGTGCACGTGTACTCCCCTCTGCCTGAGGTGCGCAATCAAATTCACCAATACCTTGGTGAACACCCGCGGAGCCGTTGCAAGTCCAAATGGTAGGGCTCTGAATTGGTAGTGAGAACCGTTCACACAGAAACGGAGGAATCTGCGATGTGCAGGTAGAATCGGAATATGTAGATAAGCCTGTTAAATCCAGCGAGGACATGTAATCCCGATGATGTAGAGCCTCTGTTATTGACTTGATGGACTCCATTCTGAAGTGACGTAGCTTGATATTTCTGTTCAGAAATTTTAAGTCCAAAATTGCCCTCCAGTCCCCGTTTCTTTTGGGAACTGTGAAAAAATAGAATAAACACCTTGATATTTCTGCTTCAAAGGGACTTGTTCTATTGCAGCAATTTCTAGTAGATGGTGTATCGCTTTGAAGGTGATGTCTCTCCACCCCGGGTTCGAGCGAAGGGGGGAAATAATGAAGCAATCTGGAGATGTACGTTTGAACTCTATTGGATAACCCCGAGACACAATTTCCAGAGTCAAAGAGTCCGCCTGTGACTCCGCCCAAACTTGGTGAAAGTGTAGCAGGCGACCCCCTACTGGGATGTGATCCCAGTCATGCCTTATTAGGCTTGGAGCCCTTCTCGAACTTATCCGATCTGTCGGTCTGGTTCCTCTGAAATCGGGGGTTGGAGAAGTTTTTACGAAAATTTTGCTTGGGTTGACTCCAGGATGATTTTCTGTACTCTTGTTTTGGCTTGGAGATGCTGCCGGAGGCACGAAAGGAATTAGAACCGAACCCTCGTCTGTCGGAACGTCTCAGAAATTTGGGCATGGCCTTCTTGTCCCGCGTCTCCACTAGGATCTTTTCCAGGGTGTCTCCGAACAGCTTCTCTCCTTGAAAAGGGTAGCCTGAAATGATCGACTTTGAATGGATATCAGCCAGCCAGGCCCTAAGCCATAGGCCCCTCCTTGCTACGGTGTTAGACGCCATCGCTCTGGCGGAGAAAGTAAGAGCATCCGGGGAAGCTTCTGCTGAGAATTCAGCCGCCCGCAGGAGTCTGTTGGTGCCCTCCAGGATCCTTTTATCTGCATCTGGGAATAGTTGTGTTAGACGCCTTATCCTCACTATTGCTACTCTAGAAACTATAGAGTTAGTGGCAGATGCCTTGATGGCCAGGGCCGTAGCTTCGTGGCTCCTCTTCAAGGCTAGGTCAATCTTTCTGTCCCAGTTGTCACGGACCAAACCTTGGCCGTCCTCAGCTAGCAAACCATGGGACTGTAGGGCTGCAACTGGTGCATCCACCAAGGGTACCTGTAGCATGTCATTAGCAAAAGAAGGAAGCACATGCAACTTCTTAACGGAATTGAGGACCTATTTGTTAACACTTGGTTTGGCCCATTCTGATTTTAACTGGCGTTCGAAGAATTCTGGGAAGGGAAAGACCTTGTCAGAAGATTGGTACCTTGGAAAGAACTCTGTGTTCCTCTTGGGTTTATTTTTGGGATTAGTCAGGGGACTGGGAGCCTCCTGTTCCTCAGGAGACACCTGGAGGTCCAGGGCAGATAGTACCTTGGATAGGAGGTGTTGGAACTCTTCTGCCTTGAAAAAATGTGAGGAGGGTTCTAGCACAGTAATGCCTTCTATTTCCTCATCCGACAGGAATTCGCCCTCCTCCCGGTCTCCCTCATATGACTCCTCCGATAGACCCCCATATTGGGATCTCTCACCCTCCAAAAAATCACTGACTAAAGAGTTCTTTTGAACCTTACAGTGGTGGACTTGATCCCTGGATCTCTTGGGTGATGGTGACCTGGAGGAGGAGCATGAACTAGAGGGCCTTGGTCTCTTATGGGTAGCTGCTTTAACTGCGCACCCACAGTCTGCCTTATTGAGTCTAAAAATTCTGAGAATAAAGAAGACCCCATTATGGGTACGTTACCCAAGCCCCTCTGGGGCTGACAGGTCTGCGCAGCTCCCTGCTGTGGCTGGGCTTCATAGGAGTTGAAATCTCCCGCCTGGAGGTTGTCATCGGAGAGCCCCCGCCTCTGGAAGCTGTAAGGCTGCTGGTCGGCCTCCTTTCGCGCCTTTTTGCGTCTTTCAAAATGGCCGTCGGGGCCGGGACGGAGCCCTGAATAGGAAGCCTCCTCCGCTGCCGATGACGACCAGTGCCGCTTGCGCTCACTCCTCTGCGTCTTGCCCCTACGGGGCACGTTGCCGGCAGCTGTGGCAAGCCCTGCGGTCATGCCAGTTCTGGAAAGCGGCCTTCCGGCTATGCGCAATGCGCTAGGAGCTGAGTAGTCCTCTAAAAAGGCGTCCTTCACCCGGTGCACCATCTGCCTCCTCTTCATGCCTCGGCTTGAAATTCGGCCCGAGGCCGCCGCAGCGGCGCTCCTTGTAGGTATAGAGGGGAAATAGAAGAGGGTGGAGGAATCAGTGTGAAGAAGTATAGTAGAAAAAGTTGAAAGGATTAGTAGTCAAGTTGAGGGAAAAGACAGCTAAAGGCAAGAGGAAAGAGGAAGATTTTTTTTTTTTGTATAATAGACTGCAAACAAAGGGATAGGAACCTATCCTAAACACTTGCTCTCCCTGTCGAGGCAGGAAATAAACTGAGAGAGGGGTGGTTCCCACAGCCACAGGAAGAGGAAGATCTTTTAGATTCCTGCCTCCCTGATTGGACGGTGGAAAACACCCAAGATGTCCTCCGCCTCTTAGGGAGAACAGGTTTTCCCGCTTCTAAACCTTAATTGACAGCAGTCAGTATCTTCTTTCCAGGTCATGCAGACAATAGGAAATCATGCACAGTGTTAACCCTATAATGACTGGAACTTTAGAACATTACAAAGGACATATAAAACAGATACATATTTCCAACAAATCATCCTTTGGTTGAAGAAGTACTTCCTTTTATCTGTTCTAACCCGACTGCTCAGCAATTTCATTGAATGCCCACGAGTTCGTGTATTGTGAGAAAGGGAGAAAAGTATTCTTTCTCTACTTTCTCCATCCCATGCATAATCTTGTAAACCTCTACATGTCACCCCACAGTCGACGTTTCTCCAAGCTTAAGAGCCCCAAGTGTTTTAACCTTTCTTCACAGGGAAAGTGTTCCAAACCTTTAATCATTTTAGTTGCCCTTTTCTGGACTTTTTCCAATTCTATAATATCCTTTTTGAGGTGCAGTGACCAGAATTGTACACAGTATACCAAATGAGACCTCACCATCGATTGATACAAGGGTGTTATGATACTGGCTGATTTGTTTTCAATCCCTTCCTAATTATTCCCAGCGTGGCGTTGGCCTTTTTCTATTGCAATCACACACTGTCTTGACATTTTCAGTGAGTTATCTACCACGACCCCAAGATCTCTCTCTTCGTCAGTCTCTGCCAGTTCACACCCCATCAACTTGTATTTGTAGCTGGGATTCTTGGTCTCAATGTGCATTACTTTGCACTTGTCTGCATTGAACCTCATCTGCCACATTGACGTCCACTCACCCAGCCTCAACAGATCCCTTTGGAGTGCCTCACAATCCTCTCTGGTTCTCACCACCCTGAACAATTAGTGTCATCTGCAAACTTGGCCACTTCACTGCTTACTCCCAACTCCAAATCATTTATGAACAAGTTAAAGAGCATGGAACCCAGCACTGAGCCCTGCGACACCCCACTGCTTACTGTCCTCCACTGCAAAGATTGCGCATTTATACTCACTCTCTGCTTCCCATTAATTAGCCAGTTTTTGATCTACAAGAGGACCTGTCCTTTTACTCCATGACTCTTGAGCTTACTAAGCAGCCTTCGATGAGGAACTTTATCAAAAGCTTTCTGGAAGTCAAGGCAAACAACATCTATTGGGTCCCCTTTGTCCACATGTTTGTTCACCCCGTCAAAGAAATGTAACATGTTAGTGAGGCAAGATCTTCCCTTACAGAACCCATGCTGAGTCTTCCTCAATAACCCGTGTTCATCAATGTGCCTACTCATTCTGTCCTTGATAATGGTTTCTACCAACTTTCCCGGTATTGAAGTCAGACTGACTGGCCTGTAATTTCCCAGATCTCCTCTGGAACCCTTTTTAAAGATAGGGGTGACATTTGCTACCTTCTAGTCCTCAGGAACGGAGGCAGATTTCAATGAAAGATTACATATTTTTGTCACGAGGTCCACAAATTCACCTTTGAGTTCTTTCAGAACTCTTGGATGTATGCCATCTGGACCTGGTGACTTATTAGTTTTTAATTTGTCTATCAGTTGTAGGACCTCCTCTCTTGTCACCTCAATCTGATTCGGGTCTTTTAACACCCCTTCCAAAATTAGTAGTTCTTGAGCGGGCAAACACTCCTCATCTTCCACAGTGAAGATGGAGGCAAAAAATGCATTCAGCTTCTCAGCCATTTCCCTACCCTCCTTCAGTAATCCTTTTACCCGTTGGTCATCCAAGGACCCCACTGCCTCCCTGGCTGGTTTCCTGCTTCTAATATATTTGAAGAAATTTTTATTGTTGGTCTTTATGTTCTTTGCAATATGCTCCTCATAGTCCCTTTTTGCCTGCCTGATCATAGTCTTGCATTTGATTTGCCACAGCCTGTGTTCCCTTTTATTAATCTCACTTGGACTAGCTTTCCACCGCTTAAAGGAATCCTTCTTCCCTTTTACAGCTTCCATTACTTTGTTTGTTAATCATGGAGGCCTTTTCTTATATTTGTTTGTGGCTTTCCTAAATTGTGGTATATATTTTATCTGAGCTTCTAGGATTGTAGTTTTAAATAGCCTTGAAGCTTCAGATTTGACCGTATTTACCTTTCCTTTCAGTTTCCTCTTCACATGCCTCCTCATCTCAGAGAATTTACCCCTTTTAAAGTTAAACATGGTTGTGCTGGTCTTTTGGGGCATCTTCCTATTTATACAAATGGTGAAATCAATAACATTATGGTCACTGCTCCCAAGCAGTGCAATCACTTTTACATCTCTCACCAGGTCTTGGGCATTACTTAGGATCAAACCCAGGATTGTCCCACTCCTGGTAGGTTCTGTGACCACCTGCTCCATAGCACAGTCATTGAGAGCGTCTAGAAACTCAGTCTCTTTCTCTCGACCAGAACACATAGTTAAAACCACCTATTATGACAGTTTTTACGTTTAGCCACTGTCTTTAATCCTTCCATCATATTATAATCGTCCTCCATCTATTGATTTGGTGGGCAATAACAAACTCCCATAGTTAAATTTCCTTTTGGGCCCTCTATTTTGACCCAAAGCATTTATAGAAGGGAATCTAATTCTCTGACCTCACTCTTACTGGACTGTATACCCTCTCTGACATACAGAGCCACCCCACCTCCAACATTTCCCTCCCTATCCTTCCTATATAACATATCCAGGAATCACCATATCCCACTGATTCTACTCATTCCACCAAGTTTCTGAAATTCCCACAATGTCTAAGTTTTCCCCCAACACTAAAATTCCAACTCCCGAATTTTGCTCCCCAAGTTCAGCAATTCATACCCATCCACACCCTTTTAGGGTTCTTATCTCACTAAAAAGTAAAGGTAGTCCCCTGTGCAAGCACCAGTCGTTTCCTTATCTCATTACAGATACTAACTTTCTGTCCTTAAACTCCTCTATTCTAACCAAGCAGATTACAACATGCATTGCGTCTCTGCATCCTGAGCTCCTTCTTTGCAAGACCCCTCCCATCTTCTGACTGGGATATAAGGACTCTGCCTTCTGAATGGGAAATAAGGACTCAGATCTTTATTCTGACTTGTAGTAGAAGACGGGATCATTGACTGTTATTCGTCAGTCTCTAGGGTGCTACTGGACACGAATCTAGCTGCTTAGATGAAGTATTCTAACTTTTCAGTGTTTGGCATAAGCATTTCCTAAGTATATAAATAAATTTCATTGGACAGCCCTGCTACTGCACTGGAACAAAAACCAAAGAACAGCGACATCTCAAAGTCTGACCTGTTTACTGCAGAATAAGCTTTTGTGATTGAGTCCACTATAAGAGATGCAGTAAATATGCATTTTTTTACTGCATCAAATGGAGTGGATTCAAACCCTTGACAGTTTATGCTGCAATAAATGTGTCTGTCTTTAAGGTGCCACATGGCTCTTGGGTATTTCCTGTGTTTTAATATCTTCTTTCACTCTTTGCTGTGAAGTGCCTGATTTTAGTTCTACATATTCACCATTAGCAACGGTCTCCATGAAAATGTTGCAGTTTAATGGGTACCAAAATCTGTGCTCCATATATGTTGTGAGGTGTAACCCTAACTTTTTAGTCCCTTCAAAGTTAACAGGAACTTTAAGGATACAGGTAAGGATAGCACTTGAATAGCACAGGCTAGCCTAATCTCGACCATGGAAGCTAAGTAGGGGGGGCCTTGGCTAGTATTTGGATGGGAGATAAGGTATCCAGGTCTGTGATGGAAAATATCTGGTGATTTTGGGGGTGGAGTCAGGAAAAGGTGGGGTTTGGGGAGGGGAGGGACCTCAGCATGGTACAAAGCAGCCATTTTCTCCGAGAAGCTGATTTCTGCCAACTGTGATCAGTTTTAAAAGTGGGAAATTTCCAGGTCTCACCTGGAGGCTGGCAACCCTACAAGATGTTGGTGATTATATAATACATACACAAACACACTTTGTTTCTCTTTCTCCTACAATGCTGCTGAAAACTAAAAACATACTTTCAGCACAAAAGTAAACAGTAGAGAATGATTAATAGGCATGGTGGTGACTGGGCCTTCACAGAGACTAATGTACCATATAACTTAAAGCAAAATCAGATTTTTCTTAAACAACCAACATTCATGTTTGTCACAGAGTGACTTAACGTTCAACTTTGCTCTCTACTCCAAACTAGAAGTTCACCTTCAGTGCTACCTAATGTCACTCTTAATTAGAAATGTAATGACATGTCAGATAATGAGACTTTTTTTTTACTTCAAAGAAGCTATCTAGAATTGTGTGGTATTTTTACTTTGAAGAAAATGTCTTTTATCACTTATTTTAGTACAACACATTAAAATCAAATATCTCCTGTAGCAAACCGATTCCAGTCTCTGGAACTCAAATAATTTTCTAATAAAAAATGCATGAGACAAATAAATGCACTTTATGTTCCACAAGAAAAGGCAGTTTCAACAGGCTAATGCTCAGAGAAAATTCATTTTATCAACCAGCCATTTCATTCTGTGGTGCTGTTACAAGCTCCTTCCAGTTGCTAGGCAACCATAATTCATAGTACCTTTTAATGGATACTCTGCTTCTGCTGAGAACATTAAGGTGAAGAGAATAAATGCCTTGGGTGAATCTTGAAATCTTTCATTATGCATGTCATTCTATTTTTGTAATGCTATAATGCTGAAATGTTTCTGTGGCAGGCAACTGAGTTGTGGTAATTGCATATTCCACTCATATATGTTTTGTAAGCAGAGCAGCACGTACTTGTCTAAAATGAGTTATTTCAAACATGATTGAAATAAGACTTTTCTACTACTAAAGGCAGTAAATAAGCCCAAAAGGAAAAAAAAGACAACAAATCTAAAAGAAGGTTTTCAAATTTCCAGTAAAGATCATATAGCATAAACTTCAAGCAATCTAAGGGGTTTGGGATTTATTATGATACAAGAAAAAAAAAATGAAAGAAGCCTTTGTTGCCCAACTATTTTGTCCATTTTTCTTTCTTCTTGTGTCTGTCTCCATCATTGCCTAGGTGGGTACAGCTTACTATAACTGAAATAGTACAGTACAGAAAGATGCAGGAAATATTTAATTTTAATGTTTTGTACTTAAGTGCTAAAAGACATTTTTCTATGCCTATGAACCTTAAATGACCATATCATTACCATATTAACCCAAAGTCTGTTACATGTAAAGACCAGGATACAAAGATCTAAGTTCTGTGTACACAAGAGTGCCTTGGATTTTTTCCCCTTAAGCAACAGCTTCTACCACCACCCACCATCCCCTGCATGGCAAAGCACCTGTGAAATGATGGGAAGTTTTAAAAGGTTTAAAAGTTTTTTAAAACTGCCCTGGTTAAGTGTGTGGTCTAGTAGTTCAGATAAAACTCTGATTTAACTGCATAGTGGATTGTAATGGAGCTTGAAAAGGAATAGAGTTTAATGCTCAGATTTGCAACTCCCGTATTAGTAATATAATAATGGAGACATGGATAGGTCACATCATGTCCATAAGCAAACCCAACATAATTTCACTGGAAGACAATATACTCCAGTGGACAAAGTCTTCTACCTGGATCTCTAACACTTCATTACAAATTGGTTACCCTGGAGTAATGCATTGTACTGGACTTCCACAAACCTTCTACTCTAGAAATGATGAAAGTAAAGAAACAGAAACCAAGACACAATAATTCAATAGCTGCGTTAATTTTAATCATCATAGTCCTTATATATGCTGAGAAAGTAAAAACATGAAGATGTTCACCCTTGCTATGAAGTTTGCAACATATATTTAAATACAGTTTACAATCATGAATCTGCCAAAGTGGGCTGGATGGCAGGTCTGTTCTCACCCTCTACTATCCATCTGTTCAGCAACAATCAAAATCTGCTCATTTGAAATAACTGAAATGAAGCCGATATCCAGGATCCAAAGAACTGAATAACTACTTTCACAGCAGCTTCCCATTTAACAAACATGAACAAGAAAGCAGTAGGAACACAGAGAAAGCCTAAGGAAATTAGAGAGTGACATTTACAGATGCATTACAGAGAAGAGAATATAGAAAATGATAGAAGGCGGGTGAGAAATATCTGTTTTCAGATAAATCAGAAAAAAAATGAAAACACACACACATACCACCACTCTGGATGGAATTAACAAATCATGCTGGGGAGTTGTGTGCAGTGTTCCCTCTAAACTGAGTTAGTGTGAGCTAGCTCACAGTTTTTTAGTCTTCAGCTCACACAGTTTTGCCTTACTAGTAGCCAGATTGCTCTCTCGCAACTTTAATGCCAGTAGATGACACAGTAGAATTTTTGCTCACAAGACTCCACAGCTTAGAGTGAGCAATGGTTGTGTGCATTTACTGTATATGTACTGTAAAATAATGGGATGGGTCCACGTATGGGTATTGTGCCAGACAAGAAAATCCAAGAGATGAATAAATATGATACTTTAATATACAACTATGTATGTCCCTGCTGAGCCACAATTAGGCAACATAGGCTAATATAAGAAAATAATTCAGTGCAATAACTGGATTTTGTTATAATATTCTGATCTTGTAAAAAAGATTTTTGTAATTCAGTACAGGAGATCACTGGATTTAGCTTGGCTTTCCTTTTCCAGCTTCAGAAAAAGTACTAACTGATGCCCAGCCTAAGGCATCTAATGTATTTCTTTCCTGTAAGCAGATGGGTCAATGAAGGGACATCAGAGGAGTACCTAGTACTAAATTACTAAATTAGTTGTGAGTCCAGGCAATTTATATAATCTTGCTGTTGATAGAATCCATCCAAGGAGGCCAACTCTGCTTAGTTACTGAGATCTCGGCTATCCTGGACTGTCCAGGTCAGGGCTTATGTCTCATAGGAAGAGATATAATAAACATTTCTCATTCCCCCAGACCAGTTCTCCTTGACAAAAAATTTTTGTGATAAAAAAATAAGATGTCAAATCTATAATTTCTATAAGGTACTGACTAAACACAAACAAGTAGTTTTGTATGGCTATTTAATAAAAAAAAACATTATTCTACTTTCCCACACAAATAGAATCCTCAAACATGACAATATTTCAATAACTTAAAAGATATATACAATACTTAAAGACATAAATAGACATAACACCAAAAACCAGGAAAGAGGCCAATAACAGTTATTGGGGGTATGCCAAACAGAACAAAAAAAGTCTTCACCCGCTAGTGAAAGACAGAAGTAGAGGGAGACAGACAGATTGCCTTGGGAAAGGTTTCAAAAGTTTTTGCACCATGACCAAGAAAGTTCTTACTTTAGTTGCCACCAGTGGCAGGGGCACCTGAATCAGAGCCTCTGAAGGTGTTCTTAGGGGAAAGAATACAGAACAAATCTATGATATAACAACTGTCTCTATTAAGAAAATCATGAGATCTGATATACAGCTAGAAACAATGCAGGCACCAGGCTATTAGGCACCCCAGGCTAGGTCCCCCACCTCCCAGTCTGCCCCCACCTGTGTGCAAAGCACCCCCACCCTGTCTTCCCCCTCACAGGTGCCTGGCCAGCCTCCCCTTGCCACAGCCATCTTACCTGAGAGGCGGGGCAGAGGCACAGCATGGTGCAGCCTGGCTGCGTGTGCTGCGATCCAGATGCATGCACACTGCCTTCACATCCAGTCGCATTCACATCACCTTCACCTCTGCTACCCCCTCCCTCCCAGGCATTTAAAAATGTGCTGGAGGGCATAAGTGGAAGGGCCTGCTGATCAACTGATTGGCAGGGCCTTTGTCCGTGAATGGGAACAGCAGTGGATCTCCCTTCCTCACTTCCCTCAGCCACAGCCCAGGAAGGAGGGGGGTGCCCAATTTAGTGCTCCCCCATGGCCACAGCCATAGGCAACTACCTATGGCTAACTAATGGATGTGCCAGCCCTGACTAGAAATATATCTGCAACTCACAGAGCCTTTTTTTTACCGTGAAGAAAAATGCACTTGAGAATATAGCTCACTAACTTCCTCAAAAACTGAACCCACTGCAGCTTTTACTTGTTTTTAAACTAATGCTTTTAATAGGTTTTTAAAAAGATTTATTAACTATCATAATGTTATTGTGCTTTTAATTTTTAATCTACAATTAATCTAAAATTAAATCTTTTAATTTTAATTTTTTAATTTTTAATGAGTACTACATTAACTATAGAAAAGAGGGGTTGAAATTTACCTAAATAAACAAAAAAAACCCCATCCATTTTGATCTATTATCCTTTCCTTCTTCCAAAAAACTCTGAGCTGGCATACACAATTCTCCCTTTTTTGAGAATTAACCTGTGAAGTCAGTCTGGTTGTGAGAGTGGGACTGGCCAAGGTTAGCCCATGATGTTCATGAAGAACTGAGCATGGACATACCCGATCTTCACCCAACTTTCCCCTATATTACATTAATGCTATGTTAATAAAAATATATGTTCAGAATGTTATTCTGTAAATAATATTATTTCATCAGTTAGGCCTGATTAAACTGCCTTTGTTCTATTTAAATGGAAAAAAAAGATCCCATTAGCTTTGAATGAAACAGATTAAACTACAAATGAACAGAACCTACCTTTGCAAAATAAATCTGGGACATATCAAGATAATTCAACCTTTTATTTTGTTTGGTTTGCCTGTTTCAATGTATGAGTCAAAATAATTTAATGTAGGCATGTGATATTTTCAATTGCATTATAAGGTACAGAGCGTGGATGCTCAATACCATTTATCAAAGAACAAAAAGAACAGTAATAGAGACCCAACTAGTGGAAGGTCACAACCAATAACATCACTGCAAATAGAAAGAGGTTGTGTGGAAGCATCAAATGCAAATTACTGTTTGCCAGAGAATTTTAATGGAGTTTGACGTCACATTATAAAATGTTTAATTGTAACCTGATTAAATGAAAAAAGTCCTACTGATGGCAATTACAATCTGTCAAATAGCATATTTATTTACAGCTTGGTTTCTAAAGCCATAACATTAAAAAAGGAACTCTCTACAGCTTGTCAACAAACTGTAATTATTGTGTATCCTTCTGTCAGTTGCTGCATAATACTTTGGGTCCTAAAATGGATCTAATTATATC
This sequence comes from Heteronotia binoei, assembly GCF_032191835.1. Lineage (NCBI taxonomy): Eukaryota > Metazoa > Chordata > Lepidosauria > Squamata > Gekkonidae > Heteronotia > Heteronotia binoei. Next base: position 62,546,610 of record NC_083229.1, read on the forward strand.
TATACCAACATTTTTATAAACAATTGGCTTCTCTTTTCCCTTAATCCCTGCACAATATCTCTAAAGAAAAGAACAAAACACAATTCTTTTATTAACACTAGGCATTTTAAAAAGGTAATTTTATTTATTTATTATTTTAATTTAATGAAAACAAATAATAAATATTGCATTAAAACATATACAGTGACCATGTGATGGAGCCTCATACATTCTTTATTCATTAGCAGGTACCATATTAGAAGCTGATTTGGAACAGCAAAAGGCAGGACCACAAGGCAGCTTCTGATGTGGCACCTGGAAACTGTCATTCAGAAAAAAAACAGTTATGTGGAATAAAGCCCTACATGTAAAACTGGACAAGGGTCAAAAATGCAGTAACAGTTGCAATTCAGCAGCAATTCCACTCATAAGATTTACTAGCAACTATCAATTTTCAGACAAGAAACAGTTTTATGTTACATGGTATAGAAACAGAAAGCAGAGTAGGTGTTCCATTTCCTTCACTGTTTGGTGTAAGATACTCTCTCATGAGCTTTCTTATAAAAATAACAGTTAACTACACTTGGGTTGATGTAGTGCTGCTTAATGCTAGTTAATTAGTCACAACCTTTATTTTGTACCTTGTGATGAAAGAATATCTCGAGAATGATCTCTTTATACAGATATGATCAAGAACCATTTTATTTTTAAATAATACTTCTATTTCTGCATTTAATAATTAGACAATAACGTCAAGTCACCCATGCTTTCATGTCCTACAGACCTTTTGCTCTGGAACACTCTAATATATTGAATGCATTATGTAAAATGAAATACAAGTCTGTGAAAAGAGTTCAAAAATAGCAACAACAATGGCCTGTAATCATATTTCCTGTTTCGCTCTGAAGATGACATTATTCAAGATGCTGGTAGACTCATCCATAATTGCAGCAGTTTAGAAATGCTGCTGTAATGCATCTGAATTTACTGTGCTATATTTCCTGCACAAACACTTTTGCTTTAGTCTCATGCATCCTGTACTCTACTACTACTGATACACTCACTGTCAAAACACTTGTTCAGTAGCCCTTAGAATTCAAAGTGTGCTTTGAATATATGCTAAAAGAGGTAATAAACCCACATTATGTAAGTTGTTGTTGCCAGTACAAAAAGGAGCATTTGGAAATAAATCCAGACTTTTAGTATCTTTCCTACTTTCAGCTTCACAATTTAAAATTTAAAGCACTCAGAGAGAGTGAAATCTATCTTATATTTTCTTTCTCTATTTTCTAAAATACGCCACAGTGTTTAAGATGGTGTACTCTATTTTAACTGCCATGCATTTCTGTATTGTATTATGCCTGTAGCCATGATACTATAGCATAAACACATATGGAATAGGAAGAAGGGGAACACATTGAAACATGTAAAGGACCTGGCGATGTAGCTGTTTATAACATGCTTTTCATTTATCCTTTGCTCTTTGCAGAACTATGGGCTGTTGCACTCTGTACCTGCATCTCACAAAAAGAAAGGAGGAAAGAATAAAATGGGAAAGAAAGAAACAGAGAATTTAACTTGCATTGCAACTCAGGTTATGCTATGGAACTACCCACAAATATCTGGTGGAACACAGCAGCCACAATTTGGGCTGCAAGCAAAGTTCCATCTAAGCTCCACATTATTGAGAGCAAAAATCCTACCCCATGAGTGAAAAAAATTAGTAGCATACAGTTGTGAGCAAGGTTATATTTGAATATCACTGAAATTAGTTTTTTAGAAGATTACTTCCATAACCATGTAAAAATCTCAGAATAAATTATTTTAAATTATATTTAAACTATTTTTAAAGAATAATTTAAACATTACAAGAGAAAACAAAATCCAGTCAAATTTTACCTATACCTTCCCACTAGAGAACTGGTCTACCTGGCCCATGGTAGAGCTGGCCTCTGGAGAAAAAGGTCTACCCACACCTTTCCATTATATTGGTAGAACTGGTCTCTGGAGTAGGGTTGCCAATCCCCAAGTGGGGGCAGGGGATCCCCCAGTTTGGAGGCCCTCCCCCCGCTTCAGGGTCATCAGAAAGCGGGGGGAGGGGAGGGAAATGTCTGCTGGGTACTCTGTTATTCCCTATGGAGATTTATTCCCATAGAAAATCATGGAGAATTGATCCGCGAGTATCTGGGGCTCTGGGGGGGGCCCTGTTTTTTGGAATAGAGGCACCAAATTTTCAGTATAGCATCTAGTGTCTCTCCCCAAAATTCCCCCCAAGTTTCAAAAAGATTGGACCAGGGGGTCCAATTCTATGAGCCCCAAAAGAAGGTGCCCCTTTCCTTCATTATTTCCTATGGAAGGAAGGCATTGAAAAGGTGTGCTGTCCCTTTAAATGTGAGGGCCAGAACTCCCTTTGGAGTTCAATTATGCTTGTCACAGCCTTGATCTTGGCTCCACCCCTAATGTCTCCTGGCTCCACCCCCAAATTCTCCTGGCTCCACCCCCAAAGTCCCGAGATATTTCTTGAATTGGACTTGGCAACCCTACTCTGGAGGTCAAAAGCTATACAATTGTCTCTGGCTTTGTGACCTTTATTAAAACAAAAAACACTACCATTTCCCATGCAAAATGCATAGGCACTTAATTTTGTATTTTAAATGTTTGCATATGCCTTATAAGTTGAGCTAATTCTGATGCATTAATTAATTAATCTTGATGCCTTCGTGCAGTGTTGGTGTCTGAACACAAACTTATTCTTGCTTGGTTAGGAGGCATTTTCTTCCCTCACTGAAGCTGAAATTTGTATGTAAAAAGGCAAACACATTCATAACTCCTGTACGGTCTAGTTATTAAATAACCATATATAACCTGTTCCCAAGGATTGGGGCACCAGCATGTAAACTAAGAACATAAGAAAGACAGGTTGCTTACCTGTAACTGTAGATCTTCAAGTGGTCATCTGTGCATTCACACTCATGGGATAGAGCGCCTGCGCCGATCCCCGAATCAGTACCTAAAAAGCCTGGGATTTTTTTACGCTCGGCACCAGTGGGCATGCGCAGACGTCCCAGTACGCATGCTCACCGGCGCCAGCGCGAGGATCCCGCCAGTTCCTTCCTGACCGCTGGAAGCCCCTACTGGAGGGAGACCGTCAGCAGTGGGGAAGGAGGGCGGGTAGTGTGAATGCACAGATGACAACTCGAAGATCTACAGTTACAGGTAATCAACCTGTCTATCTTTTTCATGGTCTCTGTGCTTCACACTCATGGGAGATTAGCAAGCAAGACATACCTGGAGGCGGGAAGATGGTCAACTGGAAAAAACAGCTTGCAGCACCGCAGTTCCCAAACAAGTCCTCTGTTGAGCATGCACATCCAGCGCGTAGTGCTTCATAAAGGAATGTGGAGAGGACCAGGTGGCAGCCTTGCAAACATCCGTCAGGGACACGCCTTTCAGGAACACCACCGATGTCGCCATCGCCCTTGTAGAGTGGCCGCGAATAGGCCCAGGTAACGGCTTCTTAGCCAACAAATAACACAGTTTAATAGTCTCAGTGAGCCATTTTGAAAGCCTCTGAGACGAAATCCTGGAACCTAACTTAGGGGCAGCGTATGAAGCAAAAAGCTGTTTGTTCTTGCGAAAACTCTTGGAACGACTTAAGTAAAACAATAAAGCACGCTTTACACCTAAAGCATGCAACCTACATTCCTCATCAGAGGAAGGCGTAGGATGAAAAGTGGGCAACCAAACTTCTAGGTTGAGGTGGAACTGAGAAACCACCTTGGGGAGAAAAGAAATATCAAGAGCTAACAAAACTCCAGCTTCCTGAAAAACAAGATACGGGTAGTCACAACGCATCGCTGTGAGCTCCCCCGCACAACGTGCTGATGTGATGGCTACCAAAAACGCAGTCTTCCATAAGTGAAGCTGTAACGAACACGTGGCTATTGGCTCAAAGGGACGACGAGTCAGTCTGTCCAACACCAAAGTCAAGTCCCACAACTGTGGGGGCGATCTGGATGGGGGATGAAGCCTAAGCAGATCCTTCAAAAACCTCTTAGAATGAGGGTGTGCAAAAATAGAATGTCCCTCCACTGGTTCATGGAACACAGATGTTGCTGCCAAATAAACCTTGATGGAGGAAAAAACAAGGCCAGCATCCACAAGAGATAACAAAAACTCAAAAATTACTGACAATCCCACCCTTTAGGGAGAAACTGAAGGATCGACTAGGAACTGAAGGAACTTCCGTCACTTCCTATCATAGGAAGCACAGGTGGAAAGTTTTCTGCTATTCAGGAAGACGTGCTGGACTCTGCTAGAGAACCCACAGGGTCGATAAGCCACGCTGTCAGCTTCAGGTGGGAAACATTGTGATGGAGGATATGACCTCCCTGAGCTAACAGAAGGTCCGGTTCCGCCGGGAACTGGTAGAAGACCCCCCTCGCCAACTGGAGCAGGATCGGGAACCAGTTCTGGCGAGGCCACCAGGGAGTCACCAGGATGCAGCATGGTCTCTCTCTTGCGATTTTGTTGACCACCTTTGTCAACAACGGCAGAGGCAGAAACAGATAAAGGAAGCGACCTTCCCATAGAAACAGCAGACAGTCTCCCAATGACTCTGGATCCGCACCCCCTCTGAAACAAAACAGAGGACACTTCCTGTTCTCGGCTATGGCAAAGACATCCACCTGAGGATGCCCCCAAAGCTGAAAGACAGGTTGGAGAAAGCGCCACTGCAGTTCCCACTCATGCGGGGGAAGCCACACCCCTGCTGAGGGAGTCTGCCTGCAAGTTGAGGACCCCAGGGAGATGTGCAGCCTTCACGAAGATGTCGTAGTCCAGGCACTCTGACCACAGGTCCAGTGCCAATGCACAGAGCGGTCGAGAGACTGTTTCCCCCCCCCCGCCTGTTGATGTAGCACAGGGCAGTGGTATTGTCCGTTAGCAGAGCAACAACCTTCCCCGCCACCAGGGGGTGGAAAGAGTGGACAGCAAAATGAACTGCCAGCAATTCTAGATAATTTATGTGGCAGTGAGTCAATTTCAGAGGCCAAGGCCCCCCAACACACAGACCAGCCATGTGGACCCCCAACCCCACAAAGATGCATCTGTTGTGATAGTCACAGAAGGTGCAGGGAGATGAAATGGAGCTCCCTGACAAATGTTGATCTTTGACTTCCACCACTGCAGAGTTTGAAGAGTCACAGGTGGAATGACAAACCTCTTTCGAGGCGAGTCTCTCAATGGTCGAAACTGACGAAGAAACCAGAGTTGCAGACCTCTCATCCTCAGCTTCGCAAAAAGTAGCACGCTTGTCATCGCCGCCATCAGCTCCAGCATCTGCTGCAACTGCTGCGCCGTACCCCACTTTCGACTCTGCAGAAGTTCGACAAGGTTGATAATGTCCATCGCTCTCTGCTGAGGCAGGAACGCGCGATGCAGGTTCGTATCCAGCAAAGCCCCTATGAACGGAACTGTCCTTGATGGAGTAAGATGTGATTTCTCCAAATTGACCTGCAGACCCAAGGTGTCGAGAAGACGAAGAGTGATGGCAATGTGAGATGACAAACTCTCTTTCTACTCCACCACAAGGAGCCAGTTGTCGATGTATGGAAAGACGACTATCCCTTGAAGCCGGAGATGGGCAGCCACAACGCTCATTATCTTCGTGAACACCCGAGGTGAAGTGGACAGGCCAAACGGAAGGGCTTTGAACTGGAAGTGTTGAGAACCTACTGCAAACTTAAGGAAACGTCTGAATGCAGGATGGATGCTGATGTGGAAGTAAGCATCTTTGAGGTCCAGCGTTGCCATCCAGTCCCCTTGGTTGATGAGGGGCAGGATTGTTTGCAGAGTGGACATTCTGAACTTCTGGTACAGAATAAACTTGTTGAGATTCCGAAGGTCCATGATTGGTCTCAAACCCCCATCCCATTTGGGAACCAGGAAATAACGAGAGTAGAAGCCTCCTGTCCTGGCCTCCATCAGGACCCATTCTATGGCTTGTTTCTGTAGGAGGTTGCTCACCGCCAGCAGAGGTGGGAAAGGGTGTGTGGTGATTACCACGGATTGGGTCGGAATCTGAGCGAAGTCTATTCTGTAGCCTTCTGCTACGATGGAAAGTGCCCACCTGTCCGTTGAGATAGACTCCCAGGCTGGTAGGAAAGGGCGGATGGATGAAGAGAGGGCGGGGATGGTGACGCATGCTATGGGAAAGTCAAAGGCCCTGCTTTTGGGGGCGAGTGCCCTTGGACTTGCTGGTCTAAGAAGCATATCAGTTCCTATTATTCCCCCTGTATGGGAACCTGCTTTCCGGTTGAGCAGAACGAGGTCGCCACTGTTGTTCTGGGGAGAACTTCTGGTAAGGTTTCTTAACCCAGGGCTTGTGCCACTGTTTTGATTTGGGAATTCTGGAAGGAGCCAGGACACCCAGGTTCCTGGAGGTCTTTATGCTCTTATCAATTTCTTGCAGAGCAGTGTCAGTAGTAGTGCTGAAGAGGCCTTCTCCCTCAAAAGGCAGATCCTCCACGAAGGCCCTGGTGTCTTGCTGAAGGGCTGTTGACCTCAGCCAGGAGTGGCGTCGAAGGCAGACGGCCGACGTAATCATTTCCGTGGAGACGTCCACTATGTGCTTTGCTGCAGCCAATTGTTGCTTCCTCCTTCTGCAGCTTCTTTGCCGCCGCTCTTTTCTCCTTGCTCAGTTAGGACAGGAGGGGGGTGAGTTGATCCCATACCGAGTATTGGTATCTAGCCATGCACGCAGCATAGTTAGATACCTTTACTCCCAGAGCCCCTGCAGAGTAAAATTTCCTCCTCACATTATCCAACTTTTTCCCTTCCTTATCTGGTGGGGAACAGTGAATCTTGCGAGCCTTTGAGGATGATGACACAACCACAGAATTCGGCTTCGGATGTGAGAAGAGGAATTCTTCCCCAGCCTCTTGGACACGGTACATGTGGCCCAATCTCCTTGATGACACCGGAGAGGAGGCAGGCTTCGCCCAGGGCTCCTTCACTGACTGAAGGATCACCTTCGTCACAGGTAATGCAACCACCATAGACATGTCCCGTTGCATAATGTCGAAGATCGTATCATCCACGACAGGTTGCGGCTGTGTCACTGGGAGGGAAAGAGAGGTCGCCATCCTCTTTACCAGGTCCCCATACGACTTCAGATCCTCCGATGGTGAGATAGGAAGATCCTCAGCCGTATGCGACACTGGCGAAGGCTCAAGGGCCCTGTCCGGATTGTCGGTACCGACCTCAGAGTCCGACAAGACTCTCTTCGCAATGAATGTTCTGAGAGTATCGGTGTCGAATCTCTGACGGGCGATCGAACCACTACCAACGAGCATGAATGGACCTCCTCCACCACTACAGCGTGCCTCTCAGGAGGGATGGAGATCGATGCCGAAGGGCAGCGTCTGGAATGCTGGGAGAGTCTCGACATCTGGGATGCCTCAGATTGCTGGTCCCACTCTGCAAAGTCCTGGGGTGGGTACCATTGATACTGTGGATAGGGGTACAAATATGGAGAAGGCCAGTTGCGCTGATCCCAAGGTGGTGGTGGTGGGAAGCGACGAACTGCCATCGATGGTTCCAATTTCCTTTGACCCCTCGCCTGGTCCATCGGCTCCGACAGCTCTATCGGTGCTGACCCCTCGACTTATGAAACTGAGTCACTCTCACTGCGCCGCCTCGATCCAGAGGAATGGGATCGCTGGGTGAGATCGATCTCATGCTCTGATGCCGAGAGACGGAGTTGCTGTGAAGCGCTGCCTCTCGGCACCAAAAGGCTGTGACGTGGGGACGCCAAGATCTTTCTCGGTGGAGCAGCCATCAATGCCGAAGCGTCATGGAAGGGCAAAGGAGTGCGGGACGATCTCTTCTGGAGAGCCAGTTTGGTGTAGTGGTTAAGTGTGCAGACTCTTATCTGGGAGAACCGGGTTTGATTCCCCACTTCTCCACTTGCACCTGCTGGAATGGCCTTGGGTCAGCCATAGCTCTGGCAGAGGTTGTCCTTGAAAGGGCAGCTACTGTGAGAGCCCTCTCCAGCCCCACCCACCTCACAGGGTGTCTGTTGTGGGGGAGGAAGGTAAAGGAGATTGTGAGCCGCTCTGAGGCTCTTCGGAGTGGAGGGCGGGATATAAATCCAATATCTTCTTCTTCCGCTTCTCCTTAGACTTCGTCTTCTTCGGCGCGGATGATTGGGTCCCCGAATCATCCAGACGCTTTTTTGCTGGGGTGTCCACCGACCCTTCAGAGGGATGCTTTGTGGAACGCTCGCGCTCAATAGGCATCTCGGTCCTGATCGGCGATGTATCAGCCGAAGCGACCGTGGGGGCCGTGGTCTCTTCCATTGGTACCGACGGGCCCGATGCCATCTTCTGCGGCCAAAGTGCCAATTTGACCAATGCAGCTGAAAGCCCCGCTGCTCGATTCTTGCACGTTTGCTTGGAGAAGCTCAAACAATGAGAACAAGAATCCACACGATGCCCCTCGCCCAAGCAGAGGAGACAGAGGGAATGGCCGTCAAGGGGGGGGGGCAATCTTCTTCCCGCAGGATCGGCACCTCTTAAAAAACCCCCAACGTCTTTCCATAGACGCAAGGAAAAAACCCGCTCAGGAAAGCCTCTGAGGGGAAAAACGGGGGGAAACTAAGCCCCGAAGGGCAAGTCCAACAACAACAACTCTTTTTTTTCTAACTAACTAACTAACAGCTAACTACTAACTACTAACTAAGAAAACAACAAATGGGCTATATATAATAGGTAGAAGCAATCCAAAAATTACTTTACCGACTGGGGACACGAAAGGAGATCCTCTCAGCGCAGCAGTCAGAAAGGAAATGGTGGGATCCTCGCACTGGCACTGGTGAGCATGTGTACTGGGACGCCTGTGCATGCCCACTGGTGCCAAGCGCAAAAAAATCTCGGGCTTTTTAGGTACCGATTCGGGGATCGGCACAGGCGCTCTATCCCATGAGTGTGAAGCACAAAGACCACGAAGACGATCATAAGAGAAGCCATGTTGGATCAGGCCAATGGCCCATCCATTCCAATACTCTGTGTCACACAGTAGCCAAAATTTTTTTACACATATATACACACACACACACACACACACACACACTGTGGCTAAGAGCCACTGATGGACCTCTGCTCCATATGTTTATCTAACCCCGTCTTGAATTCTTAGGAGTTTGTATATTGCCCATTATAGCAGCACGTCACAAGACAAGATGTAATGCCAGTGTTGAAAGGGCTTTGCACAGTACAATATGATTAAGACATGGCAACCAAAACTGCACAGTATTCCAAATGAGGCAGCACCATACCTCTATACAAGGGCATTGCAATATTAGTTGTTATATTTGCAATCCCCATCTGAATAACTCCAGCTAAGAATTTGCCTTTTTCACTGCTGCACACTGAGTCAATGTTTTCAGTTGGAATAGGTTGCAAACACAGAAGGAAATGTCTTGTGCATTCAGGTAGTCCAGAGACACACAGCCTTCTCTGCCCAGACTTGCAAAGCAGGATCACAACCTCCCCCAACCCTGATTTGTAACACAGTTGTTGAAATCAAAATGTGGATCTGGAAGAAGTTACAAACTTTGCTAGGAAAAATGGTGGGTGGGAGAAAAGGGAGCAAGACGAAACAGGTCCATTCAAACACTGTGCACAACACAGAACCCCTTTTGGCACGCAAAATGCCAAGCAACAGCAGCCAAATGAAACCACATGCCCACATTTGAACCAAAGGACCCATCACAGATTTTACCTGCCAAAATCAATTTGCCCAGATGGGTCAGTTTCACTTTGCTAGCTGGAGCAGCAGTGGCTAAACAACGTCTGGGGAAACAGTTAAGGAAAGAAATTAAGGTTCAATTTATGGTTGCAAATGAAAAGCCACACAAAGAGGGATGTGGCTACTTTGACTGAGCAGCAGAGCACTTTTTGCAAACTACCAACTTGCAAACTTTGCAAACTACCAAACTACGTGCCTTCTCTGGTGCCTGCTCCAGAGAGCAGAGAAGAAATGGGACTCCAGCTTCCAGTCCACCTCAACCAGAGCCCACCAGTGAGTGCTTAGCACAATTTGTACAAGGAGCTATCTCTTCAGTTAGCCCTCCCCCAATTCACAAAAGGTGGCTGGGGGAGTGCCTGCCTGCCTCCCATTTCTGGTAGCAATGTGACTGATTTCTCCTGCATGCTGCATCTGTTTACAAGGCACACACAGTCAATACTGCCTGCCCTCAGATACCAGCTAAGCAGGAGGGCAAGGCACACCAGAGGAAGTATCCCTGCATTCAGGATGAGATGCTATGTGTCCAGGGGAAGAAATCTGTGTGGTTTTACTCACAAATGCACACTTAAAGGGAACTATGTTGCAAGGGCTAGCTCAGGGGTGTTGAACTCATTTGTTTTGAGGGCCATATCTGAGATAAATGAGACCTTGCCGGGCCGGGCCATGTGTGTCATAAAATGTAATGTCAGGTAACAGAGAAATAAACTTTCTAAAGAACACAAGACAAACACAAAGATTTTTTTAAAAGTTTAAAATAAAACATGCTTAAAACATTAGCACTGTTGGACTTAAAGGTACTTTCTTTATATCTCTCCATTTGTTCAGTTTGATAATCTACAAGTGCTCAAAGTTCTTTCCCATTCCTTTGCAAGAGGCAGATACGTGATCCAGGGAACTGGGCAAAGGAAACTTTGGCACTTTCCTTCCTTCCCTAGGGGAGGAGGAAGAGCAGGAGCCTCAGCCAATAGAAGGGAGAGAAGCTTGGCTCAGTAGTTCTGCTGTGCAATTGAAAGACCCTGGCAAAGTAAGCTATTCCTCCTCCCTTGCTCCCCAAGGGAGAAACCTCAGCCAATGGAGAAAATAGAGGCTTTGCTCTGTAGCTCCTATGCGATCGAGAAAGTCTGGCAAAGCAAGCTGTGATGCAGAAGGAAGCAAGAGAGAGGGAGAAGGAAGCAGATGACAGCCAGTGGTTCAGGGGCCTGATAGGAGCCCTGCAGGGGTCTGATTTGGCCCCCCCAGCCGCATGTTTGACACCCCTGGGGTAGCTAATTCACATTTTTAATGGGGCAATAACAACAATTATAGCACTTTGCAAACAAACAAAACCCAGTATAGCAAAGAAGTTGGTGTTTACTGAAGCACTCTCAGGGATTTTAAACTTTCTTCACTATTACAGAAAAAAACACTGCTAGGTTCTGAATGCAAAGAAACTTGTGCTTTAGAAGAAAACTGAAGCAAAAGCTACCAGTTATAGTTTTTAAAGGACTGAGTAATAAAAATAAAAAGATGTGCCAGCTCCAAACCAAACCTAACTAGAACTCATTCAACAAACAACATATTCCAAAGACTTTTTTCACCCTTATGAGTTTCTCTCTCCTGTTCTACCTTAAGACTCCAAAAGAAGCTTGACTAGTTATACCACTTGGCCTTTAGCTACTTTCTCTTCCTCCAGTTGCTCAGTTTGATAATATACAAGCGCTCAAAGTTCCTTTGTTCTCATTCCTTTGCAAGAGGCAGATATGAAACTTCAGCACTTAAGAGAACACTTAGCTTCCAAACTCTAACCTTAGTACAGAAGAGGTCAAGTCAATGAAACACTGCTGGAGCACTTTATTGAAGTGCCAAGTGCTACCCTTATCTTCTTCAGGTACTTTTACAGTGGTTGTTATGTCCCTTCATGTAATTCAGATCACTTTCCTTTATGTAAAGCTAGGATAATTTACTTCATTCCTGAGTTGAAATCTAAGTAAACTGAAGAAGTTCTCAGAATGACTAGAAATAATTTGTCAGCCCAATAGAATAGACAGTCTATATGGCCGAGGACCTGTTTTCCTTAGGTACCGTCTCTCCCCATACATTCCCCAGAGGGTACTTAGATCTGGATCACAAAACCTATTAGAAATACCCGGGCCGAGGGAGGCGAGACTGAAGGCTACCAAAGAACGAGCCTTCTCTATTGTGGCCCCCCACTGGTGGAACCAACTCCCAGATGATGTTAGAGCTTTGCGGGATCTTGCCTAATTCCACAAAGCCTGCAAAACAACATTATTTCGAATGGCCTTCAACTAAAGTACAGAGTTGCTTAACATCATGGTATGGAACTTAGCACCAAAACTGCTGTTTTATAATTGTTTAGTATTTTAAATTGCAATTGTTTAATTTTAACTGATATTGTTGTAACTTTTTTACTGCTTTATGGTTTTATTGTTGATATTCAGTGTTGTTAGCCACCCTGAGCCTGCTTTGGCGGGGAGGGTGGGATATAAATACGAAAAATGAATAAATAAATGGTACAACTCTGATCCACAATAACAAAAAATTAAAATGTACAATCTTATCCTCAAACCCTTCTATCAGTACATGAAACATTAGAATAAAAAGTTTGTGGAAGTATAATGCACAAGAAAAATCAGTACTAGGTCTGTGTTTTACACATGTTCCAGTGTTGAGAAGTCCTCTGTGAAGCAAGTACAGAAAAAGATAGCTGCTTAGGACCATATTATTGTCAAAATGAAGGAACACACTTTGTGTGAACACAGGTTTACTGGACACTAGATGTAATCCTTCAAATCTGTACTGGTGAACCACAGAACAGTAAAAGATATAAATTGCCACGAGAATACATGAAACAGACTTTTGAAGAAGACTAGAAATATAAAAGGCTTACCACCGAGAGTGAATTTGAAAGCAGTGTCCCATCTTGACCAAGCATATTGGAGACTGTGATTTCAGGTAGTTCCATGTTTTGTGGATGGAAAGGAAGCAGGCCATTATGGTTGACTGGGTGACACAAAGAAGGATAACCAGATTCTGTGTCATTCAAATGTACCAGTGAATGTTCAGGTAACGAAGGAGGAGTGATGGGAGGTATGTTAAAATCTTCACTTTCAAGGCTTGGACCAGGAAAAGCCTGTAGAAAGATCAAAAGTAATATCAATTAAAATGTCTGAGCTTTAAAACAGAACAGGATTAAAAACATCAGACTAAGAAAAAGCACTGAGACCCTTAAACAAATAGCACCACCCCTTACCCAATGCCATATATAGCATTTAGCAGTAGGCTGCACAAGAGAAACCATTTTAAACACTCATACATTGTAATAAAGGAGTTTTTTTTTACTGTGTGTGAAATAAAAATTGCCTCAAAGGCATAAAACCTTTGATATTTTCACAGCTTCCATTAGATAGCTTTTCTTTCCCCAGCGGCTGAATTCAAGGGCCCCATTACAATTTTCTAAGAGTCTTCATTGGGTTGAATACCTTTTTCATGGGAAATGGGAAAGAGGAATGCAATTTACAAAATTAACACTGGATCAAAAAGACCCTCATAAGACTTTCTTGCCACTCAAGAGCAAAAATAATAGAAGGGGAAAAGAAATCTTGTTCTTGCATGTTGCTCGAAGGTGTACAAAAAACTAATACATTCGATCTGCTATACTAGAAGCAACAAATTAACCTAGAAATAGAAGGTACTTATGAAAATACTGTATGGCCTTGATTCAGCAATATACATGCTGAGGGTATATATGTCAATTCTTTGTACCTATGTGCTGGTCAAATATATTGGTGATATCATCAATTAGCCATTGCCAATCATTTGTTTTTGGAGAGAATGATGACTGGATCTAACTAGAGATGCCATCAAATCTCCTTTCCCTGCTGCAATGACTTGAAAACTCATTTTCATATCCCTTGTGCAAAACAAACAAGTGAATCTTTATTTCACACAGTTTTCTGACTATTTCCTTGCATCATATTTGCTTTTAAAATATATGTTCGGCATTAAATATTATATATTATATGCATAAATTATATACATTGTATATATACAATGAATATAAAATATATGTACATGTAAACTGCATACGTGTACACCTAGCTCTATCTGTTGATGGATGGCTGCCCAGACTCCACCCTGGACCATCTGGATGAGGCACTGGGAGCCATGAGTGGGTGGCAGCAAAGCTGGCTGAAGCTAAATCTAATGAAGATGGAGGTCCTGTACCTGAGCTGGGGTGGAGTGGTGTCATGTTCCCAGCCCTGGACAGCATACCACTTGTGCTCGGCCCAGGAGGTGAAGAGCCTGGGAGTGATCCTGGATGCCTCACTTTCTATGGAGGCCCAGGTCACCACAGTTGCCAGGTTGGCCTTTTATTATCTTCGGTAGATCAGGCAGCTGGCGACCTACCTCTCTCCTCAGGATTTAGCTACAGTGACCCATGCAATAGTCACTTCCAGACTGGATTACTGTAACTCACTCTATGAGTGCTTGCCTTTGGAGCTAATCTGGAAACTCCAGCTTGTGCAAAATGTCTATGGAGTACCGGATTGGCTTCACGGTTTTGGTATTAACCTTCAAAGCCTTATGCAGTCTGGGACCGATGTATCTGACAGATCATCATTCCCCATATGTGCTCTGAAGGGTTTTACACTCAGTAAATCAACATCTGCTGGTTGTCCCTGGCCGAAGTGATGTCTGCCTAGCTTCAACTAGAGCCAGGGCTTTTTCTGCCCTGGACCCAGCCTTGTGGAATATGCTCCTGTTATAGATCAAGGCCCTGCCAAATCTGTTACTGTTCTGCAAGGCCTGCAAAACGGAGGTGTTCCACCAGGCCTTCAAATGAGGGAGCGGACGTCCAAATTAAATTAAATCAACCTCCCTTGCTGAAGTCTTTCATCTTTAGCTGCCCCAATCAAAATTTGATGTCATCCTTCTGATTTACTGGTACCAGCTTGAAACTATTTAATTCAATCAATTTTGTCTCCTGCTCTGAAATCGTGGTTTTAATTGTTTTAACTGCTATGTTTTATTTTTTGCAATTGTTCTATTTTTGTTGTAATCTTTTTTGAGTCTGTTTGCGAAGTAGGGCAGAATAAAAATCCACTAAATAAATAATAAATAAATATAAGTAGCATACAATTGTGCAAAAGGTGAAAATCAGTCACTAATTCTAGCAATGATTGTGAACTGCACTATTACAACATATGGAGAATAAACAAAAAAAGCATATCCATCTGCACCTACATTTATATTTCCTATCCAAACAAACAAAAAAATCATGCTATGTGTGCTAATCATCAAATTGGGACTGCCTTCTGGTTCCCAATAAGGTGGGTGGAAACCATGCATATAGTCCCAATAACTGAATGGAACCTAGAAACAGGCCATTTACACTCTTGGTTCCCAATCTGTGTGAAAAAAGTACTTCCATACACCCATCACTTTTACATATTTGTTACCACATCACAAATGAAAATTCAAAATAAACTATTTGACATTCAAATCTGTGTAAAACCATTCACAAATATGAAAGCAGCTTCTGATTCTATACTAGCTGGTAGAGTTAATTAGATAGATGGTAAATGACTGAAAGAAGTAACAATTTTGTGAACAATAGTGAGTTATACTGGATATCAGTAAAAGGATAATCGTTTTTTTTAAATCCAGATTTTTTAAAAAATTGCTTGATTAATCTTTGCTCATGGATCACCGGTCTCAACTGTTCTTTGTTCTTCTGTGAATTACCTAAACTATGTTGTGATGGAGGTGGTGGGGGGTAGCTTTTGACATTATTGTAGCAGCATTTCAACACCATAAGAATGTTATGCCTGAAGTCACATTGATTTAAGAACTGCTGAAAATCAAAGACAGGCATGTTCTAACATTCCTGAATGGCATAAACACCAGTGCACATCCTAGATGAACCATTTGGTACAACAACAACAACAACAAAATTTTATTTGTATCCCGCCCTCCCCGCCGGAGCAGGCTCAGGGCGGCTAACAACATAATTCAGATTTAGTTATACAGAAATAGATAAAATTACATTTAGACATTATAAACATTTTAATTAAAATTCTGCTTAAGTTTTAAAATTAATTAAATTAAATTAGTAAAAGTGCTAATACTGGTACTCACTGGATTGTCTCTCCTGTATATCAGGCTTTCAGTCAATTTGTTTTATCCTAACTCAGCTCCACAGCATTGTCTCTGCCCTTTAAAAAGCCACAAGGAACAGTATACACAGATCTCCTTCTGTTCTCACCAACCAGTGAAATGGTACCACAGTACTAAGGACTACGCACTAAGTGTTTCTATCTTCCACTAACTTACCTTTAAATGCCCACTGGCATTAAGGGGAGATATGAGGATGACTTTGCATTGTCAGTTCAAGCTCAGAGGACTGGAAGAAAATCCACTGTGTCCAGTGGAGAAGACCTGGGGCACTTTATCAGTTCCACCTGCATTCTTTCTGTTACATGGCTTTCAGGTTTGACTTGGACACTTGCTTGTAAGATAGGGTTTAACACTTGTCTTAAAAAGGCAGTGATTCTTACCCAAAGCCCATGTCTCCTCCCTGAGTGAAAACAAACAAATGACCTCAACAGTTTCCTTCTTATAGAAGAAACAGGACATTCCAACTAACTCTTAACACTATGTGGCAAAAGAGGAAAAACAGGAATACAACATTTTAACTAAGACCTTTCTAAAACCG
This sequence comes from Heteronotia binoei, assembly GCF_032191835.1. Classification (NCBI taxonomy): domain Eukaryota; kingdom Metazoa; phylum Chordata; class Lepidosauria; order Squamata; family Gekkonidae; genus Heteronotia; species Heteronotia binoei. Next base: position 62,563,114 of record NC_083229.1, read on the forward strand.
ACTTTTGTCAGAAGTAAAACCTAACTGATTATCTTAATACTTCTCCACAAGTTTCCTATATAATTAGATCATTCTTTCCATCTGTGCCACACTGTTCAATAACAGAGCTATCATTATATTTTGATTTGCTGGGCATATATTTATTCTTAATTGCTATGATTTCATTCTCAAATGCATTGATGACAATCAGGATTTCATTTTACTGCAACTATGTGTATATAATTGTTATATATTAACTTAACACCATATGGACAAATTTTTCTCTGCAGCTACTTTGAACTGTTATTGATAACCTATTTCAGGGTAGTAATTTTTCCTTTAGCATACATTTAACCCATTTTTAAAAAATTCTGCTTTTTAAAGTGGGGAAGACAAAGATTTCCATTAACACAACAGACCTCTCTTGGTTCTCCCAGTCCACTGATTTTGAAAATGCTGTTCCTAGGATATAGTGAAAAATGATGGGGTGTATGTGTGTGACTGCAGCAGGAAGACAGAATTAGTAGAAATTGTCAATATAATCTAGATCCAACCCAGTAGTTAGCAAATGTAGCACTGGTCTTAATATTGAAAGAATGGCACATTAGCAGCGCTGCATATTGAAAGAATGGCACATTAGCAGCGCAATCCTAAGAGCACTTTCCTGGGAGTAAGCCCCATTGAATAGACCTTAATAGAATTTAGAGTAGTCTTGCTTAGGATTGGTCTGTTAGAAGTCTTTGGTGTGAGAACTGGGGTTCTGTACTTATTATCGCTAGTGAAACACTGTAAGGCACATAATTTATGCATCTGTTAGGGAAAATAAAATATTAAAAATACCAGAAGAATACCTGCCTACAATATTCTAAGTTCAGAAGATGCATTAATTTAGAAAATGAATTAATTTGGTTTAAAAAAAAACAACAACATTAGACCAGTACACAATTTAAACAGTTTTACTAGGGTTGCCAGGTCTGTGTTGGAAAATACCTGGAGACTTTGGGGGTGGATCAGGGAGACGGTGGGGTATGGGGAGGGGCCTCAGCATGGTATTATGCCATAGAGTCTACCCTTCAAAGCAGCCATTTTCTCCAGGGGAGCTGATCTCTGCCAGTTGGAGATCAGTTGTAAAAGTGGGAGATCCCCAGGACCCACCTGGAGGCAGGTAACCCAAAGCTTCACACAGCCTGCAGCTAAGCAAGAGTAATTACAGTCTGAAATATAAAACTCAGCCCCATAGCCAGAAAATTTTGGGTGGAGGGGCCGGAAGAAAAAAAAACTGGTGTGGGAGCTCTTTGGCTTGGCTGTGGCTTGGCTGCTTCTTCCCTCCAGTGGCCACCCCACCCGGCCTCAGCTCTCTCTCTCTCACTCTCCCCCCCTCTTACTTCCATTCTCTCTCTCTCTTTGCTGTTCTCCCTCTCACTGCCGCTCTCTTGTTCTCGCACTCCCTTGCTATCGCTGTCGCTCTCTCCCACTGCCGTGTGCACTCTCTCGCTTTCACTGAAGATTTCTCTCTTACTGCCACTCTCCTGCTCTCTCTCTCTTGCTTGCTCTCTTTCCCCCTCCCTTACAGCACAGATACGCTTTGCTGCAAAAGCGGCAGTTGGGCTGCTACACAAGTGGCGGGGAGGGAGGGGTGGGAGTGGCGGTAGAGCAAGAGGATGCTGGTGCTGTCCCTGGATTCCAAGTTCCTTGGCTTTTATTTCGGCTTGAGAGTAAGGAACAGGCTCGTAGCCAATAGAGGGGCCCTACAGAGGGAAAGGGTTTTTTTTTTAATAGAGCGGCCTGGCTCTCCTGTAGCTATGGGTCTGATAAAGCTATAATCTATTAAACAGGGCTGTAAAAGATGCCTTTATACTTTGTTGCTGAAATAAAAAGTATTTTTATTTATTTAAAACTTCTAACTCTACCTTTCCCCTTTGGGTTTACATGGAGATTGTCTCGCTTATTTTGTTACTGTTTTTTGGAGTCTAATCTAAAGCTAACTACCTGATTGAAATTAATTCTGGAAGGAAAACTTTCTCCAGTAGAACACGGCACTTGATCCCGAAAGATTCTACAAACCCTAATGAAATTAATTCTGTTTGCTAGCATTCTGTGGATGGAAATCTGATTCCTAAGGGTAGTTTATCTCCCTCATTCAAATTATTAAGAATTATTTTGAACATGTGTAACTGAAAGACTTATGAGTTCAACTGATGGTAACGAACCACAGTTCAATACTCTTAAAAATCAATGACCAGTTCCCAGTACCTTAAATAGTGAGTCTTTTATCTTGTGCCCAATTGCACAGCGCTTTCATTGGAATTAGCAAACATGCTGCTGAGAGCAAGAACCTCGTCAAAAGATGAAACCCACTATTTACTTTTTGACATCCTGGAAAACTATGCATAATGGACAGTGGCAATTATGAGAATCTGCATTTTCACTCTTAATATCTCAGTGGAAGAACCTACTGTTCTTAAGCATTTCTGTCTTTGAAAAAGAAATCTAGACACTATGAAACTGGAAAGCATTAATGTACAGACTTTCAGTCTATAATATAAATCATCTTTATTTTCAGCAAGAATTGTCCAACAGCATCACTGATGTGTTCAATTCAGTGATGCTGGAAACATTTTTTTGTTTGCATTTCTTCATTGGGTAGACAGAAGCAATAAATCACAATAATTTTAAAAATACACAATATATTAATTTATCAAAGAGAAGTTATCAAGCACACATTGCTACAGAAGGTACAGCATTGCTCTCCTGTATTGTTCATCAATTTCTTTAATTCACATTAGATAAAAGGGCAGTACTTCAAGCAAAGCATTAATTTTTCACTATAGGGCCAACTAAGAAAATGTTGACTGCTGCAAAAATGATTTTAAAACTAATTTCAAAGTCCCCTAAATAAAATAAAGTGTGTTAATTAAGCAAACTGGATTGGATTCAGCCTATTTTTTTGTTCAATCTTACCCAATTTCTCCTTAGCACAGTATCTGTTTCACATGGCTTTAGTGCATGTAGGTTCCATGAGCCTTGGCACAGCCATCTTTGAGGGGGACACCTACTTTCTTTTCAGCAAGAGAAAATCTGGTTGGATCCAACCCACATTGTTGTTGTTATTAGGGCTCCCGAAGTGGGAGCACATACGGTCGGGCCTGCGCAGACTGCACTGGCTGCCAGTTATATACCGGGTTCGTTACAAAATGCTGGTTATTACCTTAATAGCCCTATATGGCCGAGGACCTGTCTACCTAAGGGACCATCTCTCCCCATATGAACCCCAGAGAGCACTGAGGTCAGCGGGGAAGAACCAGCTGACTATTCCCGGGCCAAAGGAGGCAAAACTCAAAATACTCGTACACGGGCCTTCTCTATTGCAGCGCCACACCTTTGGAACCAGCTCCCGGAAGAAGTGCGGGCCCTGCAGAGCCTTGAACAGTTCCGCAGGGCCTGCAAGACCATCCTTTTTAAGATGGCCTTTGCCGATTGAATGATCGATGGATTCGCTTAAAGTGACTTGCCATCATATTTGCTGATAGAATAGCACCAGAAATGTTGATTTTTAACTTATAACTAGAATGTTTTAAGATTAATGTTGTTTTTAATACCCATTGTATAACATTGTATGAAATGCTGTTAGCCACCCTGAGCCTGATTCGGTGGGGAGGGCGGGATATAAATAAAATGTTATTATTATTATTATTCCACATTTCCTTAATTTTATATAGTGATGTAACAATGATATTTTATAAACATGATGTAACAGTGATATTTTATATTCATTAAAACAGAGAGAAACCTTAGTTACTGTGAAACATTAAAACTAAGATCCAAACTAGATATGACTACATCTACTGGTTGTTTCTGTGGATGCTGCCACCACATTAAAGCAATTTTAAAATTATTTAAAATCAGACTGTCAGAAGTCAAAGTTGTGCTGTAATGAAACTCTAGAACATTATTCAGATGACGCTGCTATTGAAAACAATGTAGCAGCCAAACTACTACAAAAAAGATCAAATGTTATAAAATGCTCCTGTACAAACAAGAACATTATACACCACATTTAACCTGTCAGCTGCCTCATTAGCGTCTTTGACTCTAAACCAGAAATCAAGATATTATGCTCCATAGATATTCACTATACATCTATATACTGAATGCAAATACCAGGAGATGCCTCATTAGCATAAATTGAAGTGCTCATATGCATTGCATAGGTTTTGACATGTTGCAAATTAAAAAAAAAAAACGTTTCTGGTTAGTACTGAAACATGCCTAATCCACATCAATTGTTAATAAAGATAGTATTTATCCCACCATTCCACTCCACCCCCCTTAATGAGAAGTGTACACTGCTCCTCAGGTTTTCACAGCTGGGCACTGTATATGAAGGACAGGTAAGTGGACTTATTCCCTTGCACATGGACCTAAGACTGAAGACTTCCTGGTTAGAAAGAAACCAGTTTGCAGTGACATACAAACTACATACATTAAGACATTGCCTATAAACAGGAATACCAGGACGGGAAGGATTTTAGGATCGGGAAGCTCATCTGGGGCAAAATCAAAGGCTTCTCTTGGTGGCCGGCCATCATTGTGTCATGGAAGGCAACCTTCAAGCGCCAGGCTGCTCCCGGGATGCGCTGGGTGAAGTGGTTCGGGGACGGAAAGTTTTCAGAGGTAAGAGGAGCAGAGGAAGGGAAAGAGTGTGGCTCCTCTGGCAGTTGTCGGAAGCCAAATAGTGCAAATAGTGAAAGTGCATTATTTAGTGTGTGCGAAAGTACCCTGTGTCTGAGGCAGGGGTGTTCTGTATTCTTGGTGCTGGGGGACATCAGTGGGAGGGCTTCTGGAGTTTTGGCCCCATTGGTGGACCTCCTGATGGCACTTGGGTTTTTTGGCCACTGTGTAACGCAGAGTGTTGGACTGGATGGGCCATTGGCCTGATCCAACATGGCTTCTCTTATGTTCTTAACAGCTATTTTAAATCTTGATATCACTTTGATTTAGAATCCTGAGTTGTAGTGAAGAACTACAGTAGAAGTATTCCACAGGATGTCACAAAGAAGGACAGGTTTCTTACCTGTAACTGATGATCTTCGAGTGGTCATCTGTGCAGTCACACATATGGGTTTATCCGCAGGATCGAGCCCATCTCGGAGAATTCAAAGCAATCCTAAAGCGTTATTTTTGGCGCGCCTTTCCCCTCGTCCCGGGGAGGGGGCAGCGACTGCGCATGCCCAGACGAGGGGAAGGCGGCCAACCCACTCAGTTTCTTTCCGCCGCCGGGTAGGTGTACAAAGTGAAATGATATGATAGTCCAGCAGCGGGGAAGGCTGGGTGGGTATGTGTGACTGCACAGATGACCACTCAAAGATCATCAGTTACAGGTAAGAAACCTATCCATCTTCATCGTGGTCTCTGTGCAGTCCCACATATGGGTGACTGGCAAGCTACCTTGCAGGAGGCGGGTGCTGGATCTGTAAAGAAGATCTGCAAGTTAGAGTAGAATAAGTAGAATAAATTTGTACTCACAAAGTCCGCAGATGACTTAGTCGAAGATTGATCTCAGCACAGCCTGCCCAAAGGATGTGTCACGCCGGGCACGAACGTCAAGAGCGTACTGCGAGGCGAAGGTAGATGGGGACGACCAGACCGCAGCAGCGCAAATGTCCTCCATCGGAACGCCCTTACAGAAGGCTGTTGAGGTTGCGACAGCTCTGGTAGAGTGAGCTCGCAAATGCTCAGGTACGGGCTGCTTAGCCAGTTCGTAGCATAAAGATATCGTGGAGGTAATCCACTTGGAGAATCTTTGAGTTGAGATTCTGGCACCCTGATTATGGGTAGCATAAGAAACAAAGAGTCTATTGTCCTGTCGGAACTGTTTAGTCCTTTCGATGTAGAAGGCCAGAGCTCTGCGTACGTCTAGGTGATGCAGGGTGCGCTGGGCTGTGTCTGTAGGATTTTGGAAGAACGCAGGCAAGACGGAAGGTTTCCCAAGATGGAAAGGCGATACGACCTTGGGTAAAAAAGCAGGATCAGGGCGCAGCACCACCTTGTCATGGTGGAAAATAGTGTACGGAGGGTCCGACCTGAAAGCGCAGATGTCGCTTGCTCGTTTGCCAGTGGTGACGGCTACTAGAAGGGCAGTCTTCCATGTCAAAAGGTTTAAGGAGATGGAACCAATTGGCTCAAATGGTGGCTTCATTAACTGACTGAGGACCAAGGATAGGCTCCAAGCAGGTTGTATTTTGCGAATTGGAGGGTGAAGGTGAAGAATTCCCTTCAGGAAGGCCTTAGTGGCGGAGTGTGAGAATACAGTGGAGCCGTCAATGCAAGGATGGAATGCCGAGATAGCTGCCAGGTGCACTTTCAGAGAGGAGTGAGAGAGTCCAGCTTTGGAGAGTGTCAGGGTGTAGGTTAAAATCTGATTGATATTGGCCGCCTCAGGTTGAAAGGAATGTAATTCCGCATACTTAGAGAAACGCTTCCACTTGAGGTTATAGGCCTTTCTGGTGGCTGGTTTCCTAGCATTGAGGATGATATGACGGACTTCTGGTGTGAAAGTTAGGAATTGATTCTCCATGCTGTAAGACGGAGGAGAGTAGGGTTGTGATGAAGAACCCTGCCCCTCTGCTGAGAGAGGAGGTCCTGAGTCTGCGGGAGGCGGAGAAAGAGACCGTGAGACAGCAGAAGGAGAGTGGTAAACCACGGTTGACGTGGCCACCACGGAGTCACTAAGATGCAATTGGCATTGTCCGTCATGATTTTCTGCAATACTTTCGTGATGAGAGGAATTGGTGGAAACATGTACAACATTAGGCCGTTCCAGGATTGCAGGAAGGCGTCCCCTGCTGACAGTGGAGACGGCTGGCCGCAGGTGAAGAAGCGCGGGCATTGAGTGTTGTCTTGCGTTGCAAAGGCATCTATGTCCGGCGTACCGAACTCCTGAAACACGGGAAGGAGATAACGGCGGATGATGGACCACTTGTGATCGTTGATGGGATGTCGACTCAGAGTGTCCGCTTGAGCATTTTGAACTCCGGGTAGATGCACTGCAGATAGGAAAATGCCGTGGGCAATGCTCCAGTGCCATAGGCTCAAGGCTCTCTTGCACAGTCTGATGGAAGCAGTGCCCCCCTGTCGGTTTATGTAGAAGACAGTTGCAACGTTGTCCGATGCGACTTGTACATGCTTGTTGTGGAGTGAGGGAAGAAAGGACCGCAGAGCCCTGTGGACTGCCATCAACTCCAGGCAATTTATGTGAAGGGAGCGTTCGTATTCTGTCCATTGGCCCTGTACGGTGAGCTGCCGTAAGTGGGCTCCCCATCCCCACTTCGAAGCGTCCGTAGTGACAATCACCGAGGGAGGAGTCCGAGCAAAGGACATTCCCCTGAGAAGGTGATGGCGCACAGTCCACCATTTGAGAGACGGAATGATGTGAGCCGGGACAGTGAGTAAAGTGAGCTGATGTTGACGCTGAGGATGAAAGGTCCTCACGAACCAAAGCTGAAGAGGGCGCTTATGTAGCTTGGCAAACAGGAGCACAGAGGTGGTGGCGGCCATGAGGCCCAGCATCCTCTGAAAGGTGAAAGCTGTCTGGAAGCGATGAAGAATAATGTCCCTGGCCAGAGACATGATGTGTTGTGCTCTGTCTTCTGGTAGATATGCCTTGCATGACAGAGTCGAAAGATGAGCCCCTATAAATTGAATGGATTGAGTAGGTGTTAGGTTCGATTTGGAGGTGTTGACTTGAAGGCCCAAAGTGGCCAGGAGGGACAGTGTCGCGGAGACATCGGACTGGAGCTGTTCCTTGGAGCGTGAGACGACCAGCCAGTCGTCTATATAGGGGTAAATGGAGATGCGCTGTTGTCTCAGAGTCGCTACTACTACTGCCATACATTTGGTGAACACTCTCGGGGCTGTGGAAAGGCCGAAGGGAAGGGCACGGAATTGGTAGTGTTGATCCCCTATGGCGAATCTGAGAAATCTCCTGTGATGATGGCTGATGGAGAGGTGAAAGTATGCATCTTGGAGGTCTATTGAAGCCATCCAAGCTTGTCTTGGGAGCAACGGAAGGATGGATTGGAGTGTGACCATCCGAAATTTCTTGTGATGAATATGGTGATTGAGTTTTCTGAGATCTAGAATGGGACGCAGGCCCCCGTCCCTCTTTGGAACAAGGAAGTAGCGGGAGTAGAACCCCGTGCGATGGTATGGGGGGGGGACTGGTTCTATGGCCCCCTTGGCCAGCAAGGTTGCTACTTCCTGGATAAGATGGGGTGACGGAGGAGTAGAGATGAACCTGCGGTGAGTTGGGGTCGAATTGAACTCTATTGAGTACCCGTTTAGAATGATTGAGAGTACCCAGGAGTCGGATGTTATGGTTTCCCAGTTGTGGAAGAACGGCTGAAGTCTGATGTCGGTGAGAAAGGGAGTCGGAAGGGAAGCAGGAGAGTCAAAGAGACTGCTTGTTGCTGGGTGTTGTCTTCTTTGAGGTTTGAGGGCGAGCCCTTTGTTGGAATGGCTGCTTAGTTTGGGTAGGCTTGCGTCTCCAGGACTCATTTTGACGAGGAGATCTAGACCGTTTGAAGTAATTGGGCCTCCAGGGCCTTTGTTTGGAAATGGATTGTGGCTGGGTGACTCCTAGCCGCTTTGCTCGTTTTCTGCTATCGTCGACTTTGGTGAGTATGTCATCCGTAGTAGCATTAAACAGTCCTAGACCATCAAACGGTAAATCCTCAATCTTGAATTTGATATCCGGTTGTACGGAGGAAGATCTGAGCCATGCGTGCCTGCGCAGGGCGATGGCTGAAGCTAATGCCTTGGAGGAGCATTGGGCTGCATGACGGGCAGTATTTATCTGCTGCTTGCTCACTCTAGAAAGTTCCTGCAGGGCAAGATTGGCTTGCTTTTGGGCAGCTTCCGGCAGGGCGGTGACCAAAGAACTCAGTTGTGATGTAAGGTTGTAGGCGTAAGCGGAAAAATATGCCATGTAATTATGGATCTTGGTAGTCGCAGTAGTGAGGGAGTAAATTTTTTTCCCAATGGTATCCAGTTTTTTACCCTCCTTCTCAGGAGGAACAGAGTGCCTTGTTTGTTTGGATTTAGAGGAAGAGTGGACGATCATAGAGTTGGGAGCTGGGTGACTGAAGAGGAACTTTGACTCTGGTGCATGCACCTTGTATAGCGCCTCAACTCTCTTGGACGTCGGAGGGACAGAAGCCGGCTTGTCCCAGGCTTCCTTTAGGGTTTCCAAATGGACTGGGAGCATAGGGAAAGAAGATCCCGTAGGTAGGTCTGCATTTACGAGGTCATAGACCACGTCAGATACTCGAGGGACGTCTGAGGTTAGCTTCACGTTAAGAGATGAAGCCATGTTGGATAGAAGGTCAAGGTATGACTTAGGGCCCTCGGAAGGAGAGAGGTCTGCCGGCTTGGCTATGTCTGAATCCGGAGAATGGAGGTTTGAAGCTGAGGAATTGGATGATACGGATTGTTCAGCCTCCGAGTCATCTACGGTGTCAACCTCTGGAGTTTTTCGGAGCTGCTCAGGTGCAGGAAGCTCCAGTGGAGGTGGTTGTGCCGGCTTGATAGGTGACAGCAGTTTAGGCCTGGGGTCACGGTGCTGAAGAGGAGACTGGTCTTGGTACTGATGAGGAGACTGGTCTCGGTACCGAGGGCGGTCGCGCTCGCGGGAGTAATCCCTGTAATAAGCTCGTTCTCGGTGTCTGGAGTTTTCACGGGCCCGAAAGTCGTCTCGGGTGCGATGTCTGTAGGAGCCGTAAGAGGGCGATCTATAGTATCTGTGGTATCTGCGAGGAGATGGGGATCTAGACCTCGAAGGTGAATAATAATAGTAACGGTCTCTGCGTCCACTTCGGGATCTATCCTCTCGGAGCCGAGGAGGCTCTCTCGGAGTTGAGGGGTTCCTTGTTAATGCCGGTGAGGTGATCGGTTGAAGCGGTGAAGTGATCGGTTGTAGCGTGGGGAGCTCACGGAAGCGTTCCTGGAGAGGAATCGGGTGCTGGCTCCTGGTCGAAGTCGGGGACTCGGTACCTAGGATTTGGTCTGGAGGTGACTCGTGCACCGATGGAGATCTAGAACTAATGCGCACAATCTCCAACGGCGTGATGGCCGGAGTCAAGGAGGATGTCGAAGCCGAGGCGACAGCCGTCATGGAAGGTCGAGGCGTAGGAGGCCTAATTATGACGACGGGTTCGAGGGGAGGTCGAATCGCGGCGTCGGATTCGAGAGTCTTATGAGCCAGTTTTTGCTTCTTGGGATTCAAGGAGTCCTTCGGAGTCGAGGTCGAAGGGTCCCTCGGGATCGACTCGGTACGATGCCGTTTCTTGGAGTCGTCAGACTTCTTATGGTGTTTGCCGGATTTATGCTTGCTGGGAATCTGAGCCACGGAAGCAACCGGCTGAGTCGTTCCCTTTAGAAGTAGGGAAGACGGCGATGACTGCGAGGTTGCGGCTTGCGCCATATTTGGGCGTAGAGAGGACTCTAGCAAATGGCTTCTGAGTCTTGCCGCGCGGTTTTTCCTCGCCTGCTTGCCGAACTGGCTACAGTGCCCACACGAGTCGGTTCGGTGAGACTCCCCGAGGCAGAAAAGGCAGAGAGAGTGCCCGTCGGTAGACGGTAGTTTTGCTGAACAGCGAACGCACCTCTTAAAGGTAATTTTTTCTTTTCCCTTCCCTTCCATCCGCCCAGAAAGAGGGGGGGGGGGAGAGAGGCCGAAAAAAGAAGTAAAGAGAAAGGTTTTTTTTTTTTAAACGATACCAAAATGAAGAGAAGAGGAATCGAAGAAGAAGAACGTAGATCAGGAACGGGAACGTAGATCAGAGAGGACTGCAATGAAGCGGGAGATCAGCGAGATAGGTGTTTTCCGGACGGCGGTAAAGAAGAAACTGAGTGGGTTGGCCGCCTCCCCCTGGGCATGCGCAGTCGCTGCCCCCTCCCCGGGACGAGGGGAAAGGCGCGCCAAAAATAACGCTTTAGGATTGCTTTGAATTCTCCGAGATGGGCTCGATCCTGCGGATAAACCCATATGTGGGACTGCACAGAGACCACGATGAAGATCTACAGCTTATTTCAAACCAGGAAGTTTTCAGTCTTGGCTCTGGATACACTGGGAGGAGACAGGCCATGTGTGAATTCAAGAACTTCCTGACTCTTTCTGAATACAAACTATAGTCTGTGCCGCAGTCTCTTGTGAAACAGAATGTATATATGCATACATTTTCAGCAGTTTTCCTGCTTTTGTTTCACTTAGGTACATGTCCATTAACAGTCCATTTTTGCCCAATGAATGCAAAATACAAAAAAGATATTATACAACTGTAAATGTAGCTACATGGTTATCAGTGTTTGGAAAAAGTATTGAGCAACACATCCCCAAATTGATGATATATATGTGTCTTTAGTTTCCACAGAACTGGGGTATGTACATACAAAGGTTTAGAGTTCTTTGAGGCAGTAAATGAGCATGTGAACAGGGATGACCCAATAGATGTTATTTACCTAGGCTTCCCAAAAGCTTTTGATAAAGTTCTTCATCAAAGGTTTCTAAGTAAACTCAGTGGTCACAGGATAAAAGGACAAGTCCTCTTGTGGGTTAAAAATTGGTTAACGAAGAGGAAACAGTGATTACAAATGAGCAGTTTTCACAGTGGAAGGTGGTGAGCAGTGGGGTACCGCAGGGTTCAGTACTAAGGGTGTTTTTACACTGACAGTTTGTGATTCTCTATCACCGCATTGGAAACTCACCTTTTACATTACCTAACGTTCTCACAACTGTTCTGCATCATTGCTGCCCGAAGCATCTACATTTGTTTAGGTGAGATGAGTTCCGGTGCTGCAACTGCAATGTTTTTCTCGAAATTAGCTTTGATCCGGTCATTTCCCTACAGGCGTTTCAAACTTGTATTGTAGAAGCTTTCATGCGTTTTAAAAGACTCCTCCAAAATTCACAAGGTGCAGTAATTTGCATGAGAACTGACAGCACTTGAAAATTTTACATATCATTGCTTGCCTCATCTTGTAATTTAAATTTGTATTGTTTTTGCAGTGTTGACACAATTTCCAAGCAATCATATACACTTAACTAAGCACTGGTATTCCATCTGCCCTCTGATCAGAGACCACCCCCCAAAACTGAAACGCTTTCAGCAGGAAATACAGAGTTTGGCTACACAAAATGAGCGCAGCAAATCCACAAATGTAAAAGGAAAACAATTAAAGTGGAATGGTGGCAGGCGATTTGAAGACTCTAAAACTGTGGATCAAACTGAATGTAAAAACACTCTAACTCTGGTGCTTTTTAACTTGTTCTTTATTTATTTGGAGTTGGGAGTAAGCAGTAAAGTGGCTAAGTTTCCAGATGACACTAAGTTGTTCAGGATGGTGAGAACCAGGGAGGACTTTGAGGTGTTCTGTTGAGGCAGAATGAGTGGGCATCAACGTGGCAATTAGGATGTGGCCAAATCCAAAGTAATGCACATCGAAGCCAAAAATCCCAACTATAAATACATTTTGATGGTGTCTGCATTGTCAGTTACTGACCAGGAGAGAGATCTTAGAGTTATGGTAGATAACTCACTGAAAATTTCAATTCAGGGTGTGACTACAATAAAAAAGGCAAATGATCATTAGGAAGGAAACTGAAAATAAATTAGACATAATACCCCTATGTAATACAAATCATAATACCCCTATATAAATCTACGGTGTGGCCTCATTTGGAATACTGTGTACTGGTTACCGGCATTTCGAAAAAGATATTATAGCATTGGAAAAAGTTCAGAAAAGGACAACTAAAGTGATTAAGGGGATGGAACACTTTTCCTATGAAGAAAGGTTAAAGAGGTTACGGCTCTTTAGTTTGGAAAAACAACAACTGAGGAGTGATAGAGGTTTATTAAATTATGTATGGGATAGAGCAGGTAGATAAATAAGTACTTTTCTCCCGTTCTCACAATACAAGAACTTGTGGGCACTCAATGAAATTGATGAGCAATAGATTTAGAACAGATAAAAGGAAGTACTTATTTGCCCAAAGAGTAAATAACACGTGTGGCAAGAAGTGGTGGCAGCTACATGCATAGACAGCTTCAAGAGGGGATTGGATTAACATATGGAGCAGAGGCCTATCAGTGGCTATTAGCCACAAGGTATGGATGAAACAGTGTGTCTGAAGCAGTGATGCTCTGTATTCTTTGTGCTTGGGGGTACTTCTGGAGTTCTGCCCTCACTGGTGAACCTCCTGATGACACCTGGGTTTTGGCCACTGTGTAACACAGTGTTGGACTGATTGGGCCATTTGCCTGATCCAGCACAGCTTCTTTCATGTTCTTAAGGGCTGCCAGCTCTGGGTTGGGAAATAACTGGTGATTTTGAGAGTAGAACCTGACGAAGGTCACGTTTGGGGAGGAGAGGGACTTCAATGAGGTATAATGCCATAGAGTTCACTTTCCAAAGCAGCCATTTTTTCCCAGGTGAACTGATTTCTGTTTCCTGGAGATCAGCCCAAAGGCTGGCAATCCAAACTGTGAAAAACTTGCAGGTGCTAGTTCCAATCTCAGATCACTAGAGTAGGCAAGCGACCATCTGGGCTGAAGCCATTGGGAGTTTTGTGCTTTAAATCTGGGGGCAATAATTGGTTTTACATCTTGTCACCATCCTATGCTAGGGACATGATGGAAACCAGCTTGAGCTCTCTGTGGGCAACAAACTGATAATTAATCCAGAACTGCTGATAGCTAATATATTTTGTACAGAAGAGGGAACACTGACTGTGTTAAGACAGGACTGCACTACCCCACCTCCTTAATAGGCTCTCAGCTTTGAGTTCTTGGATTCACAATTGATGCTAGATATCTGCAGTGGTGCATTTTGCATCTTTAAATTTATATGCTACCTGCATCCCTTTCTATATAAAAGACCCCTGGTCACAATTACTTAAGCACTGATTCAGACTGGTCCACTGTAACATGCTGTACATGAAGACTAGTTAGAAAATTACAACTGATTAATTCTGTCAGTTGCACTGGGCTCCCATTTTGTCTTGACAATTTCAAAGTGCTGGTTTTTATTTTTAGAGCCTTACATTGACTGGGACCTGAATATTTTAAGAACATACCCAGACACCTTGGAGATACATTTTATAGCTCCATAATTAAAAATACAGAGTCAATACAAGATAGGGACTTCTCTGTCCAGGTGCTAAGACCACAGAACAGCCTCTCCAGGGTCATCCATCTTATCCCATTCTGGCATTAGTTTTAAATGCCTTGTTTCAGAAGGCATTTTTCAAGAATATGAAATGCTGCAATTAGTTTTTAACTTTATGAGACTTTTTCTATATGCTGCCAATTTTATGTACTAAATTTCTTGGATATAATTTTATATAGTGTTTGCAAATTATTATAACCTGTAGTGAATCAAAGGAATGGTTAATATATTTCAGTAAATAAACAGATGTCAGTCAGAGTGGGTAGATCCCAGTAGGCAGCCGTGTTGGTCTGAAGCAACAGAACAAAGCAGTAGACAAGTTCACCTTTAAGACTAACTAAGTTTTATTCATCCAAGTAGACAGCCGTGTTGGTCTGAAGTAGTAGAACAAAATAGGAGTCAAGTCACAGCTTTAAGACCAACTTAATTTTATTCAGAACATGAGCTTTCATGTGCTCTCTAAGCACACTTCATCAGACGAGGAATCCGGTACAGTGAGCAAAGCCATACATAGCTGGTAGTCAGTGGCTCAGAATGCAAACTGGTACAAATATTTGTACAAGTTTGCAATCTGAGCCACTGACTACCAGGTATGTGTGGCTTTGCTCACTGTACCAAATTCCTCATCTGATGAAGTGTGCTTAGAGAGCACACGAAAGCTTATGTTCTGAATAAAATTAAGTTGATCTTAAAGGTGCAACTTGACTCCTAAGTTTTATTCAGAATGTAAGCTTTCGTATGCTCTTAAGCAGACTTCATCAGACAAAATGGGAATGGAAGTAGCAATTCTTAATATAAGTGGGCAATGTAGAATCATGGGAATGTTTTTAGCAGATTAAAAGAATTGCAAACAGGGATCTGTGTTTGTTAATGTTAGGACGAAGCAGGGCTGAAAAAACACTGGAGGGTGATAAAAAAGCAGACTGCTGTTGTAGGTGCGAAGTGCCATAAATCTAGGTAACATTCTGGCTTTGTTAGTTTAAATAGAGGGCATGGTTTCTCAAGAGATTATAATATCCATTATAGTTTGCCATTAGAAAAAAAGGAAGACATTAAAATACAGTGGAGGATGGGTTGGTATATGCCATAAGACAAACAGCCAATATCCCCCATTTGAGTATATCAATACAAAAAAACCCAAAAAACAAAAAAACCCCCCAAATATTCTGATACACTGTTCTAAAAAAGAAATAATAGAAGTTAGCTATTAGAAAAACAGGGTGCATTAAAGTATAGTGGAAGGTGGGTTAGCATATGTAATGAGATAAACAGCCCACATTTGAGCATGTCAACACACAAAAAACCCCATTATTCTGATACACTGTTCTAAAAGAGAAATACATTGGAACACTGTGGATGCACAGCTATACTCTGTGAGAGTTGGTTTAGCATATGTAATGAGATAAAACCCCCAATATTCCTGTTCAGTTCTGGGGAGTTTCATGATAATTTGTAATTCAGCAATTTCTCTCTCCATTCTGAGGGGGTATAATCTCTCCCTTTACCTTCATATTTTGGTTGTTAGTATTTATGATAATTTGATTGCAGACATTTAGATTTTATCCTTGGTTTTATCTGGACTATTCTGGTTTCATTTAGTTATTATTTTACTGTTACTATCATTTTTATAATTTTTGAAAAATGACTTGCGAGCAGTCCAGTAAGACTTGCATATAAATATATTAAATATACATTAATGTATCATCAAGTATATACTTTTTAAAGTTCATTAGAAAATGTATTCACATTAATAGAAAATTAATATAAAACCCTTTAAAGGGTCTTTTTCCTGATTGAGATTGACATTAATATTCCTAGATCTTGCCAATGCCTAAAAGAGTTGAAACTAAATTTTCCTGGGAGACAGTGAATTAATCCTCACAGACCTTACTTCCCAGAATGATGTGATTTGGGAACAATTCCTTTTCAACATCAATGAAACCATAGGACATACAAGGACAACCCAGCTATCAAGGCTGAAACCAAGGCCATTTTAGCACCAGTTCATCCTTCACATCACCTGTTATATATTAGAAATAAAAAGAGCGCAATAACCTCAATACTTACAAAGCAAAGTGCAGTCAAAAGTATATTTTTGCTATTGTAGAAAACTGCCATTTTTCATATGCTTTGGCTGCTTCTTTCAAATTTGTCCTATTTTTCATTAATGTGCCAGATGCTAAGCAGTACTCTAATGGGGCTCTAAAAGGCCAAGTTTTAAGGTTTTTTAAAAAGCTGTGTAATTCCTAAACTAGTCCAGTGCATGCAATTTGTGGAGAAAATACAGTGTTTTATTTTAGAAATTTATGTGGATGAGAATGGCTGGAATTAATTTAAATAATTTACATTTAAATAATTTATCCATCTATAATGTATCTTGTACCTACAAAACAAAGAGGGAGGTATGTTTTAAGAAGCCAACTGTCATACAGTAGCTGAACTGTATACAAGACCATTCGTACTTATGGCATATTGACTATGAGCACCTCTGGTAGCTCCTCCAGACATTTTTATAAACTGGAAGAAATATGTAAGCTATTAAAAGATATAATTCTGAAAAACAGACTTCTGTGTGAGACGCCAATTTAAGGCAACAATATAAACAATAGTAACTTGTGTGCTCAAGTGAAGCATCTTTTTAATTTTGAGTAATGAAGATGTCAAGCCAAATGCTAGAGTAGTTTAACTTAATTAGGTGTCCTATTTTTCCAGGCAGCCTTTCATTTCCCATTGAAAACTCAGCTTGTATGCAAGGCAGCAAGAGCAATTTTGTCTGTAATGAATACCTCTGGGATTGCATAGAGTAATCATTTGAATGCAATGCTGAAGACTGGTTTGAGTAACTAGTTTGGGCTTGCTGAGATGCCAGACATTGTGAGACAAACTAGATCAATCTAAAGCATATTATCATTATTGTTTCATCAGGTCAGAGGTCAATAGGTGACTTTATTGCAGGAGCCATTTGCCAAAAGGATCAGGTTCAGAGTGGTTTGCACAATTATTACTTAAAAATACTTTAACACCCATAGGCAGACTCAGCGCATCTTGTTTATTTAATACAATGGTTAATTTTCCCTTGATCTGTTACTATTGTCCTAGATAATTTCCTAGAAAGAAATACATGTTTTTGATACCTATCTGTTATATTTAAAAAATGTGTCCTCAAAAGCAGTGTGTTTCAAGGGAAATTTTACACTAGATATACCTTAACTATCAAAGAATACTTGCTGTCATCTGCAGCAAATAAGTTCCAGCATTAAAAGCAGGAAAGATACAATACCAGTACTTTATAACTGACAATTTATGATTGGATGATTATCTGTTTGCTTTCTTCATGATAAAATAATAGCTTTTGTTATTTTTGTTTTATTGCCTAACAGATAAGTCAACTACTGCTGCTAATAAGAGGTGTAGAACACATTACAGATTACATAGTGTTAAATTAATGTTTATAATGCGGTGTAGTCTTTCAAGAAAAAAATACTTTTTCTCTTCATGCTTATCTGCTCAATATGAAATCTCATATGTACATTATAGGTAAACATAAAAATAAGAAACATATTCTTTGAGCCACAAAAAACAGTTGATCAACAATTCATCCAGAAAACACACACATATATCCTCCTCTATATATGTCCTAAATCACACTACAAGTGCAAATGTGAAAAATCAGTTACTATTCTTTTCTACTAATTCTTTATGCCTCTTGTAAATCCTGCTTCATTAATTTAAATTATTGGTCCTACAGCTAATCTGTGAAGGGTGAAAACTCATTTCTAATTTCAAATAAGCACTAAGTTATATCTGAATATGCAAGTAAGACCTATATGTTAAAAGTTCCAGCAGTCTAGAAATCAATTAAAATTCATTTGTGACACATGCCCAGATTAGTGACACTGTGTGGGTTTACTTCTTTCTAAACACAGTAAATGAACTCTAGATCCAATAATCAGTCTTTTACAGCTTCTAAAAATGGTCAGATGTCAATGAATTGTAGTTCCCTTCTTGGGTGACTTGGCTTTTATCTTTACTATATTATTAGGAGCTATACTCAATTGTCCATGGGAGGTCATATGATCGAGAAAGCAATTTTTCATGTGTTTTAAGGCCGACAATTCTGATAACCATTTATATTTTAGTATAAACATCTTCACATTTTATTTTAATACTAGGAATAAGGCGTGTTGTGGGGGAAAATACAATGGGCTGTAGAAAGAGGTTCTAGGTGAGTGCCACACCATCCTTGCTGTCTTCTCACCCACCCAAGTGAATGTATTCACTACCCCCCTCACCTCCAGGGGAGCTGATGTCTGTCATCTGGAGAGCAGCTGTGATTCTGAGTGATCTTCAGCCCTCATTTGGTGATTGGCAACAATGGTTCCCCAGGAGTAAATGGCTGGTTTAGAGGGTGGCATTGAAACTGTCTGAGGTCCCACCCATCCTTAAACCCATCATCTCCAGACTCTACCCCTCAAATCTCCAGGAATTTTCCAATCTGGAATTGGCAACTGCTAAGTCACACTGGCTGAAAAGAAGTAATTATTCAGGCTTAGTTAAGTCATGCCAGCCAGGTGGTATCAAGTCACCCAGAGGGTGCTGCCAGACCTGGGGTAGCCAACCTCCAGGTGGAGGAGGAAGAAAAAGTCAAAGACATTGTGTATAAACGTCCAAACAATATTGAAAAAAATTCACAACACTTAATGCATTCAAAAAGTACCAATAATATACAAGAGTTTAGTATAAATCTCAATAAAGCACGGAGCCGGTGCAACAACGTATGGGCAGTCCAAACCGGGAGTCCAACTAGTAGAGTTCAAAATAGTGATGCAATCACCAATTTCTTTTGTAGGAGGTCATCTTCCATTCTGGCTGCTGATGATTAGAATCCACTATGGGCTGAAGTCCAACAACTATATAGGAAGCTGCTAAACTAGCATCTCCAGATATTTGGTCCTTGTTTCTGCAGAAAGCTTCATCTAAACTTCAACGTCAAAGAACAATGTCTCCACAAAATCCAATGTTTCTAAATCTGTATTTCCTCCAGTAAGGTTCAAAACTGCACTGGCTCCATGCTTTATTGATATTGATATGGTCAGACCACTTGGTATTAAAGGCCTGGCTGGACATTCCCACTCCCCCATCTAGACTGCGAGCTGATTTTTGCTTGCTCGTGGAGACTAATGGACCCTATCAGGTCCCAGAATGCTCTGTGGGATCCACAGCCCTCCTACATCTCGCTAGATGAGCTGATAGGAGACTGGAATTCCCATCTCACTGAAGCCATTGAGGAGATCGCACCCTGACATACTCTCCACTCCCGTGGGAAATCATCCCTCTGGTATACAGAAGAATTCAGGGGGGTGAAACAGAAGCTCAGATGACTAGAGTGAGTTTGGTGGCGTACTCATGACAAGGCAACACAAACATCTCATAGGACACTTGTGAAAGCCTATATGGCGGTGAAGGCTGCGAAGAGGGAGTTCTACTCAGCCTCCATTGCATTTGCAGATTCACGCCAAGCTCAATTGTTTGGGTAATTCAGGCGTTAACATCTTTCACACCAAGAGGTTCAAATAGTGGTAGAAATTTGGCTATTGATTCAAGGGCGTTTATGAGGTTTTATGCAGATAAAGTCCTGTCACTCTATCGCAGCTTGCCCGCCAATCTTGATACAGTAAGTGAACTGGAGGCCCCTTGGCCATCTTTGGGTTCAGTTTTTGACTCTTTCGATCTGTCAGTTTGGTGTAGTGAGCCAGTTTGGTGTAGTGGTTAAGTGTGCAGATTCTTATCTGGGAGAACCAGGTTTGATTCTCCACTCCTCCACTTGCACCTGCTGGAATGGCCTTGGGTCAGCCATAGCTTTCGAAGGAGTTGTCCTTGAAAGGGCAGCTGCTGTAAAAGCTCTCTTAGCTCTACCTACCTCACAGGGTATCTGTTGTGTGTGTGTGTGGAGGGAAAGGTTAAGGAAATTAAGTGGCTCAGCTGCAGTAAAAGAAGGGTCGTTTTCGCACTCACCTTCCGCCGGCGCGACCCCCCTCTTCACCACGCAGGATCTGCGCGGATTTAGCACTAGACGCTGCGGAGCAGCCAGAAAAGCCGGAAGCTCCCGTCGCAAAAGCCGCGCAAACGCCAAACTGCTTTTTGGCTGTTTCAGTTTGAGCAGCTTTTGCGCCGGGAGCTTCCGGCTTTTCTGGCTGCTCTGCAGCGTTTAGTGCGCGGTGAAGAGGGGGGTTGCGCCGGCGGAAGGTGAGTGCGAAAACGACCAAGGTGTTTTCTAGAGCTAGAACAGAACTGCTGGTAAGGTGAGTGAGTGTGTTTTGCTTTCCTAAAACTGCTGGGGAGCATTACCTAGGGTTGCTGTGGGAGGGAACTGTGTGAGTGCTTGGTGCCTGCTGGAAAGGGTTTTTTGATTGCTTTTGTGTAGCTGTTGCTAAGTAAGGAGAGCTTGTTTGCCTGAGGGTAATTGCTGGACCCACCCTCTGCTGTTGCTCTGGCTGTTGAGTCAAAGGTGGGTGGAAGCTTGAGCCTTTAATTTGCAAGGCTCCTCCTTGCCAGAGGCGCGAGCCTGGGAGTTCTGCCTGGGGGTTCTATAGAAAGGTTGGTACTTACTCATAAGTAGTTTCAAGTGGCACCTGGTAATAGGATTTAAAGATAAGTCAAGATACAGAAAGTTTTGAAATGGATTGCAGCAGCATGGCTGGTGAGGGAGCGGAGGCAGTGACGTGTAATGACTGTGGGATGTTTGTATTTCTACATGAGAGTAGCAGCAATTACACTTGCAGCAAGTGTAAGTTAGTGACCCTGCTGGAGGAGAAGATAAGGGGACTAGAGGCACGATTGTCCACACTGCAGTGAAGATTTTCTTGACAGAACCCATGAGGTGCTCTTGAAAGGACAAGAGAAGGGTATCTCAGCAATTAGAAGAGAACTCAACAGGAAGAGGATTACACTGGAAAATGTAACCCCAAAGCGGAAGAAAATCAGGAGATGTTCTGAGCCTCTGCTGCTCAGCAATAGGTTCCAGGATCTCCCCACAGTAACTGATTCTGAACCACTGGAACTAGGGCTACTTCCCCAGCCTCCACAAAGCTTAAAGAAAGTTTCTCAGGATCCTGTGGATAAGAAGCCTGGCACTTCTGCTCCCCAATATAGGAAGAGGAAGGTGGTGGTGATTGGAGACTCCTTGCTCAGAGGGGTGGAGCCCAAAGTGTGCCGACCGGATTTGTCAACCCAAGAGGTCTACTGTCTGCCGGGTGCACACATCCAGCATGTGACAGAAAGGACTGGAAGACTTATCAAGCCCACGGATTACTTTCCTTTCTTGCTGATCCACGTGGGAATGAACAATACTGCCCACCATAGCCCTGAACGTATTAGAAAAGACTATGTGGCTCTGGGTCAGAAAGTGAAGGAGCTGGGTGCACAGGTTGTGTTCTTGTCAGTTCTTCCGTGGCTTAGGACAAGAAAGAAGAATACTTCATACAAACGGCTGGCTACATCGATGGTGTCATCAGGAAAGATTCAGATTTCTGGACCATGGCTTACGCTTTCAAAATGGTGGTCTTCTCTCGGGAGATGGTTAGCACCTTACGGCGGTAGGGAAAAGGGTGTTTGGTAACAGCCTTGCTAACCTAAGAAGAAAGGCTTTAAACTAAATTGTATGAGGGAGCGAGACAATAATTCAAAGCCTCGTATGATGCCAGAAACTGGGAATAAAAACATTAAAGATTGGCAGAGAGTGGCACATATGCTAGGTAATGTGGATTTGTAGGGTAGTATGGAAACTAAACCCTCGAGATGCACAAAACATGGTTTCCGATGTCTCTACACTAATGCACAAGTTTGGGAAACAAACAGGAGGAACTGGAAGTCCTAATATGGGAAGGAGACTATGACATAATAGGCCTTACTGAAACTTGTTGGGATGACACTCACAAATGGAATATTAGGATTCAGGGGTACAACTTATTTAAAAGGGACAGGCAAATGAGAAAGGGTGGAGGCGTAGCAGTATATGTGAAGGAGGTATACACTTGTGAGGAAATATGTGAATCTGAACATGGCAGCTCAGTTGAGAGTCTCTGGATAAAAATAAAAGGAGTAAGAAAAAACAGTGATATTATTGTGGGGGTCTGCTATAGACCACCAAGCCAGGCACAGGACTTAGATGAGATATCCTACAACAGATTGCAAAGTTTTCCAAGGGAAGGAATACAGTGATCATGGGAGATTTCAATTACCCGGACATCTGCTGGAATATATATATATATATATATATATATATATATATATATATATATATATATATATATATATAGTGACCATGTGATTTTGGAATTTACAGTCTTAGGGAAGGGAAAAGCTATATGTAGTCAGACTTATAGGTTGGACTTCAGAACGACAAACTTTGATAACCTTAGAACTATGCTGGTAAAATTCCATGGTCAGAAATACTTAAGAGGAAGGGGGTTCAGGAGGGGTGGGAGTTTCTTAAACATGAAATACTGAAAGCGCAATCACAGATGATTCCTATGAGAAGAAAAAAATTGAAAAAGCCTAAAGAAGCCGAGTTGACTCCATAAACAGCTCTCTAAAGACTTGAGAAATAAAAAATACTCCTTTAGGAATTGGAAAGAGGGCCTTATAACCAAGGATGAATATAAACAAATCACCTGTGCTTGTAGAGAAAAAGTTAGGAAAGCTTTAGCTCAGTATGAGCTTAGGCTGACCAAAGATGCTTAAAACAACAAAAAAGGGTTCTTTTCTTATGTTCAGAGTAAGAAAAACAGCAAAGGCCCATTGCGAGGGCAAGAAAGTGAAATTGTAATGGGTAATGAAGAGAGGGTGGAACTCCTCAATTCCTACTTTTCCTCAGTCTTCTCTTCTGAGGGAAATGGTGCTCAACATGGCGAAAATGGAAGATTTGTATCACTTACCACCCTCTTAGCATAACCTAGACCTTCAAGCTGTGACCGCTCAGCCTTCAAACTGTTAACTATAACAATTCCGGCTGAGGATGTGACATGTTGCCGAGTCAAGAGATCATCCCTCCTCGGCAGCCGCCAAGGGGGCTGAACTGAAAGCCTCAGTAGCTCCTGAAACCATGCCCTTCTCGGCCAGAAAGGAGTCACAAGCACCATCTCTGCCCTTAGATCCATTACTCTCTGAATCACCCTGGGCAATAGCTGAGTGGGCGGAAAGGCATACAGTACCCTGTCGGCCACTCGGCGCTGAGCGCATT
The DNA here is from genome assembly GCF_032191835.1 of Heteronotia binoei. Taxonomy (NCBI): domain Eukaryota; kingdom Metazoa; phylum Chordata; class Lepidosauria; order Squamata; family Gekkonidae; genus Heteronotia; species Heteronotia binoei. The sequence goes on from NC_083229.1 coordinate 62,586,560, forward strand.
GGTCCCTTCTGCCTCTACGTCTCTGTTTTTGGCAAAATCCTGTCCACCTGACGATTCTCTGCTGTAGCAAACAGGTCCACCGATACTGGACCGTATCTGCCCACTATCTGACTGAAGGTCTTCTGTGCAGCATCCATTCCATCTGATCCAGAAAACGTCTGCTGAGCCAGTCCACTAGCAGATTGTCCTTCCCAGGAACATGAACCGCCTTTATTGACAGAAGATTGGCTTCCGCCCACTCGAAAAGTACCTTCACCTTGGCGTGAAGAGACTTCACCCTGGTTCCCCCTTGTCGATTCACATTCGCCTTGGCCGTTGTCTGTCTTGACAAGGACATGACGGCCTGTCAAGACTGCCTGTAAACCCAACAATCCCAGATGAATCGCTCTGAGCTCTAAGAAGTTGATACTGTGCTTCATTTCGTGGGGTTCCCATTGTCCCTGAATCATTTGCTCCTGCAAGTGGGCCCCCCAGTCCCATAGACTGGCGTCCGTGGTCACACATACTCTCTGGGGTTCGCGGAGTAGATTTTCCAGAAGGCAACGGACCAGATCCAGCCACCATTGCAACTGAGTTGTCACCTCTAGTGGAAGTGTCACCAGTTTGTGAAGTTTGTTCCCTATGATGTCCCGGAAAGGCCTGAAAAAAAACTGGAGGGGTCGAGTGTGGAACCTGGCCCAAAACAGTAAGTCCTGACACGAGACCATCATTCCTAGCAACTGTGCTAGGGACATAACCGGTACCCTGCGTCGTTGCAGAACCTCTTGCAACAGAGAGCAGAACTTCTCCCTCCTCTCTAACGTCAGAAATACTCTGTCCATGGTTGTTTCTATCTCTACTCCCAAGTGCACTAACCTCTGTGAGGGAAGAAGATTGCTCTTTTCTACATTCACTACGAAACCATGACGACGTAACATGGTCACAGTCTGTTGAATGTCCTCCAGACACTGCTGGTATGACCCCGCCTTCACCAGAATATCATCCAGATAAGGAAACAGGGCCACCCCCTGCAATCTCAGCTCCGCCACCAGTGTTACCAAGATCTTCGTAATCACTCGAGGAGAGGACTTCAGGCCAAATGGCAGGGCCCGATATTGGAAGTGCTTCCCCCCCATAGGAGAAACGCAGAAACTTTCGGTGTGTTTCCCTAATGGGAACATGTAAATAAGCCTCGGATAGATCCAAGGAGGCAAGGAAGTCCTGTGGCTGAATGGCTAGCAACATTGACCATAAGGTTTCCATTTGAAATGTTTCGTTTGCACAAACTTGTTGAGCCATTTCAGATCCAGAATGGTTCTGAACTCCCCATTCTTCTTTGGCACTAAAAAAATTACCGAATAAACCCCAAGCCCCTTTTGGGGTGTCGGGACTAACTTTACAGCCCCGATATTCACCAGATGCTGAATGGCCGACAACACTGCTCTGTGAGTGGCCACATCCCGCTTCCGCGAGACCCAACGAAAGCGGCTGGGAGGGAGGGAGTGAAACTCTATAGCATAGCCCTGGGTCATGACCTCCAACACCCATTGGTCTTGAATAGATGACACCAGGTGTCCGCGAACAGAGAGAGACAACCCCCTATTCTCCCAGTTGCCTGGTGAACATCATAGTCATTGAGACCCCCCCTTCTTGGAGAGGGGCTTAGAATTCTGGTCTGACTTTCTGGAATAGTAGGGTTTAGATTCACGCTCCTTCTGCTGCCACTTCCCTCTAAAGGAACAAAAGGGTCCTGGTATGGAAGGCTTCTTGGAGTCTCGAAAGGAAGGGAAAGACTTCCTCTGTTTCACCTCTTTACCCTTAAAGGGTAGAACCTTCTTTTTATCTCTGTTCTCAATGAGGTACCTATCTAAGCCCTCACCGAACAACAAGGCCCCTTTAAAAGGTACTGCTGCCACCCGTGCCTGGGCCGCAGCGTCCGCCTCCCAATTTTGAAGCCAAATGTTGTGCCTATCCGCCACGCCACAGGCCATGGCTCTAACCGCTTGCTGCATGTTATCTAATGAACCATCTGCCACAAAGGCAGCAGATAAGGCAATCTTTTTCAGCTCGTCCTTGAACTCCTTAGGAGCTCCACTATCCGCTGCTGCTAAATTATTAGCCCAAGTACACATTGCTCTAGCAAACAATGAGGATTTTGTGGCCGCCTTAATGGCCCAAGCCAACGCCTCAAATTCTTTGCGCCAAGCCTGCTCTATTCTTCTATCACATGGATCCTTAGGTAATCCATCTGCATCCATAGGTAGGACCAAGTTAGAGATAAGACTAGTTACAGGGTCATCTACCACTGGTAGCTTTAATCTCTTAGTGGCCTGAGGAATTAGGGAATAGAGCTTAGAAGAAACTTGCTGGGTGGCCTTGGGCTTAGCCGGCCATTCCCACTCAGCTTTAACCATGGCAAAAAAGGCAGCTGGCAAGGAAACCCCTGTTTGAGAACTACTCAGTTTCGGCATCATCTCCCCTGAACCTGTGGGAAGGTCAGGATCAATCTCTTCCTTTTCTTTAGGAGTTGCCGCAAAGTTAGGGGTTCTTAAAACCTTAGGGAGCAACCTTGAATAATATTCAAGGGGAAAAAGCCTGGATTGTACTGTAGCAGCCTGTTCCTCCTCTTCTGAGAGCTCCCCTTCTTCCCTGTCTGATGGCTGATCAGAGCACTCTGACTCCTCAGCCGAGCTAGGCAGAGGCGAATCTAAGCCAAGATGAAGTCTGCCCTTAGGTCGCCATTCAAGAGAGTAACTAGGGCTGACATCTCTGCCTCTTTTTCTTCCCTCCTGTTTCCTTCTCAGTGTCAAGGAAGCAGGGGAGTCCAGATGTTCACGGAGGTCCTGCCCCTGCCCTCTTGGGGGGATCCCCCCACCCCTGATGTGATGTAATGACAGAATAAGAGCACTTTAAAAATGCCATCAGGCTTTGTAATTTTTTAATGTAATTGATTTTTATATATGTATTTTTAATGCTGTACATATTAGCGGTATTCTGTGTATATTAGCGGTATTCTGTGAGTACCGCTAATATACCGTATATATATACTGTATATTAGCGGTATTCTGTGAGTGCACAACACTTAGTGCACTTTTTTTCCAATATTATTTTGACTATACACAGTGACTTGCCTTTTTCTTCCTCCTTAACCTTCTGTGTATCTCACTTTTGTTGCAAAGCCTCCAGGTGGAGCCTGAAGATCTCCTGGAATCACAACTGAATTCCAGTCAACGGAGAAAATAACTGCTTCAGAGGGTAGACCGAATGTCATTCTGTTCACCTGAGGCCTCTCCCTTTACTGCCAGAAGTTGGTTGCCTAGCAACAGCCTCTGGCTAGGGGTGAGGCTGAGGGGAGGAGGGAGAGAGGGAGTGACAGGAAAGAGGTGGCAGCCATGGCCTCTGAGGAAACTCTCTGAGCAGGGACAGGTCTTACTGCCTAGTCGCATTATGGCGGTGGCAGTTCTCTGGCTATTTCTGCAGCCTTTGGAAGTTGCGTGTGCTGGAAGGCCATCTGTGTGGGCTGTTGATGGGGCAGCAGAGGTCTGTTGTCAGTGACGCTTTTTGTGAGGCCAGTTAACAGAGAGGACACAGAGAAGAGTTGGAAATTTGACTGTCTCTGAGGTAAGACTGTTTTGGTGGTTTGTTCATCATTTTCAGGCCTGCAGTAGGCAGGAGAGCCATCCACTGGGAGTCCAGGGACACTGAGTGAGCTGTGATGAGACAAATTTGTTGAGTTAATGGTATGCACCCATTAGCCAATGGGAGAGCTCCATTCGGCCACCACCACCAGGTTCGTATATAATAATTTTAAGCATCTTCACATTGGAGTGTAATAATTAATAATGTTATATAATTTTATTGTATGTTAATGAATATGTGGATGGTGAGAGTCATTTTAAAGCATTACATTAGATATTTGTCACCAAGAATACAATATTTACATATATAAAATATACACAGACCTAGCAGCAGTAAACAGTCCTTTGGGACAAGCGAAAAGAATATCATTAATTTTTATAGTATAGTTATTCTTCTGGCTCATTTCCAAGAATGGCTTTCTGCAGAAATCATTTCAAGTCTAGAATTATGCTGTTTGCTTGCAGCAACATCACAAGAACAGTAGAAAGCCATATGTTGCTACTTAGCAACTTGGTACATAAGTCCCAAAGCATGTACTGATTTGAAAATTGAACAGAAATGATAATTGTCAAGTGATGCTGTGAGGCAAGTTGTCTTGGATTACTAAACTATGCAGATGTTTGATGTTATACTTTTCCTGACTGACAGATGAGTTTTTATTTATGTTAGCCTAAAGGTGATTAATTGATTTTAAAAGCTTTAAAATAAAACACAATGCCTCATGAATATGAGCACATTCTGATAAACATAAGGAGTTTGAAGCCCAGATTGCTTAGTGCATTCAGCTTAATTCTCATGCTGAAATTTAAATCTGCGCAAGTGGCATGCACATTTTCCCTATGCCAGATCCTTCTCCCCCCACCAACATAAAAGCAGATGGAAACTAAAATCTATTAAAATAAAATTATTGGGGAGGGGGAAGATTATATGTTGTGTACACAGGAGTTCAACAGATAGGATTTTTAATTCCTCTTGGAATTCCTTGTGACACTTGGAAAAGCATTTAATTTACAAGTTGTGTAAAATATGTAACCAGCCTTTCCCCATCTTCCTTAGAAAAATCCTAAGAAAGTAAACCTTAGGGTTCAAATATGCAGTACAGATATCACATCAGCAGAAGGAAAATGGCTCAGCTGGAAAACATGGAGGTGCACTCCCTTGTTCCAAACTATTTAAGACAGACATAATGATTCCCTCAAAGGTAGCAGCTGCTTTGTAACAGCAATCATTCAGAGAGTTTGTACTTCTACAGTTCAAACAAATTCAATTAGCCCTTGTGCTTCAAAGCCCTGAAGGCATGAACAAGAGGATGCCCTGTTGCTTTAATCTAACAGCTCTGCTAAACTTGTCAAGACAATTTGGAGATGTAAAGGTTAGGAAAGAATTTTTTTTCCCACGTTTTAATCAAACAATTCTATTCAAAACTACCTACAGAACTTAAAGTGAGTTAAGGAAGTTCAATCATACAAAGTAATTCCTCCAAAAGGCATAGTTAAAATAAATTCAGTGGCAGACTTGGGAATAATATGTTGGAAACATACTCTTTCTGTAGACTGGCGTTTTTAAAAAAACAAAATTAAGACATGCTAAGGGGAGTAGAGTAATAGCAAACTTAAGGAATAAAATTAAATAAAAATGAAAAGTGAGTAGGCTTGGATTGTCCAGGCTAACCTGATCTCATCAGATCTCAGAAGCTAAGTGGGATCTGTCCTGGTTAGTATCTGAATGGGAGACCACCTGGCAAGTCCAGGGCAGGGGCAGGCAACAGTGAACCACCTTTGAATATTTCTTGCCTTGAAAACCGTATATTGTCATCATAAATCAGTTGCATCATGATGACAAAAAATGTATGAAGATGTATATAGCAGCTGGAAAGTACTACATCCCGGATCTAAAAGATCACCAACATAATGGAGCTTTGCCTTCATATTGTACCTCCAACCAAAACTGAATTCTGAAGTTGGGGGGAACACATCTGGATAAACTGGGGAAGTATTTGTGAGTTTCTTGCATTGTGCAAGAGGCTGAACGAGATGATCCTGGCAGTCCCTTCGAACTCTATGATTCTGTGATTCTAAGTTCAAATATTTTGATAATGTTACACTTGATTATGGTTTTTCCAGGGGTACCTATATAAAAATACTTGTTAGACCATCAAGTAAAATAGATTAAATATTACTAGTATTTTAAAAGTGACAGTCTTCAGTGCCAATCTATCTTTGGTCCACCAGTACTAGAAATCCAGTGGTAGACTTGGGAGTTTCATTATAGCTATTCTTTATGGTATATTCCCATACTATTTAATTCCATGTCTGGTCTTAAAGAACAGGGAAGGGAGCAATCCATACATTAAGTTGTTGTAATTGCAGTTTCAAGCCTTTATTAAAGTGTTAGGGGTCAGGTCGGTAGATGCTAATTAAAGAAGTATAGCACTGTTTAAAAGAATTATCACCCCAGTCATGTGTTATTTTGTTCATTGAACAGCACACAGCTCCATAAAGGGTTCTATTAAGTTTGGAGGAAATTATAAATCCAAATACTGATCTCCTGATACAGATCAGCAGTTGCCGTGGTACATGACGGTAAGCTAAGGTGCAGATCCACTGAATAGGATGTGTACATGGTCATTCATGTCTCACCAATGCAATGTGATTACCCACACTCTTACTCTAGGTTATTATATATGCAATATCATCATGGTGTAGAGGCAAATGCATATTTGCATATAATTACTTGTGCCAATAAACATATAATTAATTGGTCACATCAACCATTAGCATTTAACACATTCAAAGTACTTCATCAATGTTCACCAATATTGGTATTTCCCTACTATTACATTATCCATCATTTCAGCTCTTGAACAACAAGAAGCAATCCAGTTAGTATAACTTCCAATAGCCCTGTAAAATAACTAAATGATACTAACCCTATATTAGAGATAGTGGCTGAGATTAAGAGTAAGTTTGTAACAGAGGAAAGATTTGAATTAGTGACTTCATGGTTTACAGATCAGTATCTTAGATAGCACACTAATTATCTGGCATTTATAGTATGCAATGATCACTAGAGCAGGCCTGATATACATATGCCCCCCTTACTAATACATTGGTATTAATGATTGAACATTACAATACTCTGGTATTTTACATATCATGCATATATACTTGTCATGTATGCATATACATGGACACACTCTCAGAAAACCAAACTTACTTTTTCTAAGAATATTGCCATTATTGGGCTCTATGCAATCCATGCAGTTATTTACATTTTGGTATGTAAATACATTAAGCAACATTCACAAGAAAGAACTCAGAAAAATTCCAAAAAGAGTAACAGTATGCTGTTATCTACCAACCTATTACTTTTTTATCCCATCCCTCTTCCAAGGAAGTAGGGTTGATATATATAGTTCTCCTCACCTTGATTTTATCTTCACAAAAACTCTACCATAAGAAAGAATAACTGGCTAAGGTTAGTCACTAAGATTCAGGGTTGCAAGACAACTTGAACTTGGATATCCCATGCCTAGTTCTCTAGACATAACTATTCCACTCCTGCCAACTACATAACTATTCCACTCCTGGCAACAAGTTACACTGCTCTGTATCTGTTTTAGGAGAATGATCTCCCAAATGTACTTAGCCTATTCATGAAGATTCTTGCATAATATTACAGGAGTTCTAATATTAAAGCAGAAGGGGGAAAACCTGCTTTATCCACTTATTTCAACCCATTCCTAATTTTATGAACCTCATCTGTCTCCCCATAGCTGAATTTTTTCTAGATTGAAAAACCCAGACTTTCCTTATATGAAAAGTACTCCAGCTCACTAATAACTTTGACTGTCCCCTTTGTACTTTTTCCAGTTTTGCAATGTCTTTTTAGGGATATCATGACCAGGACTACACACTCTCCCTAATGGTGGTGGCCAAATGGAGTGCTCCCACTGGCTGATGGGTGCACTCAAGGAACCATTGGCCCAGCATGCATCTATCACTACGTCTGGGAACACTGAACAAACTGCCAAAATAGTCTTACCTCAGAGACAGACACATCTCCAACGCTTCTGTGTCCTCTCCATCAACTGGCTTCATAAAAGGCTGCTGTTCTGCTGCAACCTCATGAAGCATTTCTTCAGAGGCCATGGCAGCTGCCTCTTTCCTGTCACTGTCTCCTCCTCAGCCTCCCCCCAGGACAGATGAGGATTAGGCCACTGAGGAAGATGCTTGTCACAGGCTGTTGCTAGGCAGTAAAGGGAGCCCTTGTCGGTGCGGACGCTAGCAGAGTGAGCGGTGTGATGAGCCCGACACTGAGCTCCAGGAAAGAAAACAGCCAGACACCGGCAACTAGTGCCAAAGTAGTGTATTTACAGTATATACAATACGTGCTCTCTAGTGCAGTCCAATATATTGATCACAGGAACAAAACGCTCCGCCAGCAATTCAATTCTCAGAAAGAGACCTGTGCATTACACACACAGTTCATTTATAGTCCAGTCAGCCAATCCTGGCAGTGCATTGTCATGCTGACTCAGCAGGTTCCTTCACCAGTCCTCAGCCGGCTCAAACCAGCCTGCTGATAAGGTCGCTGTGACCTAGCATGCCGGCTAGATCACCAGCTGTCATTGCAGAGCTGTCAAAGCTGGGTTAAGATAGATTCTTTCTCCAACACACCTCCTAATCTATCGAACCCAGTGCACCCAACCACAGTGAATATTAACATTGGATACAGTTTACATTCATACCTGGTAACTGTACAACACTCACAATGTTTTGCATTGTTATGCACACATGCCTTCACATTGGTTCACAGACAGTAACATTACATACTTTGCATATTTACAGATTTACAATTTCCAATCCAGGAATTCATTGTCACTGTCCTGGTCAGCCAGTTCCCTCTGGCGTTTGGCTTCAGCCTCCCTATTCCGTGCCTCACACTCTGCCACCCAGACCTTCCACGCCTCAGCCTTTTTCCTGAGCGTTTCCTGGAACCCTGGTGGGTCTGGTTTAACTGTCAGTGTAACATAAGGCAACTTGTACCTGGCAGGAGGTATACCCTTTGTGGCCCTAGCAGATACTCGTGGCCCTGTGCTCGGACCGGGCTCGTCTCCTTCGAGCTGATCTGTTGCCAACTCCTGGCCTGGTTCCTCCTGTTGACTCAGAGGTTGCACCTCCTGACTTTCAAGTTCCACCTCCTGACTCTGCACCTGAGGCTCTGTGCCAACTTGGAGCTCACGTTTCTCTGCCCCTCTGCTTACCAGCTCCCGGTCGGGAGATTGTTGTTCCTGCTTAATTACCCTTGGCAGGACTCCAGCACCGTTATCAGTTCTTGGCAGCAGTACAAGTTCTTTCTCAGTAGAATGTAACTGCGGCCAGCTGGTGCTTTCATTAAACTGGGCAGTCTTACTGAGCGTTATCTTTCCTTCCTTATCGCAAAAGCGATAACACCTGGCTTCTGGCTTGTAGCCCAGAAAAGTTAGGCTCTCTGCCCGGCCATCCCCCTCCCTCCTGTTCTCGGAGGGGATGCCAACCCAGGCTTTTGTCCCAAAGATTCTCAGAAACTTTAAATCTGGACATCTATTGTACAGCCTTCTATAAGGCAAGTCATTCACAGCTTTGGACCAAATACGATTATACACAAAAACTGCTGAATGCATAGCTTCGGCCCAATAAGCAATTGGCAACTTTGCATCCTCTAACATACAGTACATCACATTTTGCAGTACAGCTCCATGCCCGTTTTCTTGGGGTGTGGCTGGGTTCACTAAACGGTGGGCAATGCCCTTGCTCGCCAGCCAACGTTTAAACTCATTAGACAAGAATTCCCCCCCCCGCGGTGGGTCTGAACAGCTTTGACACGCGTATCCAACTCCCTCTCCACCGCTTTGACCCATTTTGTGAATACCTTGTACACCTCGGATTTATGCACCATAGTAAGCACCCAAGAGTACCTTGTGTGGTCGTCGGTGGCCACTAAGCAGTATCTCCTCCCCGACAGACTTTTTGGCAATGGGCCTATAACATCTAAATGAATGAGTTCTAGGGCACGCTTGCTCTCTCTTTTGCTTTGCTTAGCAACGGCACAAGCCCTGCTCTTGGTCCTTTTGCAGACCTGGCAGTCTAGGTAACACTTACAGGGCTTCACTTTCAGACTTGGCACCAACTGTAAGGTCTTTTTCAACGCTCTAAACCGGCGTTCCTCGCCTCCGGCTCCTTCCGAACTCTTGGTCAGCTCAACTCTCACGGTGCTCCTCCGCGCAGCGGAACCGCTCTGGGCCCATAACCCTGTCGGTGCGGACGCTAGCAGAGTGAGCAGTGTGATGAGCCCGACACTGAGCTCCAGGAAAGAAATCAGCCAGACACCTGCAACTAGTGCCAAAGTAGTGTATTTACAGTATATACAATACGTGCTCTCTAGTGCAGTCCAATATATTGATCACAGGAACAAAACGCTCCGCCAGCAATTCAATTCTCAGAAAGAGACCTGTGCATTACACACACAGTTCATTTATAGTCCAGTCAGCCAATCCTGGCAGTGCATTGTCATGCTGACTCAGCAGGTTCCTTCACCTGTCCTCAGCCGGCTCAAACCAGCCTGCTGATAAGGTCGCTGTGACCTAGCATGCCGGCTAGATCACCAGCTGTCATTGCAGAGCTGTCAAAGCTGGGTTAAGATAGATTCTTTCTCCAACAGCCCTCAGCTGAATATAATGCCCCAGAGTCCACCTTCCAAAGCAGTTATTTTCTCCAAGGGGACAGAGATCTATTGTCTGGAGATAAGCTGTCTTCAGGCTCCACCTGGAGACTGGCCATTCTAGGTGTGGCAACACCCTTTGGGGGACTTGATGCGCCCAACTGGCCTAATTTAACTAGGCTTGGATGTTTGCTTCTGTTCAGCAGCAGCCCCCCTATGACAGATTTGAAGATTGGAGTCTAGAGAGGGTGGGTTTGAGGAGGGGTGGGATCTAAGACAGGTAGGGATCTAAGACTTCACCCTCTAAACCAGCCATTTCCTCCAGGGGAACCATTGTTGCCAGTCTCCAGGTGAGCAGGAAAAAAGTGTCAAACAAACTCAGCAAAAACCAACATCCAAAGGCAATAATACACATAAAGATTTTGAAAGGTATCAAAACAGTTTGTTGCAATAAAAACATGAGAAATGATACATGAGGAGACCACAAACCCACTCCCAAAGTCACTTTGAAACAATTAATGTCCAAACTTAAGAACATAAGAACATAAGAGAAGCCATGTTGGATCAGGCCAACAGCCCATCAAGTCCAACACTCTGTGTCACACAGTGGCAAAAAATTTTATATACACACATACACTGTGGCTAATAGCCACTGATGGACCTGTGCTCCATATTTTTATCTAAACCCTTCTTGAAGGTGGCTATACTTGTGGCTGCCACCACCTCCTGTGGCAGTGAATTCCACATGTTAATCACCCTTTGGGTGAAGAAGTACTTCCTTTTATCCGTTTTAACCTGTCTGCTCAGCGATTTCATCGAATGCCCACGAGTTCTTGTATTGTGAGAAAGGGAGAAAAGTACTTCTTTCTCTACTTTCTCCATCCCATGCATTATCTTGTAAACCTCTATCATGTCACCCCGCAGTCGACGTTTCTCCAAGCTAAAGAGTCCCAAGCGTTTCAACCTTTCTTCATAGGGAAAGTGCTCCAGCCCTTTAATCATTCTAGTTGCCCTTCTCTGGACTTTCTCCAATGCTATAATATCTTTTTTGAGGTGCGGCGACCAGAACTGCACACAGTACTCCAAATGAGACCGCACCATCGATTTATTCAGGGGCATTATGATACTGGCTGATTTGTTTTCAATTCCCTTCCTAATAATTCCCAGCATGGCGTTGGCCTTTTTTATTGCAAACGCACACTGTCTTGACATTTTCAGTGAGTTATCTACCACGACCCCAAGATCTCTCTTTTGGTCAGTCTCTGCCAGTTCACACCCCATCAACTTGTATTTGTAGCTGGGATTCTTGGCCCCAATGTGCATTACTTTGCACTTGGCCACATTGAACCGCATCTGCCACGTTGACGCCCACTCACCCAGCCTCAACAGATCCATTTGGAGTTCCTCACAATCCTCTCTGGTTCTCACCACCCTGAACAATTTAGTGTCATCCACAAACTTGGCCACTTCACTGCTCACTCCCAACTCTAAATCATTTATGAACAAGTTAAAGAGCATGAGAGCAAGTTAAAGAGCAAGTTAAAGAGCATGAGATCCAAGAATTACTGGCAAAAAAGAGATCTGCCTACCAAGCACGTCTTGCTCAGCCCTCCTGTCCTGGGAAAAAAGCAACCTTTCGCGCTGCATGTAGCAACCTCCAGCGCAAGCTTCGAGACATTCAGAACGAGTGGTGGACCAAGCTTGCAGAGAGAACCCAGCTGTGTGCAGACACTGGTGATTTAAGAGGGTTCTACGAAGCCCTGAAGGCAGTATATGGTCCATCATATCAGGCTCAGAGTCCCTTGCATAGTGCAGACGGCCAAGTGCTCCTCACAGACAAGGCATCCATACTGAACCGGTGGTCGGAGTATTTTCAGGTTCTCTTCAGTGCCAACCGCGTTGTTCAAGATTCAGCAATCCACCTCACCCCACTTCAACCGGTGAAAACAGAGTTGGATGAGATCCCCACCCTAGAAGAGACTGTTAAAGCCATCAAGCAACTGAAAAGTGGCAAGGCAGCAGGAGTTGATGGAATTCCACCAGAGATCTGGAAGCATGGGGGCACAGTACTACATAGCTCACTTCACAAAGTACTTGTCACCTGCTGGGAACAAGGCAAATTACCACAGGACTTTCGCGATGCAATCATCATCACCCTATACAAGAACAAAGGGGAAAAGTCAGACTGCTCCAACTACCGGGGGATAACCCTGCTCTCCATCGCAGGCAAAATCCTTGCCAGAATACTCCTGAACAGACTGGTGCCCACCATTGCAGAAGAACTCCTCCCAGAGAGCCAGTGCGGCTTCAGAGCTAACAGGAGCACCACCGACATGGTATTTGTTCTCAGGCAGCTCCAAGAGAAATGCAGGGAACAGAACAAGGGTCTGTATGTGACTTTTGTCGACCTTACCAAAGCTTTCGATACCGTTAGCAGGAAAGGCCTGTGGCAAATCTTGGAATGTTTAGGATGTCCCCCAAGGTTCCTCAGCATGATCATCCAGCTACACGAAGACCAGCGAGGCCAAGTCAGACACTGCAACGACCTCTCGGAGTCCTTCCCAATAGGCACAGGTGTAAAGCAAGGCTGCGTTCTTGCGCCAACTCTCTTTACGATCTTCTTTAGCATGATGCTTCAAAGAGCCGCAGTAGATCTAGATGAGGACGATGGTGTCTACATCCGCTATCGCACCGATGGCAGCCTGTTCAACCTGAGGCGACTAAAGGCACACTCCAAGACAATGGAAAAACTCATCCGAGAGCTACTGTTTGCTGACGATGCTGCACTCATCTCCCACTCGGTATCAGCTCTGCAGCATATGACGTCCTGCTTTGCAGAGGCTGCCAAGCTATTCGGCCTAGAAGTTAGTCTGAAGAAGACAGAAGTTCTCCACCAGCCTGCACCCCAGGAAGATTATCACCCTCCCTGCATCACTGTGGGTGAATCAGTTCTGAAGACAGTCCAGCAGTTCAGCTACCTGGGGTGCATCATCTCCTCAGATGCCAAGATCGACAAGGAGATTGACAACAGGCTGGCAAAGGCAAACCGTGCATTTGGCCGACTGCACAAAAGAGTGTGGAGCAACAAGCATCTGAAAAAAGGCACAAAGATCAATGTTTACAAAGCTGTTGTGATGACAACCCTCATCTATGGCTCCGAATCGTGGGTTTTATACCGTCATCACCTGCGACTCCTTGAGCGCTTTCATCAGCGCTGCCTTCGCACCATCCTCAACATCCACTGGAGTGACTTTGTGACCAACACTGAAGTCCTCAAGCGGGCAGAGGTTACCAGCATCGAGGCACTGCTGTTGAAGACGCAGCTGCGCTGGGCAGGGCATATTTCTAGGATGGAAAACCACCGCCTTCCCAAGATTGCCCTGTATGGCGAACTCTCCACCGGCCATCGAAATAGAGGGGCACCAAAGAAGAGGTACAAGGACTCCTTGAAGAAATCCCTTAGCACCTGTCACATCAACCATCACCAGTGGTCTGACCTAGCCTCAGATCGCAAAGCATGGAGGCACACCATCCACCAGGCTGTCTCTTCCTTTGAGAACGCACGCATAGCTGGTCTTGAGGACAAAAGGAGATTGAGGAAGAATCGCACTGCTACAGCACCAACCCCAAATCAGACTTTTCCCTGCAGCTACTGTGGCCGGACCTGCCTGTCCCGCATTGGTCTTGTCAGCCACCAGCGAGCCTGCAGCAAACGTGGACTATTGCACCCTTCTTAAATCTTCGTTCGCGAAGCCAAGCCGAGAGAAAGAGCATGGGACCCAGCACCGAGCCCTGCGGCACCCCACTGCTTACCATCCTCCACTGCGAAGACTGCCCATTTATACTCACTCTCTGCTTCCTATTACTCAGCCAGTTTTTGATCCACAAGAGGACCTGTCCTTTTACTCCATGACTCTCAAGCTTTCTAAGGAGCCTTTGATGAGGAACTTTATCAAAAGCTTTCTGGAAGTCAAGGTAAACAACATCTATTGGGTCTCCTTTGTCCACATGTTCGTTCACCCCCTCAAAGAAATGTAACAGGTTAGTGAGGCAAGATCTTCCCTTGCAGAACCCATGCTGAGTCTTCCTCAATAACCCGTGTTCATCAATGTGCCTACTTATTCTGTCCTTGATAATGGTTTCTACCAACTTTCCCGGTATTGAAGTCAGACTGACTGGCCTGTAATTTCCCGGGTCTCCTCTGGAACCTTTTTTAAAGATGGGGGTGACATTTGCTACCTTCCAGTCCTCAGGAACGGAGGCAGATTTCAATGAAAGATTACAGATTTTTGTTAGAAGATCCACAAGTTCAACTTTGAGTTCTTTCAGAACTCTCGGATGTATGCCATCCGGACCCGGTGACTTATTAGTTTTTAATTTGTCTATCAGTTGTAGGACCTCCTCTTTTGTCACCTCAATCTGACTCAGGTCTTTCAATACCCCTTCCAAAATTAGTGGTTCTGGGGCGGGCAAAAAGTTCTCATCTTCCACAGTGAAGACGGAGGCAAAAAATTCATTTAGCTTCTCAGCCATTTCCCATTTTAGGAAAGAGATGCAGGAGTAGTTCCCAAGGTAAAATTGCCCACAGAGAACAAAGCTTCCAAGAATTTTTCTTCCGTACAGCAAGGCACAGTGAAAAGAACACGACGCAGCAGTACTTGATCCCACATTTTGCAAAGGCTTCTACGAGTTTACATAAAGTTTCATGCACTTTACATGCTGATGCTAACAATCACTTGTATCTAATATGCTTACAGTCGTTACTATCTGGTATGGTCAATTTCTTGCCACAGTACAAAGAATTCAATCACGGATCAACGCGTACATGCTCAAGTCTCTGCTACTGGCTCTCCAGTAGCAGAGAGCCAGTAGCAGAGACTTGAGCATGTACGTGTTGATCTGTGATTGAATTCTTTGCACTGCGGTTCCAGTTAAAACAGCATTGAGAGAAGACTGACAAAGGGCAAAACCAACAAAACTGTAGGAAATCCAAGAAATACAGTATTTTGATCTCTTTGTGAGAAGTTGTGCAGAACAATGTCCCTGTCTTCGCCCAGATTCTGAACTGCAAGAAGTGGCTGAAGACAGTGCCTCTGAGACGTGACTTTAGAAAACAGTCTGGGGGAGTGTTGTGTGGATGTTTGTTCTATTATTTTGCTGTATGGATTTATTATAAACTGTGCACTAAATGTTTGTTTACACACTTTTTGTGTGAGTGATAATTCAACTGGTGATGTTTTGAAGGATATAGTGTGCTTAATACACCGGTACCTGTGCTATTGTATTACCCCTGTAGAAAATAGCTGCTTTGCAGTGTGGACTCTGTGTAGGCTTCCCAACCCCCCCACCTTGGCGGGGGACCCCCGAATCTGCAGCCTCCTCCCCCACTCTCCAAAAATCCAGAAGTGGGGGGGGAGAACATGCGTGTAGGCATCATGTAGTTGTAGAGCTCCTGATCCGTTTGTAAAATGTGTGCCTTTAAGGCTGCGCAGGAAACAGGAAGGGCTTCATTGGAAAGGGTCAGTAATAGTTTCCACGGAGAACGGCCCCTCCCTTTCTTTTGCTTTCGTTTTCACAGCAAGCAAAATTCTGCAGGAAGAAGATCTAGTAAGTATTTGTGTGTGTGAGAGGGAGGGGGCAGGGGATTCCATGGTTTGGAGGCCCTCCCCCCCTTTAGAAAGTGTGGGGGGGAGGGAAATGTCTACTGGGCACTCTATTATTTCCTATGGAGAACGATTCCCATAGGGAATAATAGGGAATTGATCTGTGGGTATTGGGGGCTCTGGGGGGCTATTTTTTGAGGTAGAGGAACCAAATTTTTAGTATAGCATCTAGTGCCTCTCCCCAAAATACCCCCCAAGTTTCAAAATAATTGGACCAGAGGGTCCAGTTCTATGAGCCCCCAAAGATGGTGCCCCTATCCTTAATTATTTCCTATGGAAGAAAGGCATTTAAAAAGGTGTGCTGTCCCTTTAAATGTGATGGCCAGAACTCCCTTGGAGTTCAATTATGCTTGTCACACCCTTGTTCCTGGCTCCACCCCCAATGTCTCCTGGCTCCACCCCCAAAGTCTCCTGGCTCCGCCCCCAAAGTCCCCAGATTATTCTTTAATTGGACTTGGCAACCCTAACTCTGTGTCATTATACCCTGCTGAAGTCGCTTCCCTCCTGCTTTCACCTCTACTGTTGAGAAAGACTGTACTTTTCCTAGGCAGAGGAAAGCTGAAGTCACATTAGTTCCCCTACACAAAATGGCCACCTTGAGGCACATATCCTATGGTATACTATAACCCAACCAGGCCAGGCTAAAAAAAGGGGGGGGGGGGACCAGATTATGCCACAAATTCATGCTGATGCTAAATGCCACAAGGCTGAACATGAGAGGAAAAGGTGGCAACATTTATTCATTTATTTATTTCCACTGATTGATGGCTCAGGGTGGTTTCCAACATAACACAGCACTGCAAACAAAAGGAATGCTGAGCTTCAGCATCTGTATGAACATCATCATGCCTCCCTCTGCAGCCCTGATAATTATATTTCTGACTCACATGGCTTAACTAGGCCTCGCTGTTTGCTCCTGTTCAGCAAGAGCCCCTATGACAGCCAGTGTGAGATAGCAGTTGCCAACTCCAGATTGACAAATTCCTGGAGATTTGAGGGGTAAAGCCTGGAGAGGGTAGGGTTTAATGAGGGGTGGAAAATCAGACAAGGAAAGTGCCATATAGACCAGCCATTTCCTCTTGAAGAATGGAGGCTGGAGATCACTCAGAATTATAACTGTTCAGATGGCAGAGATCAGCTCCCCTTGAGGTACCGGGGGGGGGGGGGTGAATGCTTTCACTTGGGTGGGTGGGAAGGCAGCAGGGATGGAGGGGTACTTGCCCAGAGCCTCTTTCTAGATTTTTCTTCACAACAGGCCTTATTTGTTTGGTGTAATGGTTAAGTGTGCAGACTCTTATCTGGGAGAACCGGGTTTGATTCCCCACTCCTCCACTTACAGCTACTGGAATGGCTTTGGGATAGCCATAGCTATTGCAGGAGTTGTTCTTGAAAGGGCAGCTGCTGTGAGAGCCCTCTCAGTCCCACCCACCTCACAGGGTGTCTGTTGTGGGGGGAGAATATATAGAAGATTGTAAGCCGCTCTGAGTCTCTGATTCAGACAGAAAGGCAGGGTATAAATCTTCAGTCTTCCTCTTAGTGCAAAAAAAAGTTGCATCATAGCTCTATACAAGGGAATTACATTATTGACTTTCATTTTCAATTCCTTTCTTAATAATTCCTAGCATTGCCATTTTCACTGGTGCCACACACTGAGTTAACATTTTCATTAAACGTTCCACAATCCCAAAATGTCTTCCAGTCTCATTCTCAAACAGTTTATATCCCCATTAGCTTATCTTTAAAATTAGGATTTTTTTGTTACTCACACTCAGACCTCAGATTCAGTGGGAGCTCACAGGAGCAGAGCTTAGGCTTCCCAATCTCCAGGACCCAGCGGGGGTTCTCCTGGTTTTACAAGTTTCCCCCCGCCCCCAGCCAGCTAGCCAGCGGGGGAAGCCGCACCCCCCACAGCTCTAGATCTCCGGCAGTTTTAGGGAATAATGGGGAATTGATCTGCGGATATCAGGGGATCTAGGGGGGCTGTGTTTTGAGGTAGAGGCACCAAATTTTCAGTATAGCATCTAGTGCCTCTTCTCAAAATACCCCCCAAGTTTCAAAACGATTGGACCAGGGGGTCCAATTCTATGAGCCCCCAAAGAAGGTGCCCCTATCCTTCATTATATACTATGGAAGGAAGGCATCTAAAAAGGTGTGCTGTCCCTTTCAGTGTGATGGCCAGAACTCCCTTGGAGTTCAATTATGCTTGTCACACCTTTGCTCCTGGCTCTGCCCCCAATGTCCCCTGGCTCCACCCCCAAAGTCTCCTGGCTCCATCCCCAAAGTCCCCAGATATTTCTTGAATTGGACTTGGCAACCCTAGCAGAGCTCCTGAACCTTTCTGAGAGCTCCACCTCCTCCTTCTGAGAGTTCCAGCTCCTTGTCCATTGAATAGTATGTGCAGCTGCATAACAATCCCTGGATGAACTCCACCTATTTTTCTACAAAACGACCTCTCCTCACACTGAACTCCAGGTGTCATGTGTTTGCTGAATGCCTTCTCACCCAATTTAGAGAGATTCTCCTGTAGCTCTTCACAATTTGGCCTGGTTTTCAACATCCTGCAGAATTGAGTGCCATCTGCGAACCTGACCTAATATGCTGCTCAGCCCAAATTTCAAATAACTTATGAACAAATTAAATAGCACCTGTCTCAACAGCAATCCTTGTGGGACCCTTCTGCTCACGTCCTTCCACTATGAGTACTCTCCCATTTATTCCTACCCTGAGTATCTTGCCATTTAACCAACCTTTAATCCATAAACAGAACACCACGTCCTCATATTCTGTGACTGCTAAGCATACTCAGGATTTTCTGGTGAGATACATTTTCAAAAGCCTTCTGAAAGTACCAGACAGCCTACATCCACATGCCTACTAACCTCCTTAAAGAGCGCCAAGAGGTTGGTAAAGCAGGACATCCCTTTGCAGAAGCCATGTTGGTGTTCTCTCAGCAGACTTGTTCCCTAATTTGCTTAATAATTTTCACTTTAATATTAATTTACCTAGAGTAGATTTTAGGCTAATTGGCCTGTAATTTCCTGGGTCCCATCTGGATCCCTTTTTTAAAAACTGGGGGTCAATTTGTTATTTTCAAGTCATCTGACACAGAGGCCAATTTTAGTTTCAAGTCGATCAACAATTTAATATTTGAGCTTTAAGGTTCATGCCATCAGAACCTGTACACTATTGATTTTCAGTTTGCCTAGTAGTCCTAGAACATCATCTCTTGTCACCTCAATTTAATTCATTTCTTCAGTTACTCTTCCCCAAAACAGTAGCTCCAGTGTGGGAATGCCACACATTTTCCACAGTAAAAATAGATGCAAATAATTAAATTGGGCATAGCAGTTAAAGTGCCGAACTAGGATCTGGGAAACCTGGGTTCAAATCCTCACTTAGCCATGGAAGCACACTCGGTAGTTCCAGTCTAATCTACTTCACAGGGATATGTGAGAATAAAGTGGAGGAGAGGAGAATGATGTAAGCTACTTTGGGTCCACAATGGAGAAAAAGGTGGGGTATAGACGATGTAAATAAAATAATTTCTTTGCCATCTCTCTCTCTCCCTTAAGCACTCTTTTCATAGGGAGCTAACAAGCTTATTCTTCAACTCCAAAAGTAATAAGTAAATCCACTTGTGGCACCTGTGGCTTATAATGATTAACTTGTCTGTAGTCAGATAAACAAATAGCATGCACCTGTATAGATGATTTCCTAAAGGTAAAACAACTGCTTGCGAGTGATCATGCTGGCAAAACAGCTGCCTGCATTCTGGAGAGCAAATAAGGTAGAATCTTCGACAACTGCCAACTCTGGCATTTTATCAGTACCATCTCATTAGCTAGAAACAAGGCTTAAATGCTTTGTTTATAAATTATGATTATTTCTGATTGCAGCAGTTACTGATAGTGCCACTCATTTGCAATGTAACTCTTTGAATTTGTTTAATTACAATTTGAAACAAGGCAGAGAAGATTAATTAACCCACCTGGCTGGCTGGCACATACTCCTGGCTTGGCTCTGTCATACTCATATACATGTTCTCACCGTCAAACTGTAAATGAAAGAAATATTGTTTTCTTTAAAAAGGAACCAGCAAGGTTTAGCATTTTTTGAATCAAATGACAAACAGTAGCTGTTAGAAAACGAAAAACAAAACAAAAAACCCCCACTATAGACTGATTTGAAAGACATGCAATTGCGCATGTGCATCTTGTCTTTGATGTTCCTGTTGTCTTCTACCTTATTGACCCTGGATGTCAGTGATTAGGAGTAATTAGTGCTCTAGTAATTAAAGCAAGCCATGAATGGTTTCCTTTCATCTGCAATCTGTTTTAAAACAAAATAGCTCATTTTGTGCACCATGTATACATACTGCTGGTAGTGATAACAAAGTGCTAAGTAATTTTTTTTTGCAAGAGGAGAATGAAAGAAACATAGTAAAATGGCTCTTAATAGAGTTTAAGTTTCAGTAATAAGCTTAAGTGATAAAGAACAATTTTAAAAACAATTCAACCCTACATAATGAAACAACCATTTAGAAAATAAGGAAAGGTATCAGATGTTTGGAAAGGCAAAATATATTAGTAAAAGTTTAAAGATGCATAAAATAATACTTTGCTTAATGGGGCTAAAACTAAATTTCTATCATGACTGAAATTACCATTCCTGGAAAATGAAAAAATACATGATATCCTTGCTTAAATACATATTTGTTTGTAGGATTGCCAAATGATTTTGACAAAAATACCAATGCACACAGGATAAAAAAGGAAAATGCCCTGTCTCTTCAAGGGAGGTTTAGGTGCAGAAATGAGTCACTGAAGCTTTTAATAATATGAAGGCAAATTATATCTTTTCAAATTTCTATTAAATGGACAAGATGTTTTTCTCCAGGCAGTTGGACAATTCTAACAGTCCTAGTCTGACATGATGGTAAGCACTACTATACAACAATTTCCCATCATTTAACACATACAAATGCATGCCAAGATTTTTGGGTTTTAAATGGTTGTGCAGTAGAAATTCAACAAAGCCAATAACAAGTTTCCTTTATATTGCTACTTAATAGCTTCAGAAAGGTAAAACCATTGAATTCCTGATTATGTTTACAAATACAAAAATGTAACCATATATTTATGCCTGCACATGTTTTGCCACAACTGCTCATTCAAGTCAATGTCTCTTACTCTTTCAGCTCATCCCTTCTTTAGCTTTATTCACATTTTGGGGGACATAACACAGCATCAACTTCTGTACAACTTCTTTGCACATAGCACGCATAGAAAAGTAGCATGCTGGGGGGCAGGTGGAGGGGGACTTAAGCTGAAGCTCTTCTCCCTGATGTCTAGTTTTCTATGTGCAGAAGGTTTTATTTGTCCAGTTTTATTCATTTACTTCACTTTTCTCACTAATGGGGACCCAAAGTGTCTTACATCATTCTTGGCTCCTCCATTTTATCCTCATAGCAAACCCATGAGATAGGTTAGGCTGAGATTATAGAATCATAGAATCATAGAGTTGGAAGGGACCTCCAGGGTCATCTAGTCCAACCCTCTGCACAATGCAGAAAACTCACAAATACCTCCCCCTAAATTCACAGGATCTTCATTGCTGTCAGATGGCCATCTAGCCTCTGTTTAAAAACCACCAAGGAAGGAGAGCCCATCACCTCCTGAGGAAGCCTGTTCCATTGAGGAACTGCTCTAACAGTCAGGAAGTTATTCCTAATGTTGAGCCGGAAACTCTTTTGATTTAATTTCAAATCATTGGTTCTGGTCCTACCCTCTGGGGTCACAGAAAACAATTCCACACCATCCTCCATATGACAGCCCTTCAAGTACTTGAAGATGGTGATAATATCATTTCTCAGCCTTCTCTCCAGGCTAAACATGCCCAGCTCCCTTGACCTTTCTTCATAGGACTTGATCTCTAGACCTCTCACCATCTTTGTTGCTCTCCTCTGGAACCATTCCAGCTGGTCTATATTCTTCTTAAAATGTGGTGCCCAAAAATGAGCACAATACTCCAGATGAGGTCTTACCATAGCAGAGTAAAGTGATACCATCACTTCACGTGATCTGGGCACTATATTTCTGTTGATACAGCCCAAAATTGCATTTGCCTTTTAACCACCCTATCACATTGTTGACTCATGTTCAGCGTATGGTCCACTAAGACCCCTAGATCCTTCTCACACATACTACTGCTAAGACAAGTCTCCCCCATCCTATAACCATGCACTGGATTTTTCCTACCTAAATGCAGAACTTTACATTTATCCCTGTTAAAATTCATTTTATTGGTTTTAGCCCAGTTTTGCAGCCTGTCAAGGTTATCCTGTATTTCTGTCTTCTACTGTATTTGCAACCCCTCTCAATTTAGTATCATCTGCAAATTTAATAAACATTCCCGCTATTCCTTCATCCAAATCATTTACAAAGATGTTGAACAAAACAGGCCCCAGGACAGATTCCTGAGGCACTCCACTAGTCACTCCTCTCCAACAAGATGAGAGGAACCATTCACAAGCACTCTTTGGGTGTGATCTGTCAACCAGTTACAGATCCACCTAAGGTTAACAGGATCCAAACCACATTTTACCAACTTGTCAACAAGGATAGTATGTGGAACCTTATGAAAAGCCTTACTGAAATCAAGATAAACGAAATCTACAGCATTCCACTGATGCAGCAAGGTAGTCACTTTCTAAAAAAAAAAAGAGATCGAGTTAGTCTGACATGACTTGCTCTTGAGAAACCCATGCTGGCTCTTAGTAATCACGGCCATCCTTTCTAAATGTTCCAGGACTGACTGTTTGATGATTTGTTCTAAAACTTTTCAGGTATAGACATCAAGCTAACAGGTCAGTAGCTACCTTGATCCTGCTTTTCCCCCTTCTTGAAAATGGGGACAACATTCACCCACCTCCAATCTTCTGGCACCTCACCAGTTCTCCAAGAATTCTAAAAAATAATTGTGAGAAGAAGGCCCGGTGCTAGGGGTTCTGGCATCCCTAGGCTGAGGCCTGTCCCACTGTCCCCTTTGGCTCTTTCTCGCATGCATAAAGAGCGCATGGCCCAACGACATCACCAGAAGTGATGTCATTGGGTGGCACGCACTTTGCACAATTGCTCAGCCTGGCCTTGCCCCTCATCTGCTTCAAACGGAGCCGGCGCCTTCTCCAGGCAGGGAACAGCCATTCCAGGGCAGCCCAAATGGGGCTCGCGAGGCGGGCCAAAGCCAGCTTGCATCCCTTCTTTTGCGACCGGGCAGGGGAGAGTGCGCTGACGGTACTGCTACTGCCCTCTACCCCTGCCTCCCCACTGAGCAGGAACCCAACCAGCTGACTCCCGTCTTTCTTCCCTTGAGGAGTGGTGGCGGCACCCCTTGGAAGTGTTTTGGGGGGTCAAGTGGGCCTACAGATCCCTCTCTCAGGACAGCAACAGGGAGGCAGGCAGGCAGAAATCGGTGGAGGAAGGAAGGTGGATGTGGATCTTCTAACAAAAATCTGTAATCTTTCATTGAAATCTGCCTCCGTTCCTGAGGACTGGAAGGTAGCAAATGTCACCCCCATCTTTAAAAAGGGTTCCAGAGGAGATCCGGGAAATTACAGGCCAGTCAGTCTGACTTCAATACCAGGAAAGTTGGTAGAAAGCATTATCAAGGACAGAATGAGTAGGCACATTGATGAACACGGGTTATTGAGGAAGACTCAGCATGGGTTCTGTAAGGGAAGAGCTTGCCTCACTAACCGGTTACATTTCTTTGAGGGGGTGAACAAACATGTGGACAAAGGAGACCTGATAGATGTTGTTTACCAGAAAGTCCAGAAAGCTTTTGATAAAGTTCCTCATCAAAGGCTCCTTAGAAAGCTTGAGAGTCATGGAGTAAAAGGACAGGTCCTCTTGTGGATCAAAAACTGGCTGAGTAATAGGAAGCAGAGAGTGAGTATAAATGGGCAGTCTTCACAGTGGAGGACGGTAAGCAGTGGGGTGCCACAGGGCTCGGTACTGGGTCCCATGCTCTTTAACTTGTTCATAAATGATTTAGAGTTGGGAGTAAGCAGTGAAGTGGCCAAGTTTGCGGATGACACTAAATGGTTCAGGGTGGTGAGAACCAGAGAGGATTGTGAGGAACTCCAAAGGGATCTGTTGAGGCTGGGTGAGTGGGTGTCAACGTGGCAGATGAGGTTCAATGTGGACAAGTGCAAAGTAATGCACATTGGGGCCATGAATCCCAGCTACAAATACAAGTTGATGGGGTGTGAATTGGCAGAGACTGACCAAGAGAGAGATCTTGGGGTCGTGGTAGATAATTCACTGAAAATGTCAAGACAGTGTGCGTTTGCAATAAAAAAAGGCCAACGCCATGCTGGGAATTATTAGGAAGGGAATTGAAAACAAATCAGCCAGTATCATAATGCCCCTGTATAAATCGATGGTGCGGTCTCATTTGGAGTACTGTGTGCAGTTCTGGTCGCCGCACCTCAAAAAGGGTATTATAGCATTGGAGAAAGTCTAGAAAAGGGCAACTAGAATGATTAAAGGGCTGGAACACTTTCCCTATGAAGAAAGGTTGAAACGCTTGGGGCTCTTTAGCTTGGAGAAACGTCGACTGCGGGGTGACATGATAGAGGTTTACAAGATAATGCATGGTATGGAGAAAGTAGAGAAAGAATTACTTTTCTCCCTTTCTCACAATACAAGAACTCGTGGGCATTCAATGAAATTGCTGAGCAGACAGGTTAAAACGGATAAAAGGAAGTACTTCTTCACCCAAAGGGTGATTAACATGTGGAATTCACTGCCACAGGAGGTGGTGATGGCCACAAGCATAGCCACCTTCAAGAGGGGGTTAGATAAAAATATGGAGCAGAGGTCCATCAGTGGCTATTAGCCACAGTGTGTATGTGTGTGTGTGTGTGTAATTTTTTTTTGGCCACTGTGTGACACAGAGTGTTGGACTGGATGGGCCATTGGCCTGATCTAACATGGCTTCTCTTATGTTCTTAAGAAACTAGGTGTTTATGTACTACCCTATGCTGATTCTAGGTTGGAAATCCTTACTCATTATATGTTCTGTTTTTGCCATGTTGAGCACTGTTTCCCTCAGAAGAGAAGGAAGAGGAAAAGTAGGAATTGAGCAATTCTTCATCACCTGTTACAATTCCACTTTCCTGCCCTTGCAACAGGCCTACCATGTCCTTGGTCTTTTTCTTACTCTGAACATAAGAAAAGAACCCTTTTTTGTTGTTTTTAGTATCTTTGGCTCATACTGAGCTTTAGCTTTACTAATTCTTTCTCTTCAAGCATAGGTGAAATGTTTGTATTCATCCTTGGTTATAAGGCCATCCTTCCATTTCCTAAAGGAGTCTTTTTTATTTCTCAAGTCTTTAGAGAACTGTTTATGGATCCACCTTGGCTTCTTTAAGCTTCTCCCATTTTTTTCTTCTCATAGGAATCGTCTCTTTGTGCTTTTATTTTTTCGCTTTTTAGAAACTCGCACCCTCTTGAACCCCCTTCCTCTTAAGTATTTCTGACCATGGGATTTTACCCGGCATAGTTCTAAGTTTGCTGAAATTTGCCTTTCTGAAGTCCAACCTATACGTCTGACTACATACAGCTTTTCCCTTCCCTAAGACTGTAAATGCCAAAATCACATGGTCACTACTGCCCAGAGTGCCCACCCTTTCCACCTTATCAACCTATTCTTCCTTTTTGATCAGAATCAAGTCCAAAATAGCAGAATCCCTTGTTTTCTTCTCCGCTTTCTGGAAAAGGAAGTTGTCAGCAAGACAAGTCAGGAATTTATTTGACCTTTTGTTTTTAGCAGAGTTGGACTTCCAACAGATGTCTGGGTAATTGAAATCTCCCATGATCACTGTGTCCATTCTCCTGGAAGATTTTGTGATTAGCCCAAGGCCCAACCAAAGTTTCTTGGTTGAGAAACCCACGCTAGCTATTAGTAATCAAAGTCATCCTTTCTAAAAGTTCCAGGACTGACTGTTTGCAGATGATCTTGTTTTTATACTAGAACAACCATTAGATTCCATTGATTATTTGATGAACAAGATGAACCAGTTTGGATTGATGGCGGGATTGAAAATTATGAAAAAATGAACATTTTAACTAAAAATATGACAATGGAGAAAATCCATCTTTTCCAACAAAAGTCAGGTTTTTCTTGTGAAAAGAAAATGAAATACCTTGGGATTTACATTTCAAATAAATGTAGTAGTTTAAAGACAGATAATTATGATAAATTACTTAAAGAAATTAAAAAGGATCCGGAAAGATGGAAAAACCTGAATGTATCTTTAATGGGAAGAATTGCCTCGATAAAAATGAATATTCTTCCGAGATTGTTATTCTTATTTCAAACTATCCCAATTTTGCAACCTAACAGCTTTTTTCAAGAATTAAACAAAGTGGTTTCTGTATATATCTGGCAGAACAAGAAGCCAAGAATTAAACTGAAAGCTTTACAGGACTCTAAAGAAAGAGCAGGTTTTGCATTACCAGATTAGCAGTTATACTATAGAGCAGGGGTGGCCAACAGTAGCTCTCCAGATTTTTTTTGCCTACAACTTCCATCAGCCCCAGCCATTGGTCATGCTGGCTGGGCTGATGGGAGTTGTAGGCAAAAGACATCTGGAGAGCTACCGTTGGCCACCCCTACTATAGAGCATGTGTTCTGTCCTGGGTGAGAGATTGGATGTTACTGAATGATAGAAGATTATTATCTTTAGAAGGACATGATCTTACTTTGGGATGACACTCTTATTTATGGCACTAGAGACTAGAAGGCCATTCTTATTTCAAAAAGTCACCTGCTGCGGAAATCCCTCTACTCTACATGGGCTTGGTCAAAAATTTACCAAAAGATATTGAGATGGGTCTCACCAGTTGAAGCATTTATTCAATCAAAATTACTAAACCCAGGTATGATTTGTAGGTATGAAGACTTATTGAAACAAAATAATGAGGTGAAATCTAAAAAGCAACTGGAGTCCATAAATATTACTATGAGTTGGTGGCTGAGACTATAACTTGAATGTAAATATTCTAAAGGTATTGGCTTTGCCACTCAGCAATATGACTTTGATAAAATAATTTTAGGTCCTCAAGAGAAACTGATTGCAAAGCTATATTCATACCTATTACAAATGAAAATGCAAGATGAAATTATAAAATATTGTATGATTAAATGGGCGAAGAATATAGGCTGCAGTATTGATCTAGATGAGTGGGGGGCTCTATGGAAGTTTAATATTAAATTGACGGTCAGTTGCTTTTAAAGATAATGTTTATAAAATGTTTTATAGGTGGTATGTAACTCATGAAAAGTTAACCAAAATGTATGTTAAAGTGTCTAATAAGTGTTGGAAAAGTACATCTCACATTGGAACGTTTTACTGTATGTGGTCGACTTGTGATGTAGTCAAAGGCTATTAAGAGATTGTACACAAACTATTGTGGAAAATACTAAAAAGGCAAATGTCATTTAAACCAGAGTTATTTTATTGAATATATATCCTAATAACTATACAAAAGAGACAAAACATTTGATGGCATATAGAATCATAGAATCATAAATTGGAAGGGACCTCTAGGGTCATCTAGTACAACCCCTTGCACAATGCAGGAAAATCACAAACACTTCCTGCTAAATTCACAAGATTTTCATTGCTGTCAGATGGCCATCTAGCCTCTGTTTAACAACCTCCAAGGAAGGAGAACCCCCCACCTCCCGAGGAAGGCTGTTCCACTGAGGAATCGCTCTAACGGTCAGGAAGTTCTTCCAAATGTTGAGCCGGAAACTCTTGATTTAATTTCAACCCATTTGTTATGGTCCTACCTTCCGGGGCCACAGAAAACAATTCCACACCATCCTCTATATGACAGCCCTTCAAATACTTGAAGATGGTGATCATATCACCTCTCAGCCAACTCCTCTCCAGGCTAAACTTCCCCAGCTCCTTCAACCTTTCCTCATAGGACTTGGTCTCCAGAACCCTCACCATCTTTGTCACCCTCCTCTGGACCCGCAGCTTGTCTATATCCTTCTTAAAATATGGTGCCCAAAACTGAACACAATACTCCAGGTGAGGTCTTACCAGAGCACAGTAAAGCGATACCATCACATCACGTGATCTGGACACTAAACGTTGGATCAGTGGTAGAGGATCTGCTTGGTAAGCAGAAGATCCCAGGTTCAATCCCTGCCATCTCCAAAAAAGGGTCCAGGCAAATAGGTGTGAAAAACTTCAGCTTGAGACCCTGGAGAGCCACTGCCAGTCTGAGTAGACAATACTGACTTTGATGGACCAAGGGTCTGATTCAGTATAAGGCAGCTTCATATGTTCATATACTTCTGTCGATACAGTCCAAAACTGCATTTCCCTTTTTAGGCACCACATCACACTATTGACTCATGTTCAGCGTATGATCCACTAAAACCCCTAGATCCTTTTCGCACATACAACTGCTAAGACAAGTCTCCCCCATCCTATAACCATGCATTGGATTTTTCTTACCTAAATGCAGAACTTTACATTTATCTCTGTTAAAATTCATTTTATTGATTTTAGCCAAGTATTCTTGCCTGACAAGGTCATCCTGTATCCTGTTTCTGTCGTCTTCTGTGTTTGCAACCCCTCCCAATTTAGTATCATCTGCAAATTTAATAAGCATTCCCTCTATTCCTTCATCCAAATCATTTATAAAGATGTTGAACAAAACAGGTCCCAGGACAGATCCTTGAGGCACTCCATTTGTCACTCCTCTCCAAGAGGATGAGGAATTATTCACAAGCACTCTTTGAGTGTGATCTGTCAACCAGTTACAGATCCACATAACGGCAACAGGATCCAAACCACATTTTAGCAACTTGTCAATAAGGATAGTATGTGGAACTTTATCAAAAGCCTTACTGAAATCAAGATAAACAATGTCTACAGCATTCCTCTGATCCAGCAAGGTAGTCATATTCCTCAAAAAAAGAGATCAGGTTAGTCTGAAATGACTTGTTCTTGAGAAAACCATGCTGGCTCTTAGTAATCACATCCATTCTTTCTAAATGTTCCAGGACCGACTGATGATTTATTCTAAAACTTTTCCAGGTATAGACGTCAAGCTGACGGGTCGGTAGTTACCCAGATCCTCTTTTTTCCCCTTCTTGAAGATAGGGACAACATTCCCCCGCCTCCAATCTTCCAGCACCTCTCCTGTTCTCCAAGAATTCTCAAAAATTATAGCCAAAGGCTCAGAAATTACATCCACAAGCTCTTTTAGAACCCTTGGATGCAATTCATCTGGCCCTGAGGACTTAGTTTCATTTAAAGAAACTAGGTGTTTACGTACTATGCCTATGCTGATCCTAGGCTGGAACTTCATACCCTCCTTATATGTTCTGTTTTTGCCATGTTGAGCACCGTTTCCCGGTACTGAGGAAAAGTAGGAATTGAGCAGTTCCGCCCTTTCTTCATTACCCATTACAATTTCACTTTCTTGCCCTCGTAATGGGCCTGCCATTTGCTTGTTCTTTTTCTTACTATGAACATAAGAAAAGAACCCCTTTTTTGTTGTTTTTAGCATCTTTGGTCAGCCTAAACTCACACTGAGCTTTAGCTTCCTAACTTTTCTCTACAAGCACTGGTGATTTGTTTATATTCATCCTTGGTTATAAGGCCCTCCTTCCAATTCCTAAAGGAGTCTTTTTTATTTCTCAAGTCTTTAAAGAGCTGTTTATGGAGCCAATTCGGCTTCTTTAGGCTTTTTCCATTTTTTCTTCTCATAGGAATCGTCTGTGATTGCACTTTAAGTATTGCGCTTTTAAGAAACTCGCACCCCTCCTGAACTCCTTCCTCCTAAGTATTTCTGACCATGGGGTTTTACCCAGCATAGTTCTAAGTTTATCAAAGTTTGTCTTTCTGAAGTCCAACCTATAAGTCTGACTACATATAGCTTTTCCCTTCCCTAAGACTGTAAATTCCAAAATCACATGGTGACTATCTATCTATCTATCTATCTATCTATCTATCTATCTATCTATCTATCTATCTATCTATCTATCTATCTATCTATCTATCTATCTATCTATCTATATCTATATCTATCTATCTATCTATCTATCTATCTATCTATCTATCTATCTATCTATTAATGCAGCAGCGAGAATATTGCTTGCGCAAAAATGGAAGCACCAGGGACTGCCTACAAAGCAATAAAATATTGGAGAAAGCTGAACTGGACTATCTATCTTGTTTATTTGGTGGCAAGACAAAGGAGGAAGCTGAAAAACATTGGGAGCCATTATATACTTGGCTTGATACCTTTGGTTGATTTCCCAAATGATTATATCCGATGATAATTGCTATGTTTTACTACTTTATATATTGGTATAAAGACCCAGTCTAGATACGAATAAGTTATAACTTACAGTATTCTTTATTTTCAATGTATTTTGAACTTATTGAATCTTTTTTAAAAATACCTTTGTTGGTATATTGATATGCAGAATGTAACATTTCTATATCTATTCTCATCTGTGTTTCCTATTACCTTTCCCCTTTCTATAGAAAATTTAATAAAAATTCTTGAACTGTGATAATTTTAACAATGAATGCCCTGTCAGTGGCCATTATGAAGACTGCTAAGCAACCACAACAGTATTGCCAGCCCTGGTTTCTTTCAGGAAATCTCAGAGATACTCACCCTAAATATAAATATAAAGCTGATATAACGGCAATACTAATTTTAACATGCCTATTGGTACTAAGACTGAATCCCAGCTGAAATCAGTCAAAGAATTCTTAAATTCAAGTCACATGCTTTATATACCTGATAAGCTCACCATGCTTTTATACAGCCAATGGGTGCTTGTCTGAACTTCTGTACAGGAATTCAAATACCATGCTAATATTAGTTGAAAGTTCTGAAAACGTTTGTGAAGCAAAAATTAATGCAGCAAATCATACATGATAAATTAGATCTGACAAAGTTTATTTTTATATTAAATTGGTACTGCATAAACAGCTAAGTGATCCCAGTCCCCCCCCCCCCCCAAAAAAAAAAACCTGGTCAGAATTCTATGGCATGAAGCAAATGGAAGAATATATACTCTCTGTAAATCTCTCTAAAATTGGAGTAAACTTGTCACCTGGAATTTCAGTGGCTGAAAGCAATCTGTGTTTTCTAGACAACACAAAAGGTTGTATCCAACATTTCTGTTCCTCTAATATTATAGCCTTCCTAAAGTAAACAACTGGTCTACTGGCAAAAAGATCCTTGAGTGGTACTGGGAAATATATCTTCTATAAGCAGAACATTTCTGATAGATAGATAGATAGATAGATAGATAGATAGATAGATAGATAGATAGATAGATAGATAGATAGATAGATAGATAGATAGATAGATAGATACAGTATGACTTATTTCTGACTAAGTATCTCTACTCAGCCATGAAGGGAAATGGGTGACAACAGGTCAGTCACTGTTCCATTTTTATCTTCCACTTGAAGTGTAGTACTCTATTACCAGAATTCGTTTCTAGCAGCCAGCAGCACGCTGCTAGGCTGCTGGAACGTCTTTGCCTCCCTGGGAGGAAATGGAGGACTTTCACAGCCCATTTGGGCGTGTTTTGAAGGGTCAGGGCTTGCTGTGTGAGCAGGAGCACCATCCGCCCCCTACCTCAGTCTCCAGGCTGAGATCGGAGCAGACAGAGCTCCGTGGGCTGCTCTGCCACGTTTCTTAATTTCAGGCTGGGAGGCAACGTGTTCGCTTGCTCCTCTGACGTCTGACTGGAGCGTAGATAAGGCACACTCCTGAAGAGCGGCCTGGACGGAAGCTGTAGGGGCTTGTATTCAGTTCAGCTGCTGCAATTGGGCCTCTGGTAAGGCCCCGGGCTGGCTGTTTCGCAACTTTGGACTGCTGGCATTTAGGAAGAAGAGCTCCATTTTCACGGCCTGTTATTTCTTCCCCTGCCCCTAAACTAAGGATTTGAGGATACTCAGGGTGGTGGAGTTTTTCTGTGCACCTTTCCCTTTCAGTTTGGCTACGGGGAAGAAGATTTTGTTCAGGGCCTAAGAATTTTGTTTTCTGGGCTGCTTCAGGCAGGGTTGGCCATATTTGCTTCTTCTACATAAGGACAGTGACCATTTTGGAGGCAGTGGAGCAGAGGCCATTTTGGGAGTCTGTTTCAGTATAAGGAAGCTTCATATGGGCATTCAGTATCAGCTTCCAGTGGTTGTTCTTTGTGAAGGTGCAGGCAGTCACTTTAAGTGGTGCCCAGCGGCAGCCATTTTAGATCAGTTTCAGTGATTTTAATGGCAACAATTTTTAGGGGCATTTTGTTCGCTTTTATTCTTAACCTGGTTTGCCAAATGCCTGGGAAGAAAAGGTCTAGGAAGCCTAAAAGCACGCAGCCAGCACCCAAGGCCCCTAAGGCCCCGCCAAAAAGGCTAGCCCCACTTTCATCTTCTTTCGATGAGGAGGGCAATGAGGGGGGTTAATACAGCTATTCTGCAAAGGCTTTCAGCATTGGAAAAGGTGGCGGACATTCCTTCGTCGCAGAGGTCAGGCTTGGGCTTGGGAAAAACCTCTAAGGTGGCATTGCAGGCTGATATATTAACTAGGTTGAGGGCAGGTCTGTAGGACTTGGCGCTGGATGAGTCGAGGGCACCGGCGGTGCAGATGGAGGTGCAGCTTTGTTTCCAGCAGATGCCAGAGCAGGGTCAGCACTGGTGCTGATTGGATCTGGGGGTAAGGCTGGGGGCACTTACCTTTTAGAGAAACACAGTAGTGGAGCAACTTGAAATTTTATTGATGCAAATACAAGATGATAAAGAAATAGAAAGGTTGAGAGTTAAAGGATTTATTTACAAATATAGAGCATTTGCAGATGATATAATGTTATAAATGAAAATCCTACACAAGTAACACCTTTGTTGTTAGCTAAAATACAAGAATATGGAGAAAGGCAGGTTGCTTACCTGTAACTGTAGATCTTGGAGTGGTCATCTGTGCATTCACACTCATGGGATAGAGCGCCTCCGCCGATCCCCGGGATTTTTTCATGCTCGGTACCAATGGGCATGCGCAGAGGACCAGGTGGCAGCCTTAAAACATCCGTCAGGGAAACGCCACCGACGTCGTCATTGCTCTTGAAGAGTGTCTGTGAATAGGCCCAGGCAACGGCTTCTTGGCCAACAAATAACACAGTTTAATAGTCTCAGTGAGCCATTTCGAAAGCCGCTGAGATGAGATCCTGGAACCTAACTTAGGAGCAGCATAAGAAACTGACGAAGAAACCAAAGCTGTAGGCCTGTCAACCTTAGCTTCGCAAAGAGCAGCACGCTTGTAGTCGCTGCCATCAGCCCCAGCATCCGCTGCAGCTGCTGCGCCATACCCCACTTTCGACTCTGCAGAAGTTCGACAAGGTTGATAATGTCCATCGCTCTCTGCTGAGGCAGGAACATGCGATGCGGGTTCATATCCAGCAAAGCCCCTATGAACTGAACTGTCCTCAATGGAGTAAGGTGTGATTTCTCAAAATTGACCAGCAGACCCAAGGTGTCGAGAAGATGAAGAGTGATGGCAATGTGAGATGACAAACTCTCTTTCTACTCTGCTACAAGGAGCCAGTTGTCGATGCATGGAAAGACGACTATCCCTTGAAGCCGGAGATGGGCAGCCACAACGCTCATCATCTTCGTGAACACCCGAGGTGCAGTGGACAGGCCGAACGGAAGAGCTATGAACTGGAAGTGCTGAGAACCTACTGCATACCAAAGGGAACGTCTGAACACAGGATGGATGCTGACGTGGAAGTATGCATCCTTGAGGTCCAGTGTTGCCATCCAATCCCCTGGGTTGATGAGGGGCAGAATTGTTTGCAGAGTGGACATTCTGAACTTCTGGTACAAAATGAATTTGTTCAGATTCTGAAGATCCATGATTGGTCTTAGACCCCCATCCCACTTGGGAACCAGGAAGTAACGAGAGTAGAAACCTTCCGTCCTGGCCTCCGTCGGGACCCTCTCTATGGCTTCTGAACCAACCTCTATGTAAGAGGTTGCTCACCTCCGCCAGCAGAGGTGGGGAAGGGGGAGTGGTAATTACCACGGATTGGTTTGGAATCTGAGCAAAGTCTGTTTTGTAGCCTTCCGCTACGATGGAAAGCGCCCACCTGTCCGTAGTGATGGACTCCCAAGCCGACAGGAATGGGTGGAGGAGGATAGGCGAAGTGGAAGAGGGGACTGTGACGCGTGCTACCAGAAAGTCAAAGGCCCTGCTTATGAGGGCGAGTGCCCTTGGACTTGCCGGTGGTCTGTGAAGCATAACGGTTTCTATTGTTCCCCCTGTATGGGGATGTACTCTCAGGTTGAGCAGAGCAAGGTCTACACTGTTGTTCTGGGGAGAACTTTTGGTACGGCTTCTTTGCCCAAGGCTTGTGCCACTGCTTCTGTTTCGCAGCTCTGGAAGATGCTGGTACGCCCAGGTTCCTGGAAGTTTTTATCCTTTTTTTCCATTTCCTGGAGCGCGTTGTCGATGGTGGAGCTGAAGAGGCCTTCGCCCTCGAAGGGCAGATCCTCGACGAAGGCCCTGGTGTCCTGCTGGAGAGCCGTAGATCTGAGCCAGGAGTGGCGGCAGAGGCAGACAGCAGAAGTGATGTTCCTTGCTGAGACGTCGACCATGTGCTTTGCCACAGGCAGTTGTTGCTTGGCTACAGCAAAGCCTTCCTTCTGCAGCTTCTTTGCAGCCGACCTCACTCAACGAAGACAGGAGGTGGGTTAGTTGCTCCCACACTGAGTATTGGTATCTAGCCATGCACGTGGCATAGTTAGATACCTTTACTCCCAGCGCCCCAGCAGAATAGAACTTCCTCCTGACATTATCCAACTTCTTCCCTTCCTTGTCTGGAGGAGAGGAGTGCGTCTTGCGGGCCTTGGATGAGGAGCAAACAACCACCGAATTTGGCCTTGGGTGTGTGAAGAGGGACTCAGCCCCGGACTCTTGGACACGGTACATATGGTCCAAGCTCCTCGATGACACTGGCGTAGAAGCAGGCTTCTCCCAGGGCTCCTTCACGGCCTGTAGGATGACCTTTGTCACTGCAGGGCAACCGCTGTAGACATATCCCGCTGCATAATGTCAAACACGTTATCATCTACAATAGATTGCGGCTGTAACACAGAAAGCGAGAGGGAGAGTGCCATCCTCTTCACCAGGTTCCCATACAACTTCAGATGTTCCGACGGTGAGATGGGAAGATCTTCAGCCATATGAGATACCGGGGAAGGCTCCAAAGCCCGGTCCGGATCGTCTGTACCGACCTCAGAGTCTGACAATGAAGACTCTCTGTGCAGAGATCGTTATGAGAGCACCAGAGTAGACTCTCTGACAGGCGACCGGATCGACCCCGACGACCAAGGTTGGACTTCCTCCACCACTACGCAACGTCTGTCGGCGGGACAGCGATCGATGCCGAAGGGTGCCTTCTAGAATGCTGAGAAAGCCTGGACATGTGGGATACCTCAGATTGTTGGTCCCAGTCACAGAACTCGAGAGGAGGGTACCATTGGTACGGTGGGTAAGGATAAGGGTAAGGAGGCCACTGGCGCTGCACCCATGATGGAAGCGGTGGGAAGCGATGAACTATTGAAGTCGGCTCCAGCTCTCTCCGGCCTCTCGTCTGATCCATCGGTGACAAAGGCTCCATCAGCGCCGACACCTCCACCTCCGAGACCGAGTCGCTCTCACTGCGACGCCTGGACCCTGAAGAGTGGGAGCGCTGAGTCAGGTCGATCTTGTGGTCCGATGCCGAAGCACTGCCTCCCAACACTGAAGGGCTACGATGCGGGGATGCCAAGATCTTCCTCGGTGGAGCTGTCGATTTCGAAGCGTCATGTGAAGGCAAAGGGGTGCGGGATGGTTTCCTCTTCCACTTTTCCTTTGACTTCACCTCCTTTGGCATGGATGATCGGGTCCCCGAATCATCCCAACGCCTCTTAGCCGGGGTGTCCACTGACCCTTCAGAAGGCCGTTTTGTGGAATGCCCGCGCTCAACCAGCATCTTGGTCCTGATCAGCGAAGTGTCAGCCGATGTGACCGTCGGGGCCATGGCCTCACCCATCAGTACCAACAGGCCCGATGCCATCTTTTGAGGACAAAGTGCCGACTCGACCAAAGCCGCCGAAAGACTCGCCGCTCGATTCTTGCGAGTCTTTGAGAAGCTCAGACAGTGAGCGCAAGACTCGACTCGGTGTCCCTTGCCCAGACAGAGGAGACAGAAGGAATGGCCGTCGAGGGGGGGCAATTTTCTCCCCACAGGAACGGCACCTCTTAAAAAAAACCCAATGTCTTTCCATAGACACCCAGGAAAAAACCCCGCCCAGGAAAGTTTCTGAGAGGGAAAAACGAGCCCCGAAGGGCAAGTCGAACACTCTTTTTTTTTCCGAAACAACACGAACTAACTATCTAACAACTAACTAACTACACTAAGGAAAATAACAAACGGGCTATATACAAAGGCAAAAAAGCAATCCAAGATTACCTTCCCGACCAGGGACACGAAAGAAGATCCTCTCAGCGCAGTGGTCAGAAAGGAACTGGTGGGATCCTCGGACTGGCGACGGCGAGCATGCACACTGGGACGCCTGTGCATGTTGATTGGTGCTGAGCGTGAAAAAATCCCGGGCTTTTTAGGTACCGATTCTGGGATCGGCGTAGGCGCTCTATCCCATGAGTGTGAAGCACAGAGATCACTAAGAAGATCTGGCGGGATTTTATGTTAATAAAGAAAAATCAAATTTTTAATGTAAAAATATGCAAGCATATAAAAGGAGTTGCAGAGATTAACAGGATGTGAAGTTACCTCTAAAGCAAAATATTTGGGTGTGGAAATAACAATGAAGAATATTGACCTGTTCAAAAATAACTATGCAAAGCTATGGCGTAAAATGGATGAAAATATGATAAAAATGGAATAAGCTTAACTTGTCATTGCTTGGAAGAACAGCTGCAATTAAGATGAATATTTTGCCAAGAATAATGTATCTGTTTCAAACTATTCCGATTGTGAAAGACAGTAAACAATGAGGAGGATTCCAATTACCAGATTTAAGCTTATATCATGAAGCAGTTTGTTTAGTTTGGATAAAAGATTGGGTGATGCTGTTGAATAAAAAACGTTTAGCGTTGGAAGGTCATGGAAATAAAATCGGCTGGCACGCATATATGTATTATGGGAAGAAAAAGATGGATAGTTTTTTCTCTCACAATTATATAAGAAATAATTTGTTGAATACTTGGATAAAATATAAGAAATATGGTGATGAAAGAAAACCTTTATGGATAGTGCCAGAAGTGATAAAAATAACAGCTGAGACAGGTAAGGAAAAATGGCTGTCATACAATCAATTATTAAAAATACAAAGTGGCAAAATAGAATTGAAAACTGCTGTAGAGTTGAATAACAAATACGATTGGTTTCAAATGCAACGAATAAAGAGTTTGGTGAAAAATGATATTAAAACGGAATAAGACAACAGCAAACAGAAATGGAAAAAGTTCTGCTTGGAGATAATGAAAAATTAATTTCAAAAACTTATAAGTTACTTTTAAAATGGTCTACAGAAGATGAAGTAGTGAAATCTCAAATAATTAAATGGGCAATAAATGTAAA
Organism: Heteronotia binoei; assembly: GCF_032191835.1. Taxonomy (NCBI): domain Eukaryota; kingdom Metazoa; phylum Chordata; class Lepidosauria; order Squamata; family Gekkonidae; genus Heteronotia; species Heteronotia binoei. The sequence continues at coordinate 62,624,233 of NC_083229.1, forward strand.
TAAAGAAATACAGATGGATACATGGGAATATTTATGGAAGAACTCTATGAAACTTTCAACATGTCGGAGTATTAAAGAGAACTGTTTTAAAATGATGTATAAATGGTATATGACTCCTAAAAAATCGGCAAAGATGAATAGCAATATGCCAGACAGATGTTGGAAATGCAAAAAACATGAAGGTTCTTTCTACCATATGTGGTGGACTTGTGAAAGAGTGAAAAAGTATTGGCAGATGATCCAACAAGAAATTTCTAGGATCTTGGGATATGAATTCAAGAAAGCTGCAGAGACTTTTCTGTTGGGATTATAAATGGAAAAATTTCCAAAAGAAGATAGAACTATAATTTGGTACTTGCTTTCAGCTGCTAGGATACTATATCAGCAGTTATGGAAGCAAGAAAAATACCAGAAAAATGGGATTGGATTGTAAAAATTATGACATGGAGTGAGATGGACAAATTAACAAGAACTTTAAGAGACTATGATTTAGAAGATTTTAAAAGGGAGTGGAAAAATTTAGAAGTTATGTAGAAGATGTGTGGAAAGTAAAAGGACTTTGGACAATTTTTGATAATGATTAAACTTTAGAAGAAAGAAGAATATTAATTTTAGTTCTTAGTAATTAAGGGTACCTTTTAATGTTAGTATTTTGAGTAAATAACACTGGTGGGGGTCAAGTAACAGGGGGAGGGGTGATTAGAAAGAAGCATATGGGATAGATGAAAAGAAGTTAAAACAGAAATTGTTACCATACGTTATCAATAAAATTGTTTAAAAGAAAAGAAAGAATCCCAACATTAACTGACACACCCTTGGGGTAGGAAAGGTGGTGAATCAAACAACATTCACCAGGCGCCTTCTTTGGCACCACTCCCAAGGGGGAAACCCTAAGGTTAGGCACTGAAGGATTAGGAAATGGGCCCAAAATCCTGCCCTCTGCTAACTCCTTGGCAATCTTATCCGCAACTACATGCTCTAAACCTTTAACAGAACTAAGGTTCCCAGACCGAAATGCAACCCGGGGGCTCTGAAAAGGAATTCTAAAACCGAACGTGAAACCATTTAACAAGTAAACCCTATCAGCCCTTCGCAGTACCTATACAACCACTGCACAAGATGTCCCACCTTTATTGGACTGGGCCCCTTTTCCAGCTTGGTAAGTACTCCCCCCCACCTTGTCTCTTTTGGCTCTTACGTGGCTGGGCTCTGAGGCAGTGGCTGGGCACTGAGTGCAGGCCACCACACATGGGGCATTCATGCTTGAACTGACAAGCTTTCCTGCTGCACACTCCTTGGGAGCCAAACTCCCAGCAAAGCAAGCGGGGTTGAATTGCCTGCCCTGCAGAACTGCGGGAAGAGGATGACAAAGCAGAAATAGCCGATGTCCTAGCAACCAGATGACCACTGTCAGAGTGGTCACCCAAATTTGGTCGCGCTGGGGACATAACCTGAAGCCACAACTGCTGGTGGATGCGATCCCACTGAAGGGAAGGGTACAAAGCGGCCCTCATCCTGAATTCTTCATCACATTGAATCCAGGCGGGCCCACTAAACATCGTGTACCCCTTATAAATGATATCCATATAGGGGACTTCCGGGCTCTGTCATCTTGGCTTCAGAGGTGTCTGCAGATCATCCTCCTGCGGCACATCTGAGTCTAGCTGTTGGAGGGGTGTCACAGAAGTGATGCCCCCATAGAAAAGCCTGGAAGAGGTTTTTTATTCAGCATGGGACTTTTATGGGGAGAGGAGGGGTTCAGCGGCGGCTGCCCCTGTGCTTCCTGTATGTCCTGAGGCTCCGCAGCCATGAAAAGCTGGCGCACCAGCAGAAAAAGAAGAACACACGACTGCTTTCTTGCTTTCATTTTCTCCGGTACGCCTTTGATGAAGTATCTTTCTACTTTTAATGTGATGATTCTATTTGACAAGTAGGTGTTTTTCTAATTCTGTTGCTTGATGGGTCACTTTACATAACAACGAGAGACTAGCTCAAAAGAAGAGAAATGAGGCCTTGGATAGTTACGAGCAGCTTTAACTATTTAAATTGGATTGAATACAACTGCTAAAATCGACCCGGAATATAATTGGACATATACTAAAGAGATTATTATTAGGTTGCAATATGATCTGAACATAAAGGAGATATATTCTAGAGAGATCTGTCTCTATTGCCTGACTGTATTTGAAAGAATGGCATTTAAAATCTCAGTTGGAGCTGTTGTGCAATGTGCATTAGCAGGAGCTCGAAGCTATTTTACAATTTGAACTAAGAGACTGAATTTGCTGTCAGAGAAAAATGGCACTGCCTAGCGAAATGTCTTATAAAAAAGATATCTTTTAAAATATAATTTCTCTGAAACAGGATCTTGCCTCATTTATGCAGCTTATTGAAGACCAAATGAGTTGTTTTATGCTGAAAGCTAATGAAATTGCAAACCTACAGAAGTTGAGTGCTAAAGAGAGTCTGCTGACATCTGTGGAATCTGAATGGGAAAGTGATATGCTCCAAAACAAACAAAGGAAAATCAAAATGGTCTTCTATGTCGCAGTATTAAAACAAGACCGGGAATTAAGATCTAGTGAAGTCATGCTGAGAGGGAAAAATGGTGTTGAATTCTTCCTCCCACTGTTGAAGGGGCAGACCACATTGAGAAGAGAAAAGGTACACTCCGATCAACAAATTAAGATGTGGAAAGCTTTCTGGAAGAAGGATCTTGTATTTCTTTTTTTTCATTTTTGTGAATGGTTGGATATGGAGCCCTGATTAAGAAGCAGTATGCAATTTTAAAAGGCAAACTGTCTCTGATTAAATGGGCTGTCTCTGATGTAATATGGATGCAGAAATTAAAGGAACTTAAAAGCTTTTAATCTTTGGGAAGAAGGATTCCTGAATTTTGGTGGGGGTTTTTTGTGGGTAAACAAACATGCAACTATTAATAATGAACAGATATCTGATTTTAAAATAATAAGGGAGATTTTGAAGTAGTAAGAGAGTTGGTAAAATTGTAATTAAATATATAGTCAATTTGGATTAATGCTAAAGAGTGCAGATAACATTTTTTTCATATATAGTAGATGTATGCTTATTTAGTGAAATTGCTCATACTGATGTAAGAGCTGGATTAATGGTTGAAACGGCAGATAGCATAATTGTTTTGTAACTTGGTAGATTTGATAACTTGGTAGATTTGTTTCTAACATGTTCTTTTGGAGAAACTGTTCAGACTGAGATAGACAAACTATTAAATTGTATCTTATGTAATTTGTTAAGGATAATAATATGATTTTTATGTGCTTGTTTTAATAAGGATTTTGTTAAACCAACAATCTAATATGTGCCTATAATAGGGTTACGTTAAATTAGACAAAATTGGCATTGAGATAGTTTTGAAAAATTTTTTTTTAACTTGCTATACTTATTTGTATACCAAGGTGTTGGCTTTGAACGAGGGCGCAGAGGACGCCTAGGTGCGATCTCATCGATGGCCCCGGAGAGCCTATCATTCCAAGACTCCACCAGGTCATCAAGGGAATTGCCAGGGGGCCAGGGATCCCGCAGAGCCATCAGGAACCGTTCTGGGTCCATCAGGCTCAAATAAGTATAGCAAGTTAAATTTAGATTCATATTTAGATTCATATTCCTACTATTAGTTTATTTTTTTTTAAAAAAAATTTCTTTGGTAATGAAAGAAAGGAAGGTAAAATATATGGAGATTTTTATACTTGCAGGTAGAATGACCTGAATATTTTATTGGGAGGTAGAATTATAATTGATATATTTGTACTGCTTTCTGTTTCTGTTTTCCCCATTCTGTCAATGCCCCTTCTCCCCCTTTTTTATGTATTCTCTGCATTGCTTTTCTCTTTTGTAGTTTAAACCAATAAAAATTATAAAAATTGATAAATGATATCTATATACTGGATAAGCGCAGCCGCATGCCAAGGCTGTGTGCGTGCAACCACGCCAACATGTATAAAAAACTCAGGCGGCCAATTGGCCCAAGTCCTGCGCTTCTGCAGTTTTTCTTTTTCTTTATCATTCAACTCCTCTTTATCTTTCTTCTCCAACTCACGGAAGAGGAGGGAGAAAATGTCAACATACCCTTTAGGATCTTATCCTTTGTTGCAGGCAACAAATGATCGCTTAAAGGTAACACTACGTCCCGAAAGGCATGGCAGTAAATGGGACTGACCCATACGCAGCACCAAACTGAGGGGAACAGCCCCATCCCCCCCAAAAAGGCGCCAATTTTCTCTTGTCATTAAATTAACATTGTAGTTGACTAAAAGTTTCTAAAAGAACCTTGCTCAGCTCGGAAACTTGGAAAAATTCCAAGCTACTGTTTTCAGTCTTCCATCCAAAAGGAGCAATTGATTTATTTAAAGTAATGGTTTATCAGTTACATCTGACCTCTGTTTAATTTTTAAAACACCAGACCTTTTAGTACTATGTCACAATTTATTATAAAATACCACATTACAATATTGCAAAACAAAACAAAAAAAGCCATGAAGTGTAATCACCATCTGATTTATCTCTATTTGAAAATGTAGAATGATACTCTATTGTTTTTATCCTTTCTTAACTGTAAACCACTAATCCTGAAAAAGCTTTCACAGTGGCCAACTTTTTAAAAAAGACCTAAATGCACAAAGAGCAATTTCTGGGGTTCTTAATGACAACAAAGGATGACATTTGCAAGTCAGAGCTGGTAAAATATAGATAAAGTAAAGATGGATTGCAAAGGTAAATCATCTAGTGATTAGGCTGAAGCAAAAAAAAAATTGATCTCATTATGGAACCTGAAACCATTACAGTAGAAACAGAGCAGCATTGTAAATAATATGTCATTATAAAAATAAATCAGTTTCTTCTTGCAACCACTGTATATCGTTTATGCAATGGCATGGAATTTCTAAGTAGAAATGGATATGAAAGATTGTACCTGGATCCTAAAACACTAATTTGTCTGAAGAAGTGTGCATGCACATGAAAGCTTACGTTTTGAATAAAACTAAGTTGGTCTTAAAGGTGAAATTGACTCCTATTTTGTTCTACTTATTTGTAGAAGTACTTTTAAAAATCATAGCCAGCTTTCATGTTCAAAAGGCAGTAAATTTATAATCCAAAACTGCAGAAATTAGTTTGAAACCAAAATATAAATACTAGCATGTTTTCTATGTCTGTAAAAATCAGATTCACCTTTATGGCACTTTGATCCTGCCTTTCCTCATTAAGGAGTAGGGACAGTACAACATTGCTAATCAAACCTAATGAAACATAATAAAATCACAGAACAACAACAAAGACAATCCTAAATATCCTTCCACATTCTAACCCAGTTTCCATAAAACAAATCACCAACAACATTCCACTTTCACAAAGGCCCCCATCTGAACAATGCAAGCTTTACATAACCTCCAAAAATGGCAATGGCACATCAGTCTTCCTGATTTTCTCAGAGAGGCTATTCCACCAAGTGGGAGCTACCACTAAAAATGCTCTAGTCCAAGTGGACACAGTTTTAACAAGTTTCTAAAAGAACCTTGCTCAGCTCGGCTTAGTTGACAAATCATAACATATTGGCAGAGCTGTCCTGCATTTGGTATTTCAAGACAGCAACTTCAGAAGAACTCTGGAAGAAGCCCAACATGACCTTCAACCTCAGCCAGTCTATATAAACTATCTTTGAATTAAAAGACCAATTCCATTAGATGCTGTTCCACAGCAGAATAATAGACAACTATGTGTGAAATAACCACCATCTTAAGTTGGGAGAGCCAGCTCTACCAGTTACATCAGTACAGCTGTAGCCATTAGGGTTTCACCACTGTGGCTCAAGCAGGGCTCATTGCAGTAATTGTCAAGACCACTGATTCAATCTGGTAGCTACTCTTCAAGGTCCCTGGGTCTTGCTACTTAAATATACTGAAGATGAAGACCTGCTCTGCGCAAAGCATGTATTCTTCAGCTAGGCTAAGGAACTTCTTCTGCTTACTACTTCTGTCTCACATCACCATACAGGGGCAGACACCTATATATCTGATTTTCAGATGGCCCTACCCACTGTAGATAAAAGTAGTAAGACAAGTATTTGGAATGTATCCCAGTTACTATGTCATTTCTAGGAATGGTCAACAAATTTCCTTATTCAGTTCTGTGCATGTTCAGTTCAATTCAATTATTCAGTTTATAGCCGACTTTTATTCCAGTGGTGAATGAACATGTAGTTTCTTAAATATTCCTGCATATTTTAGCTGAACTGGAAACCAAAGGTACATTAATTAAATTACTTGACATAATCTTGTGATCATACCAACAATCCTTTTCACACTATAATTTAGTCACACATCCGGTACACACATCTGCACAAGTGCATTGATTAAATCATAGGGGGGGGGAAGGAATCCGATAGAAGAGGAAACTCCCATAAAGGCAAGACTATACCTAATCAAACTACACTTTTGTGTGACTTTGCCATTTTTACTAGGCAGATGAAATACAACTGAGCAGCTTCATGAAAACCATACTGAAACACTGGTAATAAGTAATTATTTAGAACATTTTCAAGCAGTGGACGTATAAGGACTTGCAAGGGTATCTCCTCCCCCCTCCCACTATTTCCTCTTTCTCTTCCCTAAAAGCCCCTATAACATCTCTCCCTTTCCTGCTTCCTTCTCTCCCACCCACCAGTTAACCTACCTTTATCTTCAGCTGTTTCACCTCCTTCCCTCCAGCAGGAAGGGGCCCAGTTGCATCATGCTAGCTGCCTGGCTCAGTTGTGGGGTGGTAGCCACCAGGCCCAGATGCATAGTGGAGGACCCACAGTGAACTTGTAAGGGCATTGCACCTGTATACCCCTCCCCACACTATTTATTGCTTCCGTCCTCCTGATATCCCAATATCCTTCTCCATTTCCCTGCTTCCTCCTTCTCACACCCACTAAGCAATCTACCTTTTATCTGCCCCTATTTATTATCTATTTATTTCATTCATATTCTGCTTTTCTTCTCAATGGGGATCCAAAGCAGCTTATATTATTATTCTCCATGTTATCTTCACAATAATGCTGTGAGGTAGTTAGGCTGAGTGTGTGTGATTGGTCCAGTGACCTTCCTGGCAGAGTGCACATTTAAACCTGAATTTCCCAAATCCTAGTCTGAATCTGTAGCCAATTACACTGTAGCCAACTGTAGCTTTCCTGGGGTGGCTGCTGTTGAACAGTTGCAGTCAGCCAGGCCTAAGTGAGTCACAGAAGTCATATGGTAGCAAGCTGCCCAGTGGTCCTGAGTCTATCCCTTAAAGGATAAAAAAAGACCTGGAAAGGACCCTGACTCTCTCCCGTACCCTTTACAGACAGAAACCAAGGTTTGAAGTGTGGCAAAATGATTGCCCAGTAATATATGCTGATGTTCGTTTTTAAAAGCTTAAAATCTATCAGGGAAGGGGGAGAGTTAGCCCCCACTCTTTTTTAGATTTCAGATTTTTCTGCAAACCCCCTTCTCAAGTTTGTAGAAAGGTCTATCTTGTCTGTCCATGGCCCCAGTTTCTGGATTTAAGTATCCATAGACAGGGCCATCAGGGAAATCAGATATATGGATATACCACACTCTGATTAAAGTCACTTGACATATTATGATACTAGATATAAATTACTTAGCATAAGTCAAGCCAGAGTTTTTTGCAGTTGCTTCAGACAAAACTTGCTCTTATTCTAGTTGTGGAGCTCTTGTGGTGGTGGATGGGTTTTCAAATGTGCAACACAAGTAGAATGAATTATTAAGGCTACGCAACAGAGGTCAATCCAAATGACACCCCCACATTTAGCCATTTCTTGTACCTCTGGCAGAAGTTAATACAACACTTCAGAGAGGTTGTAAGTCTGTTTAACTTTCTGCCTTGAGCTTCAAGTGTTAGTGCCTGACTGAGTCTCAGAATTATTATCTTCTCTGTGTGTAGTGTGCTGGTTGAATTAAGCATTAAACACAGCAATCTAGCAAAAGTAGGATCAGACTAAGAAGGACTGTCCAGACAGAACAAATATATCAAGGATGCCATGGGTGGGGCTGCCATACTGTCTTGAGTGAGAGCAGGCATGCTGAGATGAACTATGCACTACCTCCATGGGATTTCATCTTCCGTTAACCTTGAGGGTTAAATACATTTTCAAAAGTCATGGAACACTCAATAAATTGCTTATTAAATATATAGACAGACTCCATTAGACACATATACTCAGAGACACATATACTCAGAGAAGATAGGCAAGACTGAAATTACTTCTCAATTCAAACAGAGGTACAACCTTCTCATGTTTGGACTGACTCTGTTGAATGACATGGTCTGCTTGTTTGCCAGGGCTTTGGGGGAGGTTTACATGGCAGGCATCTTTTAAGGGGAGGAGGGGGAAGGGATTTTGGGCTTCCTATTTTATTTCTGACCTGGATTGCCCAGGCTACTCTGATATTGTCAGATCTCAGAAGCTAAACCGGGTCAGCCCTGGCTAGTATTTTGATGGGAAACCACCAGGGAATACCAGTGTTATGACACTGAAGGAGGCAATGACAAAACACCTCTGAAAGTTTCCTGCCTTGAAAACTCTATAAGGTTACCATAAGTCAGCTGTGACAGCAACAACAGCACATTTTATCTCTGGTTTTTATCTAGGGATGTTTTAATTATTATTGTAAGCCACCTTGAACCAAGAGGAAAAATGGGATATACATTTCCTAATAAATAATAAATGCTATATTTATTAGATCAAAAATATATTGACATGTAGCTGGCTCCCTCAGAACATACTGGACTTTTCAGTTTCAGTCAACTTTAGCCAATTACTATTTTGTATTTGTAGGATAGCTTGTATGGCACAAGGAAGATCAAATTTCCTTAGTTTTGTAGATACTTGGGCTAGTAGAAATTCATATTTCTTGGGAAATAAAGATAAATAAAAAAATAACTGTTATGAACAAGACGATTTCAACATACTTTTTAAACTCATGCAAAGCTGAAAAGCTGAAATGCTGTAACAGGGTCAAGCACACTATTACAAAGACCAGTCTACATCACTCAATATAATTGCCACTACATGGCATTTCAGTTCTGTTACAATCTAGTCACATCAGGCTGCCATGTGACAAGAAAATACAAACGGAAAAGTTGAGCAATGGAGACAATGTATAGCAACATATTGTCTCTCTCCCTTGATCCTGAAGAGATTTCGTGGGTTCAACATTTCAGTCCAACCGGCTTTGGAAGCATAATTGCTTATGGGAAGGCCACCTAAATAGTCCCAAGAGTACCACCACCAGATGAAGCACTGACTAGCCTCCCTCCTTTCCAAACCAGCTGAATGCATCACTGGCACAGCATGACTCCAGTTTTCATCTCCCACAGTGAAACAGCAACGGAGAACTACAGCAACCAAGGGAAAAGGGGGGGGGGGGAGCTGGCATTTACTGCAGGGGGCTGGTGATTTTTTTCACTGCATGATGACATCACTTCTGGCATGACTGGGAAGCAACAGCATTGCATTGGGGCAACACTCTGGAACTCAAAAATCTATGGAGTTTCTGGTCAATAATTTAAGCATTACTCCAGTGCGATGCCAATGATTCTGGATTGTGCTTGAAGTGACATCATCACACTGATGATGATTGCTGCCCCCTATTTCGCTGGCCTGCTTCTGCCTGCCAACTAGATATGCATCGGTGGCCACTGGCAAAAACAACAGATGTTTGCTTGCCATTAGTGGGCACCTAGTGAACCTATTAAGAACCAGTGTCACAGAAGCCTGATTCAGATTGGGACCACAGTGCAGGGGGAGTAGGGGCTTCAGACTTATGCCAAACATTAATTTTGTGACCAAGAACAGCCTTGAGGCATTATTTGCCCCACTGGGGGATGCATGTGCCAGACCATAAAAACCATTAAAGGAAACATGCTAAGGGTTTTATAAAGAGGCGTCTCCCAGAGGCATCTGTGTCGTGTTTACAATTCCCTATTAGTTTGGCAAAAAAACCCTCTCCATAGACTGGCATGTGCCAATCCATTGTACTACCAATAGTGTATGCAGTGCCCTATTATTTTTAAAAAAACTTTTTATTTTTAAATTGCGAGATAGCTCATAAACAAAGAGCGGTATTACAAGTAGTACAAACACCAGAACAAAAGGCAGCTTGTCCAATTACACACATTTGCTAATATTTTTGCTAATAAATAATACATTTGCCACGTCCTATTATTGAAGCAAGATACTTGTGAAAAACAAGAGTTTTGTTCACCTGCAACTGTTGTTCGATATCTTCTGTGCAGACACACATTGGGACTGCTCAAAAACTTGAAAGAGTGGCTAAGTGTGGCAACAGAGTACAAGAGTGGAGTGCCTTGCCCCTTTTGGAGCTAGTGCATGAATACCTTGAGAAAAGGAGAGTCAAACCTTGAGAGCTACCAATTCACCGGCTTCTGGCTGATTTAATGGTCAGAAGATGTTCACAGGATAGTTTTATCAGCCTTTATCAGGTCATACCCCTTTAAAATTTGAGGATGATGCTCAGTCCATCTATTAAATAAGATGGTGACATGTAGTAAGCATGCTGAAGGGGGAGCAGAGATTTTTAAGATAAGGGAAGTCCCAATTTTGAAGGAAATAGTTGTCCTTCAGAGATGCTAGCTTGGTTGCTATCAACATCCAAAAAGAAACTGGTATAGGAGGCTAAACGTGGCAACAGAGCACATGGAGGAACTAGGATGATGTCCTGCTCACCCCCCCCCCCCCAGACCCTTAAAAGAACTGACATGTCCTAGCTTGGGTGCAGATCTTATACTTATGTTTCAATTGTTTATTAATTTTTGCAGGAGGTTCTGAATGTGACTGGGTCTTAGTTGACGGTGCTGGAGAGGGCAAACGTGGGCACCTAGATTCTGCCTCTAGAGTGACTGAAGCAGCTCTTTTGGGAGGAATCAGAACCATCTTGAAAGTCAGGTCTGCAGGAACCCAACAAAACTATGGGGGTCTAGAATGGTGTTCAGTTGTCAGAACTAGAAAAATACCACCAGACTATTTCCCTTCTCCATATAGAAGATAGTGAAGATGTAACATCTTTCTATCTGGAAAGAAAAACACTATAATGAGATTCACATAATGGGCATTATATCATCTGAGTGTGAGGCTGCAATGCATTCTGTCCTTGGTCCAGTGGGAGGTTGTCAGAGTCATCCCCTTCCTCCTTTGTGAACCTTCCATTTTTCCCTAACGGAGCCCAGGGTTACAGGTTGAATCTTCTCCCTGGCAGGGGGCCTGAAGGACATTCCAGGAGTGGGTAGGGACTTCCCAACATGATGACATTACATAGATATGAACTCATAATATCTGAGAAACCAGCTCATACACCTGCTTCCTGGGATTGGTGGCCTTCGCCCTTTTCCTTTTCTATCTGCCAGGCAGCTGATATCTTAGCGATGTCCCATATGCTATTCTCTGGCTTCACCATAAAGCTGGCGACAGTAGGTAGGTGAAAATGAAATGTGAATGGAAGGACAAATTAGAACACTAAAAGCAACAAGATTTACAATCAACAATCATAAAATTCTTATGAAATCCCATTTGTTCTCAAAGCCTTGCCCCCGAGAATCCAGTGTAGCAGTGGCAAGCCATCTCTTCCATCACATGTTAGTTTCAGAGATTAGCCATGTTGGTCTACAGAAGAAGAGCTAGATTCAAGTCCAGTAGTTCCTTAAAAGCCAAAAATATTTCCAGGGTATGAGCTTTACAGAGTCAGAGCTCCTTTAGTCAGACATGACTTACAAAAACAGCTACAGCTTCAGAAACCAAGCAATCAAAAAACAACTAACCTAGTTCATCAAAGTTGTAGGGAAGTGACAAAAGTTGGACAGACCAGATAAAGTAAACAACAGGTGATTACAGACTGGCACTTTGGGCTGACTCAGAGGCCTCTGAAGACCAAAAAAATCCCTCCAGATGGCAACATCTGCCGCCCATTCTCATCCCATCCTCCAGGCTCTTCAGAGTGGCTCAAAAAGCTACCATTTTCAAAGTGGCAGAAAATCTCTAAGACGACCGCCAGTCACCTTCTTGCCATCTGAAAACAGCAGGGTGGAAGTGAGGCAACTTGGAAACCGCCCCAAGCCGCTTCTGCTTTTCCCCCCTTAAAAACTGTTGGGAGCACATGAGCGCTTGAGAGCTTAACTTGTTGGGGGAAAAAAGAGTGATCTGGCTTCTGAGATGCCTCCCTGTCTGGAGGTCCCAGATGGGATGCAGGCACTTTGCTGGGGAGCGCATGGAGGCTTTGGGATGGCTCTTTTTGAGCCGGCCCAGTTCAGGACTCCTCCCAACCACCCCAAACTCCCCATCTGTTAGCAGCCAACCAGTATGGAAACCTAGCTCTACTTTATTGTCAAACTCGTTTTCTCTCTCTCTCCCTCTTCCAGTCCCAAGGAAGGGATTCCTAGATATACAATTAATTTAACAGAAAGCTAGTCAAGCAGCAACATATTTTTATTTTCCCCTCAAGAGAAATTGCATTTTGGAAAACCATACCTAACTTCCTCTTGCATCTAAATGGCTGGTCAAAGTTCAAAAATAATTCCTAATATGGAAATTTAATTTAGCAGTTAATTATCTTTTGGTAGCTTTTTTTTTTTTGGCATGCAGGAATATTTTTAATTGTTTGCTAAGCTTGCATCCCCAGCAATTTCAAGTACCAAGGTGAAAAACAAAAACAACATTGCATGTTAAAAACTAGAAGCAAAACAATATATAATCTTAATTTTCAAATCAAATACCACTAAAGCTCTGCATAAACAAAACAGCTTTTGTTTCCCTAAAATCAAGAGGTATAAATTCAAGTGTATTTCCTGTAGAAGTTTTCCATAACAACAGGCTCATCATTCTCAGATCCTTAAACAGTACCATAAATATTACACAGCCATGAAAAGAACCCTTTTCAGTAGGCCTTTTTGGCCTCCTCTTCCCTTAATGTGCAGCAAGATTGTATGATGTCCTATAGTTGCATTCCCAAGCTTTACCACATTAGATGATGTAGTGTCATGCACTCTTTTTTACTACATTACAGGGGCAAAAAAGAGCCATAAAGAAAGGGTTGCTGGGTCTTCCACAATGTGTAGTTTCAATCTTAGTTAAGTGATTATCTTCCCCACCCCCCACACCTTAGATAGCCAAGGACAGAATATGCTTCTTCTATACAATTGGTAAACAATTACAAGCTTACAAATATAGCTCAATCCTGTGCTTTAAGTCTCAGAAATGCAAAAATTTATTGCAGGTCTTTAATTCTTATTTCCTTAGAGTTGCAAGGTTTTCTAGACTTAAACAATTGCTACCAGATACAGTTTTGCAAAAAACAAAAAAACCCCACCCTTTAAAAAGTCAATTTCTCTCTTCTTAACAACTGTCTTTTAGTAACTGAAAACTGTCTTTTCTGTAAGTTAAAAATGTCTTCTACTTCAATCTTATCATGAGTTACACTTCAGACCTTTGAAACAGCTTTTAGTTAGGTGACCACTTACAAGTCACAACAGCAAGGACATCGATTGAAAACTAAACAGGTATTCATCAAATTACAAGGCATTACAGTGGAACTCTTGGTAATGTAGAGAGCAATGTGAATTATGTATCTGATTTTATTTCATGCTGCTAGACACAGGCCACTGAAAATTCACAAGGTGGTTCCTTTTAGGAATACAAAGTAAAAGCAATGTCATGTATTATGCTCCAGCAGGAAATTCTATGTCTTACACAGGATTAGCTGACAGATTTATCAACCAGCTCCACGGAAAGTGGAGTTTGAGACTAAGCTCATCAATAATACATAAATAAACTGAGCAATTAGGTACAAAGTGACTATCTTGTCAGACAACTTATTAACTGATAAATGGTATACACATCACTTTGAGTATATGAAAAAGAGATGTTCACCAAGACCTGGGAATAAAGTTACTGAAAAAGGTTATACAAGGTTCTGCCTTTACCATTCCCCATCATACAAAGTAATGACAAAGGAGAGACAGACAACTTTTCTTAGAGACATTTGCAATGCTGCATTACCAAATACTGCCACAATGAAAAGTTGAGCCTGCAACTGAGAAGGGTAATCGACAAATCTAAAGATCCTCCCACTGCTAACATACACAAACATACACACCCCTGACCAGTTTGGGACCAAGCCAGATTAACCACAGACTCACAGCAAAAACTGTGGAAATCTGAGGCCTATACAACCTTGTACAAGTGGGACTGACAGCCTTAAGATCAAAGCTGTGTCAAGAGTCTGGTTAGCTTTGAAGGTGATGCAGTAGGCCTTTTCCCCTCCCCCTATATCCTTGTTAGACCAAGAAGTCAGAACAAGTCAAAGCTCTTCAAACTCTTTGTCTCATCTGTCTTCTCTGCCATTTGATTTCCAAGATTATAAGAAAAATATACTATTAATTTAAGACGTTTGTGCAGTTACATTCAGACACAAAGTTCAGAAATACAACAGCTTCAGTTTACTCATATTCTTTCATTTTGACTGAAATGGGTTTTTACAAGGACTAACTTTGGTTACTATGTGTAAAAAGAAAAAAAATATCAAAGAAAATATATGGTGTGGCAGTATATCATCAAGATAGAATACAAGTATATGCTTCCAACACACACAGAGAGAGAGAGAGAGAGAGAGAGAGCTTTTAAACTAAGGCTGTTTCCGAAATCCAAAATCAGTGTTAGATGTATAATCTTAGAGATAATAGCATTATTTATCCAACCCTCATTAAAAGTGATGTCACTTCACCCAGGAAGAAGAGAAACAGAAAAAAGTGGGATTTCATGAAAGACTTTACTGAGCATACAAGCTGCAAAGGAACAATGGATCTTTTCTGGTATCAGAGGTGGTTTCCTATGGCAGAAGGTGCCTTTCTCAGATCAAGATGCCATTCTGAGATCCCACAGGATCAAACCCAGAGCTTCCCATCATCGAAAAACTGGTTTAAAATATTCCAAATTACCTGTCCTATGCTTTATGCACCATGTTTTATTTTTGTTTTTATTTAAAAAACAAAATGCAACAAACTTGAGTTTCAGAGAGAGAATGGTGGGAGTGTAGTATAAGTTTTGATAAAACTGAAATAAACCAGGATAGAGCAAGAATGAATTTTATTCTCAGTTTAAGTAAAAGCAATTTAGACAGAAACTAATTCAAAATACAGTAGAATGTAGATTTTTTTCCCCTAGCTCTCTGTTAAGCCATCTTTGTGTGTGGCTTTCCCATCTAAAGTGATAGTTGAGTATAAATAATTCCCATGAAGGTTTGTCCTTATAAAAAGCACTTTACAGCAGTTACTACCAACAGTTAACTTCCTGTGTGGTTTCTTTTGTCCTAAAATCATAATTTCAATGACAATAACCCAGTTATGCAATATGCTCAGAAGCACCAGGAAAAGGGACTCTGTTTGTAGCCATGTGGTGGAACATAGAGAGGATGACATGAAATTTAATCTTATCCAAGCTATAGACAATGTATGTCTGAAGAAACAACCACAGGTGAATTCTTTCACTGGAGTACCCTGGCTATTTACAGTGCCCTATCAGATGGTAAAGATGACACATGTCAACACATCAATATCTACCGTAATGGTTGATAAAATGCGCAGCAGAGCATATAACAAAGCAGTCAGCTGTATGAGCCTCCTCTGTATTCTCCACTGTTCCAATGTTCATAGCAAAACAATTTCCTTCATGCAAAAGTAAAACCAAGACATGGCTGATATCCTTGAAGCATAGTTATTACTGATCCCTTTTCAAATAGTCCCTGCAAATAGTTTGGAACAGTATTTTAAAAAGGAAACTGACCCATCCAACTTTTCCCCCCATGTAGAAAAATTATAGAGAATTTTTTTTATGAACAGCAAAGAACAAACTTCTCAATTTTAGAATAAAGTCTGAGTCCAGTGGCACCTTTAAGCTTGAATAAAACTTTGTTAATCTTAAAAGTACCACTGGACTCAAACTTTGTTCTGCTGCTTCAGACCAGCACAGCTACCCACCTGATTCTATTCTCAGTTTTAGTCTTCTTAAGAGGAATGGGGCATGAGGGAGAGCTGCTAATGTATTTGGACCGGTAATCTTAACCTCATCCTTTATAATAATATAATAATAAAACATAGTGGTATTGGCCAAATAGAGCTCTCCCACTGGTTGATGGCTGTGTTCCATAAAACAATGGCCTATCATGGATCAGTTACCACCTCTGAGTTCACATTGGTTGACTACCCTGTCCCCACCTACTTCAGAACTGGGAACACTGAACGAACCGCCAAAACAGTCTTAGAGACAGACACATCTCCAATGCTTCTCTGTGTCCTCCCCATCAACCGGCCTCAGAAAGGGCTGCTGCTCTACTGCGACCTCCCAAAGTGTTTCCTCAGGGGCCATGGCAGCCACTTCTTTCCCGTCACTCTCGCCCTCCCTTCTCCCCGCAGCTTCGTCCCAGGACAGATGAGGATTGGTCCACTTGAGTAGCTGCTAGCCAGAGGCTGTTGCTTGGCAGTAAAGGGAGAGCCTCAACGGAATATAATGTCATAGAGTTCACCCACCAAATCAGATATTTTCTTGGAAAGGGGGGGGGAGAAATCTGTAGTCTGGAGTTCAGTTGTGGTACCAGATCTTCAGGCTCCACCAGGAGGTTGACAACCCTAGGCTTGGCAGCTCTCTCTTGGTGACTTGATGCCACCTGACTGGCATGACTTAAGTAGGCCTGGCTGCTTGTTCCTGTTCAGCAGCAGCTCCCCATAACAACCAGTGTGACTTGGCAATTGCCAACTTCAGGTCGGGAAATTCCTGGAGATTTGAGGGGTGGAACCTGGAGAGGGTGGGGTTGAGGAGGGGTGGTCCTCAGACAGGTGCAATGCCAAAGACTCCACCCCCCAAACCACCCATTTCCTCCTGGGGAACCTTTGTTGCCAATCTCCAGGTGAGGGCTGTAGATTACTCAGAATTACAACTGCTTTCCAGGTGGCAGAGATTAGCTCCCCTTGAGGTGGGGGGAGTGAATACTTTTACTTAAGTGAGTGAGAAGACAGCAAGGGGGACACTTGTCCAGAGCCTCTTTCTAGAGCCCATTGTATTTTTCTCCACAAGGGGCCTCATTCCTGGTTTATAAATTTATATGCACATCTAAGCAAAATTGGTCTAACTCTAATACAATCTATTCTCTGTCTTCTACAACCTATTGTAGATAGAAAACAGCATATACTTTACAATTATTGTAAAATCTAAAGAATTTGTGTGCAGTGGAATCAGAGGAAATTGCTTCATATAGAACTATGAATGTGATAAAAAGAAAATTAAGCACTGGCCCTGAAGTTCAAAACATAGCAAATCACTTAGCTCCTCAAGCAGAAACTCTATTTTAAAGTCATATAAAATGCTAAAGCCTTTGAGGTACTGAAATGTAAATAAAAAGAAAAAATCCACTAAGAAATGCAGACGTTTTTAAAACAACAAAAAAATAGCCCAGGCACCAAACCAAGCAAAAACTCTCAAATGCAGATTCTGGACCTTCAGAGAAACTCAACTCATCTCATTATTTAAAACTTCCATACATGCTGTTTTATTTTCCACACTTCATACAGAATAGAAAGACTTGTAACCTGAATGTAGAATATTTAAAACTTGATTTACATTCCTCCATGCCATATGTACCCGGTAAATGAAATCAATTTGCTTTTTGTAGCACAGCTAAACAGACACAATGTCATGAAAGCAATTAATATTTGTGATGCGTATTTCTTCTTTGTAATAGGTCACATATCAGCGTGCATTTCTGTGTGCACATTTATCTTGCGTCAAAAACTGCATCTTCAAAAGCTTTCCTGAAAAGCTTTGCACATCACTAGCACTCACTAAAGTGGTGCTCAGAGTCTTAAGGAGGGTTAATGCACTATAAGATTGTAATCAATGAAAGAAGCATGATTTACAGAATCTACACTCTTCACCAAATGTAACTAGCATATCGCTGTGCTGGATCTCTTTGCTGGCAGCGGCTTACTGCATGATGGAGATGGTCGAGAGCTTGTTAAACTAGTTGTACCTGGCAGGCCTTGCTGTGTCTGTACAATGATAAAATGAAAACTCTCAGGACAACCTCAGGCTATCTGTCTGTGCTGCTCAAGAAAATGGCTTGTAGTTTATTTAGAAAGAGCTGTTTTCAGATGTAACATAAAAGGCTGAAATGTGCCAAGGATGCAGTTGCAACAAGTTACAACAGAAACTGTTAGCAGAAACTTGGAAGGAAACCTAAGGAAAAATAAAAGTATTGGGTTGAGAGATCAAAGTAATATTATTGTTTTTAATATCTGTTATAACATTTGCATTCTGTTTATAATGGGAATGCTTGAATAATAGGATTTTCATGTTGTTACCATATAAGCAGCAGACCAGCCAGGCCCTACTAATAATGGGACGGGGCCAGCAGGAGCAGGAGATGCATTTAATGAAAGCAAGAGAATAGCTGGGGGCCAAGCTGATGGAGGCAAAAGGTGAGCTGAGCAGGAAGAAATAGGAGGAGTGATGGCCAAGAGAGGGGAGGACAAACCCAGCCTTTGAAGGAGAGATGCCGCAGCATCGTTTTGAGAAGGACAGAAAGCCTTTCTCCACCGTCTAAGGACAGACAACAAAGTAGTCAGGAGGCGCATGGCCTGTCAAAGAAAGCTGATTGAACGCCAAACTGTTAGGAGTGTAAAAGCCCAAGAAGAACCTCTCTGCAGTCTTCCCAGGACTCAGGTTGGACTTGAGGGGGGAAGACTGGTTGGATGAGGGAGCACTGGAGATAGTAAATAAAACAGACACATGGCTTCTGATGACCCATGTTGCTGGATGCTGTAGTGACTTCCTGTAGGCCAGAAGCCACAAATCTCTTACATAGCCCAATCATGAAACTGTAAATGATTAAATTAAAATTTAATTATTTATCTCATCTTTTTTTTTACTCCTGCCTTGCTTATGCTCAATTCAAATCATTAGTTAACATGTTAATGACCTATTTTCAAGATGACACAGTATCTTTAAAAGTCTCACAGCACAATCCAGAAGGGGGGGGGGGCGGAATGTCTTTTGGGAGCAGATGAACTGCTATGTGGGTGCAGGAAAGGTTTGCGCCGACATACGATGGGTGCCACCACAGCGGGAGGGAGTAACATGGACGGGGGGGCGCCCGAGGGCAGTAGCGCCTGAGGGCTGCGCCTGAGTGTGGGTGGAAGTGAGGCAGAGCACGGCGTTCAGGCAGAGGAGGGGTGGAGTTGAGGGCGCTCCCAGGCTTAGGCGGCTTCCTGAGCAGTTTGGCCCATGACACGCCCCCCCCCGAGAGGCACAACTTTACACCTGCAAAAATGGCGGCGTGCCCCATAGGCACTCATTGAAACCAAAACCAAAGGTCACCTCCACTGCTGCAGAAGCTCACAAACCCCTTAGGGAGAGGCGTGATTGCCTCACCAATCCCCTTGCACCTCAGGCTGCCGAGCCCCCTCCCCAGCACCCAATTGCAGTCTCCTCCCTCCTAGAAATACTTCCGCTCTGGCCTTGCACAACTCAGTTGTTAGGAAGAGGAGCGCATGGCGGGAAGCTCTGCTGGCGAGCTCCCAGCCATACAGGCACATTGGTGACGAGTTCTGCACTGTGCAGTTGCTTTGACAGTATTGTTGATTTGCAAGGGGAAGACAGAAGTCTCTCCCCTGGGGCTAACTGCTCTTGTTTCCAGGTCTTCACAGGTTCCGGGCTCCTGGAGGCTCTGCATGAGAGGACTGTCGCCCATGGCTGAGTAAGTTTCACTGTCGTCCCCCCCAGCCTCCCCCTCCCCTCGCTCTCGACCTCTTGGTGTGTGAGCATCTCTGGCACTTGAACCAGGCAGTGGGCTCCTGCAGGGGGCATTTGCTGACCCCGTTCCCCTGGGCTACCTTCTCCCTTCCCTTGGTCTGCCCCTTGCCGCGTTCCCAACCCCTGGCAGGGCACGGTGTGTGTGTGGCAGCTGCCCTTTAAGAGAGCGCCCTGCTGAAATGCAGTCCGCTCTTCCGGCCACCACCCCTGCAGGTGCTCTTGATCTCTATCTCCGTTTTGCAAATGGAACTCCAACACAGAGGCTTCCATGTGTGTCACTCCACTGCCCCGCACTCCCTCAGCTGTTTCTGCCCGCCGCTCGGAATAGAGCCCCGCCCACAGTGAGACTGCTCAGCACACGCCAAGGAGACTTGCACTCTGTTCCGGAAAAATAAAATAAAGTCTGAACTGTGCCCTCTGTTGTCTCTCCTGCTTGGCATCTGCTGCACATTCCCTGGGCAACCCCCCCCCCTCTGTCAGTGGCCTCTCCGAGGGAATGCCTGGGAGGGTGGGCAGACTGGTTGGGGGGGAACAGTCTATGAGCCACCACGCTGCTCCCCATGTGGTTGTACAGGGGAGGGAGTGCCGCCCCTTGGTCTGCCTAGGCTGATAGCCTACCTACCCAACCCCACAGAGCTGTTGTACGCAGGGCACTAAAGGGGGGACTGCTGAAGTGGATTCAGAGTTCTGCGACTGATGTACTCTCACTCTGAGTTTTACGACCCCCAGAGGAGGTGTTCCATGCACATGGCAGGGGGCGTCAGGGCAAAACAGGGGGTCTCTGGGTTGGGGGGGGGTATCTGCTGATGGGCTACTCACTCCCAGAGACACATTCCAGTCACTGTCTATGACAGCGAACTCCTGCACTTGGTACTTCCTGCTTGTCTGCCTGCCATTGGCAGAGTCTCTGACAGCAGAAGGGTGTGAGGGGATTGACGGCTTCTCCGTGGTCCCGTGCAGCCCTGTCCCGCCCCCACCCCCGCCTTGCCACCAAGCCAGGTTTCTCGTGCTCACATGCCCAGCCTCACTCCTGTTCCCTCCCTGTGTTGATGGACCGTCTCTCCTTTGCCTGTGATGCTCTGCCCATCATTGGCTCTGTTCTCTGTTTGGGAGTGGGTTTGGGATGACTATCAGCCTCTCTGGGGCCACCTCTCCCCATCCCTGTCAGGAACCGCGCTGGCCAATGGGGGTGGGGGGGTGGGCTGGCCCTCCTCTCCGGCTGCCACCATCTCCCTTGCGTGCCTCCACCAGCAGCTTTGCCATGGCAACCGTCTCCCACACAGCAAGCTACGCCTCTCCCCTCCCCACACTCCAGCATGTTGAAGTCCTTAGGAAGTCTGCTAGTGGCACGGTAGCTAAGCTGCGGCTGGCCGCCCCTTATCTCTGGATTGGGCTGCCTGTCTACTACTATTTATTTGAATGTTTTTGTTTAATGGCATCAACATGAAGCAACAAGCTTAACAAAAGTATGAAGTACCATATCAAGATACTAAAAATGTAGGCTTCTGCATTATATATCATAATCTCCCAGCACGTTTTAATATTCCATGTCTTCATCTCCCATATAAGAAGAGTCAAAGACGTTTCAGAATTCCTGGAAAAGTTAACCACAGCAATAAAAGCAGGTTCATGGCTTCTGAGCTTTTATATCACTTTTAATTGGTGCTTTTAATCTAATAAAATATATTTCCTGCCATGGAAAGGGAAGTGATACAATACAATATATCTTCAAATGATATCTAGAAAATAACTTCTAAGAGCTAAGATTACTGCTTATGGTAGTATTTCTAACATCAGTCTGTTTGTATATCAACGGATTTTATTTTGCATGCACGATTGGATTTATTTTTTCCTTCTCAGTATATATTTTACTAGAAGTCAGGTTTTATTAAACCACAGAGATGGTGAGGGTTCTGGAGACCCAGTCCTATGATGAAAGGTTGAAGGAGTTGGACGTTTAGCCTGGAGAGAAAGTGACTGAGAGGTGATATAATCACCATCTTCACGTACTTGAAGGGCTGTCATGTAGAGGATGGTGCAGAATTGTTTTCTGTGGCCCCAGAAGGTAGGACCAGAACCAACACGTTAAAATACAATCAAAAGAGTTTCTGACTAAACATTAGGAAGAACTTCCTGACAGAGCGATTCCACAGTGGAACAGGCTTCCTTGGGAGGTGGGCTCTCCTTCCTTAGAGGTTTTTAAACGGAGGCTGGATGGCCATCTGACAGCTATGCGAATCTTGTGAATTTAAGGGGAGATATTTGTGAATTTCCTGCATTGTGCACGGGGTTGGACTAGATGACTCTGGAGATCCCTTCCAACTCTATGATTCTATGATTCCCTTGAACAATAAACTCTCTTAGAAATGTTGCATAGATGTTAAACTACTATGATGACATAATAGGTGCTCCAAGGGATTTGTTTCCCTTTCCCATTTGAGTTTATCCCGTCAGGAAAGAAAACCCTGCAGCACCCAAAATTTTAAGCCATTCAAGATGGCCTAGATCAGGGGCATTAAATATGGCCCCATCTCCCGCTTCCTTCTCCCAGCTGCTACTGCATCACCAAGCATCTCTGAGGGGAAAGGAAAAAGAGTGCATGAATATAAAAAGTTCCCCCTGCTCTCTTTTTGCTTCCTCCACTGGGGCTGTTCCTGGGTTGCCAAGCCTGTTTCCCCTTGTTTGGAGAGAGAGAGAGGGAGGGAGAGAGGGAGGTAGAAGGAAGCGTGCCTGCAAGAAAAGGGAGTCCCATGGAACTTTCAAGACCATCCAAGTTTTATTCCAGGTATAAGCTTTCCTGTGCATGCACACTTCAGGGGCGGGGAGATTCTTTTGACAAGCCGAACTCTGTTGTTTTCTTTGAGTCCTGATCACACACAATGAAAAAAGGAAGGGGGGCAGGAAAGAGAGGCATCTTGGATAAGAGGAATTAAAGGAAAATTATTGTGGCTTATTCTTAAAAGCTTTTTTCATGTGTGTATCTGGGATTTTATTTTATCATCATTAGCAGTGAGTCGATTTTGTCCAGTCTGAAAGCAACACATTATTTCACTTGAAAAGATTCTCCTTTCCCGTTCTAACAGATAAAAATAATAATAAAAGAACAGCATAGCTTGAAGTCTTTATTAGTGGAAGACAGCAAGAGACCAGTAGCACCTTAATGACTAACAAAATTTGTGGAAGGGCATGAGTTTTCATGAGTTACTGCTCACTTATTCAGGTATAGCTAGAATGCTTTATATCCTTAAACAAGAGTCCAGTGTATGAATGTACACACACACAGAGCAATTGCTGCCAAATTGCGGTCAACTTATGGTGACCCTGTAGAGCAGGGGTGTCAAATATGCAGCCTGGAGGCCAAATCAGACCCCCGGAGGGATTTTATCAGGCCCGCAAGCAACTGGCTGTTGTCTGTTTCCTTCTCCCTCTCTTGGTTCCTTCTGCATCACAGCTTGCTTTGCCAGGCTTGCTCAATTACACAGGAGCTACAGAGTGAAGCCTCTATTTTCTCCATTGAAGAAGATGAAGAAGAAGATGATATTGGATTTATATCCCGCCCTCCACTCCAAAGAGTCTCAGAGCGGCTCACAATCTCCTTTACCTTCCTCCCCCACAACAGACACCCTGTGAGGTGGGTGGGGCTGGAGAGGGCTCTCACAGCAGCTGCCCTTTCAAGGGCAACTCCTACCAGAACTATGGCTGACCCAAGGCCATGCTAGCAGGTGCAAGTGGAGGAGTGGGGAATCAAACCCGGTTCTCCCAGATAAGAGTCCGCACACTTAACCACTACACCAACCTGCTCTCCAGTTTGACTGAGGCACCTCCCTTGCTCTCTCAATCACATATCAGAGCTACTGAGGCAAGTCTCTCTTCCTTCTATTGGCTGAGTTCCCCCCCCCCTCCTGGTTCCATGGGGAAAGAAGGAAAGAGTCAGAGCTTCATTTGCCCAGTTCCCTAGATCCCATGGGATAAATACAAAGAAAGCACCTATAAGACTGAGTGCTGTTTTAAGCATGTTTTAAGGGTTTTTTTTTTTAAAAAATCTTTAATTGTGTTTGTCTGAGTCCTTTATAAAGTTCATATCTCTGCTACCTACTCTTAAATAGGTACACACATAGCTGAGCCTGACATGGCTTGGCCGACAAGGTCTCATTTACATCAGATTTGGCCCTCATAGCAAATGAGTTCGACACCCCTGGGATTTTCAAGGCAAGAAAGTTCAAAGGTCATTTGCCACAGCCTGCCTCTGTATAGTAACCCTGGTATTCCCTGGTGGTTTCCCATCCAGTTATTGACAAGAACCAACCTTGCTTAGTGTTGTTAGTCTTTATGATGTAACAAGACACCTGTTTTATTCTATTGCTGCAGACTAACACAGCTATCCAAATTGAATTATCTTTATAATAAGAAACTTATCTCTTTTTGTGGAGACATATCCTGTATCTGTGTACGAATTCATAGCATTTGGATCCAATGACTTCCTTCTACTAAATGAGACTTCTTCTGATGGATGAAACTTCCCATCATGGGAGTAAGGCTACTCAGAGGAAGGCAGTTGTTCGAGTCTACCCACAAGTTTGATGTTTGCTAAGAAAGTTCAGTTTGTTTGGAGGGGGGGTGGACTTCTAAACATTTGAAATAAACACCCTGTTTAAAAATTACACTGGATATAGGTTGGGGAAGAACTGTTTGTGGAACTGGAAACTTAATAAACTCTGGAAGGTTTCAGTCTTAATTTAGAGGCCCGGAGTTCCTGATATGTGCATAAGTGCTGATTTTATTTATCTGGTATGAGGACATAATGGTATCACTACAAAGCAGAGACCTCTAGAGAATTGTGTAGTTAAATAGAACCATCTGCTTGATTAGGTACCACAAGTCTCCAAGCAGTGCTAGTCTTCCTGGGAGTGGTTAGACAAAGAGGCCATTTAGGGTTGTCTTTTGCAATCCAGAGTAGATCTCTTCATTCAGCCCAATTTCCAGAATCCTATCTGGAGTATGGCTAACAGATTGAAAATAATTCCAGATCCATAAAATGTTTTCTACAGCAGAAGTAATTCTACCCATACCTTATGATAATATGCTTGCACTGAAAACAGACTAAAGCAACATGGGAACTAGGCTTTATCTTCTTGTGCAGTGTGTGATGCAAAGGTTATGTGAAGCCTAAATTCAGATTCTTACTCAACTATGAAGCTCAGCAGCTAAGTTTTGCAAGTAATTCTCTCTTAAACTAATCTACTTCTTCATGCAGCTGTCATAAATCTAAAACACTCTCAGTCCATCTGCAGAAAGAGCACTACATAAGTGCAACTAGAAACAAAATATAAACATATCTATGAATGTCACAGATTCTTTTCATTCATACAGTGCTGATATTCAGAGTGAAACTATTCTGTTCTCAACAGATAACTCTAGCTACATTACAAAACAGTTTTGCTTAACCAAAACACTGAAATATCTTAAAATCAATAATTCCCTTTTAGAACTGTAAGTGCATAGTGCCCACCTGTGAACTATTCATGATCAATTAATTTAGTTCATTTGTTTAAGGAGCCAATATATTTGAGTGATTTGTCAAATCAGAATTTTAGACTCAACTAGAACCTTCTAGTTTGCATTGGACACCTCTGTTGGTAACCAGCTGGTAGCCGACTAAGGAGGAAATGCTATATTCTTGTGAACAGGCCTGAGTTTACCTTTAGGAATACATTGGTCTTCCTTTATCTGTCCTAGCTAGACATATTTTCAGATCAGGTAAAAGTCTTTAACAGGTTGTCAACCATCTCTCCTTGGTTTCTTCTCCTCTTGATACACTTGATCCCAGCTGTTTTCCTGTCTGTGTACTTTATTTTGCTCTACAGCAATGGAGAGCCAAACATTCTAGAAAGTATAATCAGGGCTTTTTTTGAGCAGGAACACAATTCTGGCTGACCTGGTGTCAGGGGGTGTGGCCTAATATGCAAATGAGTTCTTGCTAGACTTTTCCTACAAAAAAGCCCTGTGTGAAAGAATGGTGATGTCAGGGGTTTTGGCTTAATATGCAAATGAGTTCCTGCTGGGCTTTTTCTACAAAAAAAGCCTTGAGTATAATACACATACAATACAGAAATCATAGTACATTAATCAGGTTTATATAGTGTTATACCATGACGGTGCATGTGATGAGAAAGATGTCAAAGTTGTTCACCAATGTATTATTTCAATAGAAATAAGGTTGTTAATGGAACATGGTAATCCACAAGTAGCTACAATGATGCAAGGAGCTTCTAGTCCTATATCTTCACTTCCCTTGGTGAATTTCATATATCAGCAAATTAAATCCAATAGCAAAAGCAACACCTGGAAAGATTCTACTCTCATGTTCCACTAAATTAATGTATTAAGGCATAATGACCAATTGCCAAAAAACCTTCATTTAATTATTTAGGCCCAGTTTTTTGAGGCTGTGGGTTCCACTGGAATTCTGACAGAGTGGGTACACCAGAAAATAGCTTCCACAGAAGTAGCAGGGAGTGAGAATCCAAACAGCAGTCAGTAATCATGACCAAATATTATTTTGCTAGGATTGTGCCTTCTGGGTTGTGACACTACCCTTCTTGCATTATTTTAGGACGAGCTTATTATTTTAAGATATGTTCTTGTATATACACAAAATAAGTATACATATTGAGCTAACTAAGAATCTTTTATCAGGTAGTATCTATATTCATTTTGCAGACATTTAACACATTTATACAAAATGAAAAGAGAAGAATGCTTCTTCACATGGCTATTTCCTTTACATGAGCCCTTCTCTCCTGAACACAGACAGGCACTATTACTTGTAACAAAGACAGTTGGTGATAAAGATCTGATGACTTCAGTACAAGTTCTAGTTATCTATATTAAGCATTTCAGCCACGCAGCCCTATCATATTTCAGGGCTTTTTTTGTAGCAGGAACTCACATAGGCCACACATCAGGGGTGTGTGGCCTAATATGCAAAGAAGTTCCTGCTTCAAAAAAACCCCTGTTATTTAGTCAGGACCAAGTACCACTGTATTTTTAGAGTATCACTCAGCTATTTTTATTAGACTTCGACTTATTTGCCCAGGTAAGGTACTTTATATAAAGCCACCATCAGCACTACACAAAAAACTCAAACCAGATTTGCTCTGTGATGTAATATGATAAGACACAATGAAACCCCACAGAAGTAGTTAGCATGGGCACATCTTAGACAGGGGGGAAAGGGAATTAAAAAAGAGAGAGAAGAAACCCAAAAGGAGTGAGACTAAAACACTTCTGTATAAAGTAGTGGGAAAAAGAGAGAAAAGGAGAATAAAAACAGAGAGGGGGAAAGGTGGAGCAAAATTAAACACACACACACACAGAGGGGGGGACACAAGTGCAGGGGAGAGGAGATGAATTTAAAAAAAAATATGGAGTGAGAGAAAATAAAAGCAACACACAACATGGAGGTGGTAAAGGAATCACACATGAATACATATAGAGAACCCAACTGCAGGAAAGAAGGGGAAAATTTTAAGCAGTTTACGTAAGGAATGGGGGGGGGGGGGTTGAGAGAGAAAATAAATCAACACCATAGAGAAGGGAATTGTACACGCTGAGGAAATCCAAGTGAAAGACAGAAGAGAAGGGATTTTTAAAAATTACACAGAATAAAATTGGATGAAAACACAACACAAGGGAGGAAGGGTATTCCAAAGGTGAACAGAAAAAAGGACACAAGGCAGGCTTCCTCAGGCACCATTGCACACTGACCATTCTCCCCTCCTTGCCCTCTCTTCCTATCCCACACCCATTCAAGGAAGCCAGTTTGATCCCAGACTGCAGTAGCAGCACTTGGGGCAAGAAGATGACAGCAAGTTGGGTCAGAAGGGAAAGGAAAGGCTTTTCTTCCCTGGTTTGTACATGGGCTGCAGCCAGAGTCCTCGGGAGTCAGGAAACTGGCAGACTTTCTTTCCCCATGCCTGCAAGCTGGCTTTCTCCTGCCCTGGTCTGCACCAGTGGCAGCTGGGATGAGAGGAAGCACTAGAGGTATGAAATAGAAAGGAAGGATTTTTAATTTTAATGCCAGTTGACTCCTACTGGGATGCACTGACAGAGCTCAGGAGGAAAGGAAGATGGTAGGCTTCAGCAGGAAGGAAAGGGCTTTTCTCTTTCTCTACCATACAGGACTACTGACACTCGGAGGTCCCGAGCTGTTTTTCATTCTCCTGCCCCCCCACCCCCAGCCTGAACTGGTTGAAAGAGGGGTAATAGCTAAGATCAATGACAACTGACTTTGTTATGCAACGACAATCCTTCTATTGCTGCGACAGCTTCCTCTGAAGTAACTTTTTAAAAACCAAACAATCTAATTGCAATGGCCAATCAGAATCCCTGATGAGCAAAAGTCCTCTTGGCCCTATCCACTTTCTAAAATCACATGACTAGCAACAGAAAATGTGTCCACACACATCCTTGTACCTGCGGGCACTGTGTTGGGCAACCCTAGTTGAATACTCACCTACTGTCATGATTGACTTTCAGCATATTATCTACCTTTCTCACAGGGAAAAAAGCAAGAATGAGAAGTGCTATAGTACAGTATTTCCCAGCCTGTAAGTACCAATTAGGGGTGTGCATTCGGTTCGGCCGAACTGAATCAACTGCCGAATCACCCCTGATTTGGCTGTATACGGAATCGCATACAGCCGATTCCAAATGGGGCCCATTATGCGGGAGCCGAGTATAGCTCCCCGTATACTTCCGTATAAATATTCGGAAGTATATGGAAGTCAATGCAAAAGGTGGGAAAGGGGCTTCTGCAGCCTCAGGGGAGCTGCTTGCCTCCTTTCCCGCCTTTGGTAGCCTTTTCCTACCTCTCCCATAGCCTCCCTGGGATCAGGGAGGTGGGGAGAGGGAAGAGGAGCCCCAGCAGCCAATCCAAAGCATGCATTTTGCAAATGCATGCTTTGAAGGGCTTTTGTGTAGCTGATCCTCCAGCCATCAGCAACAATGTTGTTCTTTTGTCTCTGTGTGAGAGAGATTGTGCTGTGCTGGCCCTTGGCCTCAGGCAGCTGCTACTGCTCAGCCTTACCAGACTTGCTTGGAGTAAGAGAAGACGTCTAAAAGGTAAGACAGTCTTGGGGTTCTTGTTTTTATTTTAGTTGGTAAAAGGACTTTTAAGACTCAGAGTCCCTTTACTTGTCCAGATTTGGGTGGTGGGTACTAGCTTATTTGGGGTTGGGGGGTTCTGCTAGGGTGGTGGGAGGGGTTTGCCAATTTGCCCATATCTTACTTTAGTGAGAGGACTTTTAAAAGTGCAGTGTCCTTTTACTTTTCTTGATTTGGGTGGCTTGGATTTCTTGGGGTGAAGGTTTTTTTTTGGGGGGAGGGGTTGGTAAAGTTCCTGTATTGTTAAAAGATAAGTTTTTTACTGTTTTAAAAGGATTCTGTGTTTGATTTGTTGCTACTGTGTTGTGCTGCTGTTGTTTCTTTTCTCTTCTGGTTCTTGGGGGGGTGCTGTTTGGCCTAATTTTCATTGTTTAAAAGGCCACTTTTTAACAGTTGAGTTTCTTGGCCTTCTCCTGTTGTCCCTTTTCCTGGTTCTGTGGTTTTTTTTGGATGGGGGGGGAAGCTGGCACCTGGGTGAGAGACCCAGAACCAGCAGGCTTGTTGTGCTTGGCCAGCTCTCCCCGTGTTTTTTGGGGCAGGGCTGGAGAGCTGGCATCTGGGTTTGCTGCTTGAGCAGATTGTGTTTTGTGTGGCAGTGACGTTGGCAACTGGGTTTATATTGGTTCCAGGCCTGCAGGGTTCATAGAGTAGATAGAGGGATGTAGTGCATTTGGGTCCTATAGAGATTATCTGGTGTGAAGTTAGGTTTGGCTTTGGGTGCCCCAGGAATTGGACCCCCTGGTCCAATTTTTTTTTTGGCCTTGTGGGTTTTGTGTGGGACAGTGCCCTGAAGCTGCACAGAAGTTTGGGGGGCTCTCCTCAAAACCTCCTGCTCCCCAGAGCCACTTTTCCCACGACAATTACAGTGAGGAAGTGGCTCTAACTGGTTTTTTCTCACCATTGGGAGCAGTCTTCCTTTTGGGGTGCCCACAGATGGGTGCAGTCTTTTTGGGCCAGCGGGGTTTCATGCTGGGGAGTCACCTGAAGCTGCCCTGCAGTTTTGGGGCCTCTCCCTCAAACTCCCCTCTGGCCAGAGCCACTTTCCCCACAGCAATTATAGTGGAGGAAGTGGCTAATTGGGCTTTCCCCATCATTGTTGGCAATGGGCCATTTGGGGAACCCAAAGACAGGGACCCCCTGGCCCAATCTTTTTGGGACTTGGGGGTTTTGTAGGGGAGAGTCCCCTGCGGTTTCCCTGCAGTTTTACGGGCTCTCCCTCAAACCCCCTGCCCCCCAGTAGCCTCTAATTATGCCCTATGTTGCCATTGATTTTAATGGCCCATAGGGTATAATGGTGAAATAGGGGCACCCTCTTTGGGTGCCCCTGGAATGGGACCCCCTGGCCCAATCTTTTTGGGACTTCGGGGTTTTTTAGGGGAGAAACCCCTGCAGGTCCCCTGCAAATTTGGGGGCTCTCCCTCAAACCCTCTCCCCTCCAGGCGGCTTCAAATATACCCTATTTGCCATTGATTTCAATGGCCCATAGGGTATAATGGGGTCATATATTTGGAAATAGCTGCGCATCTACCGTATATGCGGCTATTCCGACTACAGAATTCAGAAATATTTATTTATTTATTTATTTATTTATTTATTCGGGACTTATATCCCGCCCTTCCCACGAGTGGCTCAGGGCGGCTTCCAACAGTTTATCAAGCATAAAATTAAACAATTTTAAGTATAAGCAATTAAATAATTAAACAGATAAAACCTTAAAAACCAGTACGTTTCAATTTCTTAAAACAGTAAAACCTTAAAACCAATAACATTTCAATTTCGTATCAACAGATGGCTAGCCAGTTACATGAAGTCTTCATCCCAGCTAGGTGTAGGCTAGCCGGAAGAGGGTCGTCTTACAGGCCCTGCAGAACTGAACCAGGTCCCGCAGGGCCCTCACCTCTTCCGGCAGCTGGTTCCACCATGTGGGGGCCATAACAGAGAAAGCCCTTTCTCTGGTGGCTTTCAAGTGGGCTTCTTTTGGCCCAGGGATAGTGAGGAGATTTTGTGTTCCTGACCTCAGTGCTCTCTGGGGAACATGTGGGGAGAGACGGTCCTTCAGGTAGGCAGGTCCCAGGCCATATAGGGCTTTAAAGGTAATAACCAGCACCTTGTACCGGACTCGGTACATCACTGGGAGCCAGTGCAGAGTCCGAAGACCCGGCCAAATGTGTCCCCACTTTGGGAGACCCAGTAATAGCCGGGCCGCGGCATTCTGCACCAGCTGCAATTTCCGAGTCCGGGACAGGGGCAGCCCCATGTAGAGGGCATTGCAGTAGTCCAACCTCGAGGTGACCGTAGCATGGATCACTGTTACCAGATCGTCGCGCTCCAGGAAGGGGGCCAGCTGCCTTGCCCGCCTAAGATGAAAAAATGCGGACTTGGCAGCGGCTGCTATCTGAGCCTCCATCTTTAAGGAAGGCTCCAACAGCACCCCCAGGCTCCTGACTCTGTCCGCCGCCGTCAACGGCGCACCGTCAAAAGCTGGCAGGGGGATCCCCCCCTGGGCCACGGCGACCCAAGCAAAGGACCTCTGTCTTCGTAGGATTTAACTTCAGCCCACTCAGTCTGAGCTACTCAGCCACTGCCCGTAATGCCTGGTCAAGATTTTCCGGGGCGCAGACCGGCTGGCCGTCCATCAGTAGATAGAGCTGGGTGTCATCAGCATACTGATGTTAAATAACATTGGGGAGAGAACCACCCCTTGGGGCACACCACAATCGAGTGTGCGCCTTCGGGATAGCTCCCCCCCAATTGCAACCCTTTGTCCCCGACCTTCTAGGAAAGAGGAAAGCCACTGTAAGGCCAACCCCTGTATCCCCGCGTCGGCGAGGCGGCACGTCAGTAGCCGATGGTCGACCGTGTCGAACGCTGCCGAAAGGTCTAACAGCATCAGCACCGCCGAGCCACCCCGATCCAGATGCCATTGAAGGTCATCCACTAGGGCAACCAGCACTGTCTCCGTCCCGTGTCCCGGGCGAAAGCCGGACTGAAATGGGTCAAGGACGGAAGCGTCCTCCAGGAAGGTCTGTAATTGCATCGCCACTGCCCTCTCAATAAGTTTACCCAGAAAGGGCAAATTTGAAACCGGCCGATAGTGTGCCAATTGGGCCGGATCTAAAGATGGTTTTTTTTAAGAGGGGACGGACCACAGCCTCTTTGAGTGGCGTTGGAAAGTGCCCTTCCGTTAGGGATCTATTTATGATATCCCGTACAGGATATCTAAGATCCCCCTGGCAAGATTTAATAAGCCAGGAAGGGCATGGGTCCAATTTACAAGTTGTTGGGCGAGCCGATAAGAGAATCCTGTCAACTTCCTCTAGGCTGAGGGGGCTAAAGCCATCCAGAATATAATCCGAAGACAGGCTTGGGGCCTCAGGTTCGCTAGCTGTCTCCAAGCTGGCAGGGGGGTCGGGGCGGAGTGACGCAATTTTATCTGCAAAAAATTCTGCAAAAGCCTCACAGCCAATTTCCAATTCAATAGAATTTAACCTGCCTTGCGGCAGCGTTGTAAGTCCTCTAATTATATCAAATAATTGTGCCGGGCGCGAAGTTGCGGACGCAATCTTAGCCGCAAAGAATGCTCTCTTTGCGGATTTGATTGCCATTTCATAGGCCTTCAAACTCTCTCTATAAGATGTTCGGGTCACTTCGTCTCGAGTACGCCGCCATTGCCTCTCTAGTCGTCTGAGCCCCCGCTTTTGTTGCCGCAGCTCCCGGTTAAACCAAGGCGATGGTTTCAGGCGGGGGCGCAGAGGGCACCTGGGTGCGATCTCCTCGATGGCCCTGGAGAGCCCATCGTTCCAGGACTCTACCAGATCCTCCAGGGAATCGCCACCGGGCCAGGTATCCCGTAGAGACGTTAGGAACCGTTCCGGGTCCATCAGGCTCCGCGGGTGAGCTAAAATACGCTCTCCGCCTAAACAGGTTTTGGGTGACACCTCCATACGGGCCTTAAGGGCAAAGTGATCTGACCATGGCACTGCTTCCATTGCAATATCAGTCACTGATATTCCGGCCGCAAAGACCAGGTCTAACGTGTGTCCCGCTTGATGAGTGGGTGTTGTAACAACCTGGGAGAGTCCTAGTGTCGCCATGGATGACACCAGGTCCATCGCCTGGCTGGATTCCAAATTTTTTTCCCCCATATACTTTCGAATCAGTGTACTTCCGAATTTTTTTTTTTTGCACATCCCTAGTACCAATCCCAAAGTGGGTTGCAATGCCTGTGAAAGCAGATTCCAGACTTTTACAGTTTTTTATTGATCTGCACATGGTTGTTTTAGTTGTTTTTTAAAGTGGGTTACAAGAAGGGGGTCATTTCATGGAAAAAGAGGTGCCGGAGCTCTTTCGCACAACTCATTTCCATAATTCATTTATATATGCCACACAGCCCCAGACATCACCAGAAGGTGTACTAAATTATATCAACTCAGCATCTACTTTAAAATGCTCCTTGAAATATAATTGTCATAATAAAACCTTACGTCAACAACAACAAACAACAACAAAACAACAAACAACAACAACAACAACAACAAACAACAACAAAACAACAACAAAACAACAAACAACAACAACAACAACAAAATTTTATTTGTATCCCGCCCTCCCCGCCGGAGCAGGCTCAGGGCGGCTAACAACACAATTTAGGTTTAGTTATACAGAAATAGATAAAAATACATTTAAACATTGTAAACATTTTAATTAAAATTCTACGTAGGCTTTAAAAGTTGATTAAATTAAAATTAATAAGTGCTAATGCTATGTTTGCTGTTTATGTTTATGATGGCGGTTTCCTTAGCAATTTCCGTTTTCATCAGCGAAGGCCAGTCGGAAGAGGAAGGTCTTGCAGGCCCTGCGGAACTGTTCAAGGTCCCGCATTTCCTTTGGAAGTTGGTCCCATAGGCTCGGGGCTATAGAGGAGAAGGCCCGGTTACGGGTACTTTGCAGCTTCACCTCTCTCGGTCCGGGGATAGTCAGCAAGTTTTTCCCGGCTGACCTCAGTGCTCTCTAGGGTTCATGTGGGGAGAGACGGTCCCTAAGGTAGACAGGTCCTCGACCATATAGGGCTTTAAAGGTAATGACCAGCACTTTGTAACGAACCCGGTATATGACTGGCAGCCAGTGCAGTTCGCACAGCCCAGGCTGTATGTGCTCCCATTTAGGAAGCCCTAACAACAGTCTAGCTGCTGCGTTCTGCACCAGCTGCAGCTTCTGGGTTCGGTACAGAGGCAGCCCCATGTAGAGGGCATTACAGTAATCCAGTCTCAAGGTGACCGTTGCATGAAGCACCATTGCCAGATCTTGGCGCTCTAGGAAGGGAGCCAACTGCTTTGCCCGCCTTAGATGGAAAAAGGCTGACTTGGCAGTGGCTGCGATCTGGGCCTCCATTGATAATGCAGGCTCCAGTAAAACTCCCAGGCTCCTAACCCGGTGCGCCACCTTCAGCGGCGCCCCGTCGAAGATCGGGAGAGGTATTTCCCCTCCCCGAGCGCCCCGACCCAGGCAGAGGACTTCTGTCTTCGCTGGATTCAGTTTCAGCCCGCTCCTCCTCAACCAGGTTGCCAAATCCTGCAGGGCCCGGTCTAAGTTCTCTGGGACGCAGTCAGGCCGACCGTCCATTAGCAGATAGAGTTGGGTGTCATCTGCATATTGATGGCACCCAAGTCCATGTCTCCTGGCAATCTGGGCAAGGGGGCGCATATAGATATTAAATAAAATTGGTGAGAGAACTGCCCCCTGAGGCACTCCACAATCCAGTGTGCGCCTCTGGGACCGCTCGCCCCCAATTGCCACCCTTTGTCCCCAATCCTCGAGGAAGGAGGAGAGCCATTGTAAGGCAGACCCCCTCACCCCTACATCGGCGAGGCGGCGGGTCAGAAGCCGATGGTCGACCGTGTCGAACGCGGCCGACAGGTCCAACAACATCAGCACCGCCACACCGCCCCGATCATCATACTTTTAACATTACTTTCTCCTATGTGGCCACAGTGGCATGATGAAGATTTCCATCTGTCTGCTTTATACGTTTTGGTTATTTCCCCATTTTTTTGTGGGGGAAAATATTAGAAAGTTTGTCAGATCTTGGAGTTCAGCAAAATTCTCACAGGAGATTTGAACAATGGAGCCATGAAGCAAGTTTTTTTTTTTTTGAGGGGGGGGGTTAAGAAAGAAAGAGCATAATGAAATTTAGAGGTTCCAGAGCTACGCTCCTATGAGCTCCTGCTCAAAACTCCTGCTCAAAACTAAGCCTGGTTACAAGTAAATTTGGATTGCCATATCAAAAAAAAGTTGGGAATCTCGGCTGCTGGGTTCCTTCTTTTCCTATAGCAACACCTACTTTAAAGAATCAATTAAGGAACCAGTTTCCCAGTGTAATAATAGGGGAGTTCCCTCCCCATTTTCTATGAAATGGTTAGGAGGCCTTAAATGAATATTTCTTCACTGCCCATTAAGCTCATGACAAGACAGCTACAAACTTCTTTACCTAATGCATAAAGCAGCAACATGGCCATTACCTTTTTGAAGCATTTATGAAAAGAGAAGAGAATAACAAACAACCCCAAACCACAAAAACATCCATATTCTGCCATTTTTGAACAGTTAAGAAATGAATCTGTATAAACCTTGTAAATCTAAATAGCTTTCCTTTTGCCCTACTTAACTAGATTCTACCTGTTAAACTGCATTAGCTCCAGTCCAGGGTTAAGATCCTATGTAATCTAGAAGTCACCTCCAGTAGAGATTAATTCAGAATTAGCATTCTCTACATGATGAGAATTATAATTAAAATTCTACACATTATCCACTTGCACATTTTTGCAGTGGTTGTGTTATCATGGACTGACACCAAGTCAGGTTGACTTTCATATTTTCCTGTATTAGTAACATTCTGTAGGGGTCCAAGAAGTTTATTTTCATTTTGAACAATTATGTCAGAAGTTATTAAACTGATTTTTATGGCAGATGTTGGATGACTCCAAACTTATGGGGGTAAAACAACTGAAAAGTAATATAAGCAGACATTTAATCAAATACAAAGAGCTGTGTGACAATGCATTTATATATCGAATATGATAGCTGAATTAATTAACAACTACAAGAGTAATATAGCAGCAATTAAAATAATAATAAATTACCTTCGTTTATACTGCCTTGTGCCTTGTCAGTTTTCCATCAATTCTGATGAAATATGAGTTGGGAAAGGAAAAAATAAAACAGAAACATCATACTATTTAAAATATGGTTCATGATGTAGCTATTAATACTGTTAGATGTGTACATACAAACCTAATTTTACATAGCTCAAGCTCTGAATGCTGTTCATCAGGATTATCCATACCCTTTACATGACAAAAATCTATTTTATTTCAGCTTTGCCTTCAAATTTCATAACTCATGTGGGAACCATTAGTGCTATGATCAAAGTTTCTCCACATCTTTTTTGATCCACAGTGTATAAATTAACTGGATAAGCTCATTGCAGCATAGAACACTAGATCTTACAAGAACACTGTAAAAGTATATTACTTATTTACAATTGCTGGCAGTGCTGATGTTGACAGAAATTAAGCTCACTGAGCTGAAAGCTTGTTACTTTTGTGTTACATATAAAAAGTTATTAAAACAGTATTTTTAAAAAATACAAACTCAAGAATATAGTATGATCCACAATGACCTCACCTGGAGTACTAGAATGTAATGTACCTGAATTGGTTTCTGGTCTCTGAAGTTATATTCTATTTAAGATTACTATACATTAAAATCTACAACAAAGTTTTGACCTTCAAAGTAACATTTTTTTTCTCCATCTCTGTGCACTGCATTGTATATTCAATATACTGAACAAGACAAACATTCCAGTAGAAAGACTTGTGCATGCCCTACTGGGCTTCTATACATACATCTTTCAAAATACATCATAGGAGATACACCAACAGGTATGAATGAAAGTTTTTCAAGTATGCATAGTTCTACCCATTTTCATCCATTGAATGAATAGCTCAATAATTTTAGCTCTTTTCTACTTACATTCTTTGTTCAATGTTAAACTTATTAAAATAACAAAGATGTCTGTCCTGTAGACATCCTAACACGTTATTTATAAGCTGGGAATTTTATGTCACAATTCTATTCACTTTTTAAATAATCTCTTAGCAGTAGAAGGTAACATTCTTTTTATTCGATTATTACAATAAGATTCCAACTGTCAGTACATCTTTGTACATATTAGGAAAGACAAAGGTGCCTTGCCTGGCTCTGCTGGAACTCACTGATCTTTATCTAGAACAGTTTCTAGAAGTGAAACCCAGTTAACAAAACAATTCATTTGATAACAGAGCCACACGTAGATTCCGTTCACGGATGTGTATAGAAATGGCTTTACAAGCATAGATGAAAACCACTTAGATCCACCACATTCAAAAGACGTATTTGGGCCAATCACACAACATCCAAGGGAGCTATTTTTAGTTCTTCAGAATGAATGTGCTGCTTCTCAGAGACCTAATCTACAAAGCAAGATGATGGGGGCGTGATAATAGCAAACAGTATAACTTGTTTCAGAGATGACCGGACAAGTTAATAGAAAATAGGACTGCCCAATGAATAGCAATTAAGACAGAGCATCAACCTTCTAAGACTTCAGACTCACAAAAGAGGAGGTCAGCCACACTATTCTATTATTGCTCACTTTTACTCAAAATTGGGCCATTTCACGTTGGAGACTACTGAGACAAACCAATAAATCTGTTCTTATGTTTTTATGTCACACCCTTATTTTCACATTCTATTGTTAGCATAACAACATACATTATTAATGTAAGTGTAATCCCAGGAATGGACACCTTTCATTTACTATCCATTCCATGGTCTATGGTTCCTACTGAGTGGAGAGGCCTTTCCACTCAGTAACAATAAATGAAAAGGAACTACGGCAAC
Organism: Heteronotia binoei; assembly: GCF_032191835.1. NCBI lineage: Eukaryota > Metazoa > Chordata > Lepidosauria > Squamata > Gekkonidae > Heteronotia > Heteronotia binoei. The sequence goes on from NC_083229.1 coordinate 62,662,229, forward strand.
CTTTAAACTGGCCACATATTATGCTGAACTGTTAATGCTCAAGACTGTAGCCATGAGAGCAGAGAATTAAAATGCAAAGTAAACTGCCCAAAGCAAAAGCTTTTTCATTATTCATTTTCTCACATGCATACGGTTAATAACATCTCACCCTCCTCACGCCCCTATCCTTACTCAGCAGCAGCTACTGCCTATCTTGGGGTAAGCTGCTTTGAAAAGTACTTGCCAGCTACTAAAATGTGTGGGATTGTATGGAATCTGTCCTGATAATGAGTGATATACTTGACCACTCACAGTTCCTCTCTGCTCATTAACAGTGAGCAAGAAGCTGCTTTTTAGTCTGGGACTTTTGCTGTGTGTGAGCTGCTTGAGCCCGTTCATCAGGTTGATTTATGAGCTCTCAAATAATGTAGTTCAACACAGTCATGCATACATATTTTTGCAAAGACTGATGAAGACCTACATTTGGATCTTTGGGGGGGGGGGCGATGTACTTCTCTTTGGCCGTTACTGTGGAGCACATTCCTCTTGCATTAGGCACTACGGGGTTTCTTAGAAGATACTGGCACTTGTGACTAGTCTCAAAGAAAGTGCACTCTACAGTGGAGAACAGCCTTCACATAGGATTCCACAGTCAATTATTTATAGAAAGACCAAACAAATAAGCCTGTCAGTGGACTGGTCCATTTCATGGCCAAAATCTGAGAAAGGTTGTGGTCTGTGGAACCCACAAACTATGGACCCATATGAATCTCAGGCTTTTTTCTCCATGCCCACCCTAAGAAAGAAGGAAATAAAACTTCAGCACCACAACTACTGTGCAGCTGCACAGCCACTGTTTGGTATCTGTTCCAGCTGGATAGCAGCAAGGTGAAGAAACCTGAACACCTTTGTTACAACATCTGTGCTCAGTAATGAGACTAACCAGGATTTAATTAGAAGGATAAGTATGGCTCAGTGGTAGAAGAAGAAGATATTGGATTTATATCCCGCCCTGCACTCCGAAGAGTCTCAGAGCAGCTCACAATCTCCTTTACCTTCCTCCCCCACAACAGACACACTGTGTGGTGGGTGGGGCTGGAGAGGGCTCTCACAGTAGTTGCCCTTTCAAGACAACCTCTGCCAGAGCTATGGCTGACCCAAGGCCATGGTAGCAGGTGCAAGTGGAGGACTGGGGAATCAAACACGGTTCTCCTAGATAAGAGTCCGCACACTTAACCACTACACCAAACTGGCTCTCCAGAGCATTTGCACTGCCTGAAGAAGATTCCAGGTTCATTCCCTGGCATCTTGAGTTGAAAAGGATCATGTTGCTGATGATGTGAAAGACTTCTGCCTGAAACTCTGGAAGCTGCTGACATCAGAGAAGAAAAATACTCACCTTGATAGACCTGTGGTCTGATTCAGTATAAAGCAGGTTCATGTGCAACAGAAAAATGTCAATCCCTGCAGCTGTTGTAGTTACTCTAATACAGAGGATAAAAGTGGACAAGTCACAAGGAGCTATTAAACACTTTTAAAGGATAGGTAGTAATTACAAGGGCCTAATATGGGAGTGATATTATTTATCCCTGCTTTACACCGGTCCTCCAGACCTGCATGACAACTGACTCATGGGTTTAAAGCCTGAAGGTTAGTTGCCTGGACATACAAATAAGAAGACAATAAATATGACATGAACAGTTGGAGATGTATTATTCATCAGTCATTCATCAGTCATAGTCCAAAGAAAATATATTTACACCCACTGAAAGTCACTACATTTAAGTGTTCTATGGAGTGTTCATTTCAACCTATGAAAATCTTGGTAGGCAACTGTAAAAAGGTGTCCTTTCAATGAGTCCTGCCCTTGTAAAGCCTTCTTTCTTACAGTGTAGAAGAAAGTGAAGAAACTGCCACAGCTATGGTAAATACCTGCACCTTCCATATATGCATCTGTTTTCCTGCATTGCTACTTCACCTCTCTTACAACCTTAGATGTTCAAGAGATAACATCACTGCCAGGTGGACCAGAAACACTGCTGACAAGTTCAACAGCAGCAGCACTCATGATTAACTCTCATTTGGTGACAATATCAGCAGTTTTCCAGCCTAATTCTGTGGTCAAGTCACAGTACACCACTCACAAGGCTTGCAAAATGGCAGCTGCCTAGTTTGGAACCCAATTTGTATTTGTCTAACTCTCATCATCACCAGCTAAGCCAATATTAAGTTAGCCAGTGCTCCCTTTAGCCCTTAGAACAGTGACCCAGGCAACCTCTACTTCAGACCTCTAGATATTACTTTCAGGGAATTGCTTCTTTTTGTTTCCTCTTTAACAAAGACCAAACAGTGCACAGTGTAGGTTCCAACAGTTCAAATCCTGGTAGTTCTACCACTGTGGTACCTGATCCAACAATATTGCTAAAACTCTTATAAACAGAATTAAGGTTGCCAAGACCAGCTCAAGAAATATCTGCAGACTTTGGGGGTGGAGCCAGCACACCCAGTGATCCCTGCTGCAAGCCTAGAAGATAGCCTAAAAAACCAAACAAACCTCTCCAGGATCCCTCACAAAACTGGCCTGAAGAAAAATTGCTTCCTGACCCCAAAGTGGTGAACAGCATTTTCCTGGGCATGTAAAAAGGGGCCACAAGAACTAAGCACCAATGCAACCCTAAGCACCAATGCAACCCTTCCTGTTCTCCTTCTCATTATCTGCCTAAATTCACAGAATCATCATTGCTGTCAGATGGCCATCTAGCCTCTGTTTAAAAAGGAAAGCCTCCTCTCCCCCCTCCAAGGAAGCATGTTCCACTGAAGAACTGCTTGAACTGTCAAGATCTTCCTAATGTTTAGCTGAAACTCTTTTGATTTCATCTCAACCAATTGGTTCTGGTCTGACCTTCTGGGACAGCAAAAAAGAACTCCAATCCATCCTCTAGATGACAGCCAAATACTTGAAGATACTTGAAGATAGTGATTATATCACCTCTCAGCCACCTCCTCTTCAGGCTAAACATGCCCAGCTCCACATTTTACCAACTTGTCAACAAGAATTTTAGGTAGGAAACTTATCAAAGACCTTACTCCTAATCCAGAAAGGTAGTAACTTTCTCTCTCTGAAAAAAAGAGAGAGATAATGTCAGTTTGATATGACTTGTTCTTGAGAAACCAGTGCTGGCTATTAGTAATCACAGCCATCCTGATTAAATGCTCAAGGACTTACTGCTTGATTATTTGCGCTAAAACTTTTCTAGGTATAGATGTCAAGCTGACAGGCTGGTGGTTACCTGGATCCTCCTTTTTCCTATTCTTGAAGATGGGGACAACATTTGCCTATCTCCAATCTTCCAGCACCTCACCTGTTCTCCAAGAATTCTCAAAAATAATGGCCAGAGGCTCATAACTTATGTCTGCAAGCTCTTTTAGTGACCTTGGATGCAGTTTATCTGGCCCTGAGGACTTAGTATCATTTAAAGTGTTTATGTACTACCCCTATGCTGATCCTAGGCTGCAACTCCCTTCTAACATCATGTGTTCTATTTTTGCCATTTTGAGCACCTTTTCCCTCACAAGAGAAGACTGAGGAAAAGTAGAAATTGAGCAGTTCTGCCCCCTCTTCATCACCCATTACAATTTCCTGTCCTCGCAATGGGCTTACCATGCCCTTGCTCTCTTTCTTACTTTGAACATAAGAAAAGAAACCTTTTTTGTTGTTTTTAGCATCTCTCGCGAGCCTGAGCTCATACTGAGCTTTAGTTTTCCTAACGCTCTCTCTGCAATCACTAGTTGTTTGTTTGTAGTCATCCTTAGTTATAAGGCCCTCCTCCTTCCATATCCTCAATGAGTTTTTTTTTTAATTTCTCAAGTCCTTAGAAAACTGTTTATGGAGCCACCTTGGCTTTTTTAGGTTTCCCTCATTTTTCCTTCTCATAGGAATTATTTGTGATTGTGCCTTCAATATTTCACTTGTAAGAAACTCCCACCCCTCTTGAACTCCCTTCTCATTAAGTATTTCTGGCAATGGGATTCTACCCAGCACAACTTTAAGTTTGGTAAAATTTGCTTTCCTGAAAACCACCCTGACTAAGTACAGCTTTTCCCTTCCCCAAGACTGTAAATTCCAAAATCACATGGTCACTACTACGAAGGGTGCCACTACTACCTCATCAACCAGTACTTCCCTGTTGGTGAGAATCAAGTCCAAGACAGCAGATCCCCTTGTTTCCTCTCCACTTTCTGGAAAATGAAGTTGTCAACAAGATAAGTCATGAATTTATTTCACCTTTTGTTTTTAGCAAAGTTGGACTTCCAACAGATATCCAAGTAACTGAAATCTCCCATGACTGCCATGTTCCGTCTCTTTGAGAACTTTGTAATATGTTCTTGGAGTGTCTCATCCGAATTCTCTGCCTGGCTTGGTGGTCTATAGCAAATCCCCACAATAGTATCACTATTGTTTTTACCCAGAGACTCTCAACTGAACTGCCATGCTCAGATTCATGTATTTCCTCACAAATATATACCTCTTTTACATATAATGCAACTCCTCTGCCCTTCTTTATTTCTCTCTCCCTTTTAAAGTTTGTTTAAAGTTTGTTTCCCTCAATCCTAATATTCCAGTTGTGAGTGTCCTCCCACCAAGTTTCAGCAATGCCTGTTAGGTCATAGTCCCCTTCCTGTATTAGGACTTCCAGTTGTTCCTGCTCGTTTCCCATTCTTTGAGCATTAGTGCAAAGACATCAAAATCCATGTTTTATGCTCTCTGAGGAATTTGTTTCTGTGCTTACTTGTGTGTTAATGTTACCTAGCCTATGTGCTACTCCTTGCAAAACTTTAATATTCTTATCTCCAGTTATTGGCATCGTACTAGACTTTATAAGAACATAAGAGAAGCCATGTTGGATCAGGCCAATGGCCCATCCATTTCAACACTCTGTGTCACACAGTGGCCAAAAAAGAAGGAAGTTCACAAGTTGGGCTAGAAGCCCTTCCACTTTGCCCCCCCCCCAAGCACCAAGAGTACAGAGTATCACTGCCCCAGACAGTTCCAATAATATGCTGTGGGTAATAGCCACTGATGGACATCTGCTCCATATTTTTATCCAAACCCCTCTTGAAGCTGGCTATGCTTGTAGCCGCCTCCACCTCCTGTGGCAGTGAATTCCACTTGTTAATCATCCTTTGAGTGAAGAAGTACTTCCTTTTATCCATTCTAACCCGACTGCTCAGCAATTTCATTGAATGCCCATGAGTTCTTGTATTGTGAGAAAGGGAGAAAAGTACTTCTTTCTCTACTTTCTCCATCCCATGCATAATCTTGTAAACCTCTATCATGTCACCCCGCAGTCGACGTTTCTCCAAGCTAAAGAGCCCCAAGCATTTTAAACTTTCTTCATAGGGAAAGTGTTCCAAACCTTTAATCATTCTAGTTGCCATTTTCTGGACTTTTTCCAATGCTATAATATCCTTTTTAAAGTGTGGTGATCAGAATTGCACACAGTATTCAAATGAGACCGCACCATCGATTTATACAGGGGCATTATGATAAAACAGGTTTCCTACCTGTAACTGATGATCTTCGAGTGGTCATCTGTGCAGTCACACCGATGGGAGAAGGCGCCAGCGCCGATCACGATCGGTAAACTTCAAAGCTGCGGATTTCCGCGCCTCCGCCCCAGTGCGCATGCCCAGGAGCCCCACCACGCATGCCCACTGGGACGGGAGCGGACATCCTGCCAGTTCCTTCTGACCGCTGCGTCAGCCTGTTACACCTCAAACAACTTTTTATTGGGGAATATTAATATTTCTTAGCTCAAAATGGTAGGCCTACGAGAGGTGAGGTGTATAGGATCTATGTCTTTGTCTACGGAGATAGACCACTGAAAATCCTTTGGTTAATAATGGATTTTATTATGGCATAGGGTTTCAAATAGTTACATCCCAATCAAACAATTTCAAGCATACAAGAGGAATACAAGAGGTTAGCTGAATAAGCAGGATGGGGGAAGGTGATACAATACCTAGATCTTGCAGGGTAGGCTCAGTCAGAGGAAATGCAAGGCCTCTGGAGGGAGATTTCTCTTGAGAGGAAGGGGGGGTGAGGGTAGGAAGGGGGTGGAAGAAGGAGAGGATGAAGGGATTCCCTTTTTCCTTCCTTTTTCTTTTTCTGCAACCAGCTTTCCTGAACCCGCTCCTCGCTGCGCTGCCCTAAACCTGACAGGTTGGGTTGTCTGTTTTCTAGGGAAAATTACGTTACATCACTCAATTAACCTACCCAATGAGGGGGCAGAGTGTCACACCAATGGAAAGTCGGAGTGTCATATGTGTAATATCCAGAGACCATTCGTATCATAGATCCATACCCCAACATAGGCATTTTAATTACATTGGCCAAATGACTTTATGGCCTTGTTTTTCCCAAAACTGGTTCCTTTGAAGCTCCCCAAAAGTGATAGATTTCTCCCTTAGTGTCAAACATGGATGGGCATCCATCAAGTGGTCAGGGGACTGGCTGACTTTGATGGCCTTAGCAATTAATTAAAGAAAAATAGAAACTTTGTTAAGAGTCACAATTGTGAGATCAGTTTACAGGTTATACCACATATTCACAACAAGAGGAGTGCTTGGCCTCTAACCTTCGTGTTTTCTGATGTCTTGTCCTGAGGATTAACAGACAGACACAAGCCATTTATTTGTGTTGGAGGTTTCTTGGGTCAATCTTATTTCCTTATGCTTTGATAACAGGACTTTTAAAAGGTTGCCAAAAGAGTGGAGGAATTTTTATGGCAGTGCCCACATTTGTCACTCTCTGAGCCCGAAACTTTTTCATTCCCAGGAGCAGAAAGATGGACGCTTCTCAACCTTTCAGCTGGCCACATGTTGTTCTGGCTTGTGAACCAGAATCACATTACAGACCTGCTTTGGGGTCAAGAAGGAACTGGATTTGTCTCCCTTATGTGCAAGAAAGACCATTCCAATTCAAATGGGCATTGCTGTATCCAATTAATATTCTAGGGTTTCATTGCAATATCACATTCCAGGGGTGCATGGCTTGGGAATAAGTACAGGGGTGTCTTCTTGGGTATCAAGCCCACTGACGGACCGGCCACAGAGGGAAGGAGGGCGGGTAGTGTGACTGCACAGATGACCACTCGAAGATAATCAGTTACAGGTAGGAAACCTGTTTATCTTCTTCATGGTCTCTGTGCATCACACCGATGGGAGATTAGCAAGCCAAAGCCATACCTGGTGGAGGGTGCCACGGTCCGTCAGCAGGAGACAGATTGAAGCACAGCACGGCCCACCGAAGACTCCCGACGTCGCCTCAGGTCCAAGGCATAATGCGACACAAAGGTGTGTGGCGACGCCCACGTAGCGGCCCTGCAGATGTCCTGAAGTGGGACGCCCTTCATAAACGCCACCAAAGTGGCCATCGCCCGCGTGGAGTGGGCCCAAACCGGTCCCGGGAGCGGCATCTTGCAGAGAAGGTAACACAGCCGGATCGTCTCGACAATCCACCTGGACAGCCTCTGGGACAATATCCTCCGCCCCTTTAGTGCAGTCGCATAGGACACGAACAACCGGGGTCCCTCCGGGAGCCCTTTGTACGGTGCACGTAGAAGGATAACGCCCGTTTCACGTCCAGGGCGTGCAGCCTGCGCTCAGACTCCGTCGCCAGATTGGGGTAGTATGCTGGCAGAGAGATCTCTGCATTAAGATGGAAGGAGGACAAGACCTTGGGCAAAAAGGTGATGTCCGGGCGAAGCACCACCCCTTCTGGGGTGAAGGTTAAGTAGGGGGCGTCACAGCGGAGGGCTGCCAACTCGCCCACTCGTCTGGCAGACGTCACCGCCACTAGGAACGCCGTCTTCCAAGCCAGGAGATGAGCAGCGCAGGTAGCCATAGGCTCAAACGGCTTCCCAGACAAAGCCCTCAGCACCAAGTTCAAGTCCCAAGCCGGGGCGGGCACCCGCACCGCTGGATACAGCCTAGCGAGGCCTTTAAGAAACTTTTTGGTGTCTGGGTGGGCAAAAATGGACTGACCATCCACCCGGGGGTGTTCCGCCGAGATGGCTGCTAAATAGACCCGCACGGAAGTCACCGTCAGGTCCTTATCCAACAAAGAGATTATGAAATCAAAAATAACAGGCAAACCCGCCTCATACGGGCTAACCCCTCACAGCCTCAGCAAATTTGGAAAACCTGCTCCACTTGTACGAGTAGGACTTCCGCATGGAAGGCTTCCTGCAGTTCAGCATGACGAATCGCACTCTCTCTGATAACTGCTGTGCCCCAGGCGTCATGCTGTGAGCTTCAAATGCGGGACATCGTGGTGGAGAACCCGCCCCCGATGAGACAGTAAGAGATCCGGGACCTGCGGGAAGTGGTGAAAACTCCAATTGGCCAACCCCAGGATGAGGGGAAACCACTGCTGCCTCGGCCACCATGGTGTTACAAGGATGCCCACTGGCCGGTCCTGCAGAACATTCTGTAGCACTCGTGTGATTAACGGGACAGGGGGAAACAGATACATGCTGTGATAACGTCATGGGACTAGGAGGCCGTCCCCCAGAGATCTGGGGTCCAATCCTCCCCTGCTGCAAAACAGCTTGCACTTCTTGTTGTCCCTTGTCGCAAAAACGTTGAGGTCTGGCGTGCCCCAGCGCTGGAAGACCGGCTTCAGATAGTCCCAGTTGAGCTCCCACTCCTGAAGCAACGCGCCGCCTCGACTGAGAAAGTCCGCTCGAACGTTCTGCTCTCCCGGAAGGTGAGTCGCCAACAGAGATATCCCCAGGGACCCGCACATCTCCCAGATGCTCATGGCCAACCTGCACAAGCTGCGAGACACCGTGCCCCCTTGCCGATTTATGTAGGCCATGGCCGTGGTGTTGTCCGTTAGGACGGCCACTGATCTGCCCCAAACCAAGGTTTGGAAGGATTGTAGAGCGTGGAACACCGCCAGCAACTCCAAGAAGTTGATGTGATGTTGGCGAAGGCGACTGGGCCACGGGGCCCCCACGCACAGTCCCGAAGCATGAGCCCCCCATCCCCAGAGGGATGCATCCATCGTAACCGTGATCGATGGTGGGGGTCTTTGGAACGGTACACCTTCCACCAGGTGGTGCTCTATCCCCCACCAGTCCAGGGACATCAGCACCTCGGGAGGGACTGTCAGTAAGTGGGACAGGGGGTTGCTGTTGCAATTGAAGACCCTGAGAAACCAGAGCTGCAATGGACGCATGTGAAGCCTCGCTAGACCCAGGACCGCTGTCGTAGCTGCCATGAGTCCTAGGAGCCGCTGAACTTGGCGAGCTGGAACCGTGGGGTTCTGGTGAAAGGAGCAGACTGTGCGAATGATGACGGCTGCCCGGTCTGGAGGGAGAAACGCTCTGCAAACCACAGAGTCCAAAATTGCCCCGATAAATTGCACCCTCTGAGAGGGCTGGAGATGAGACTTCCCCCAGTTGACCTGCAGGCCCTGGTCAACCAGTAGAGCGAGAGTGGTGTCGATATGACGCACTAGGACCTCCCGTGAGCCTGCCACGATCAGCCAGTCGTTGATATACGGGAACACAGTCACCCCCTGCAGCCGCAGGTGGGCGGCGACGACCACCATAGTCTTGGTAAAGACCCTCGGAGCCATGCATAGACCAATGGGCAGGGCCCTGTACTGAAAATGGTCTTCTCCGATTGCAAAGCGTAGGAACTGCCGATGGGAGGGAAGGATGAAATATGGAAGTACGCATCCTTTAAATCTAAGGTGGCCATCCAGTTGCCCGGCCTGAGGAGTGGGAGAATGCACTTCAAGGAGGTCATCCGAAACTTGTCGCACCGAACGAATATGTTCAACGCACGGAGATCCATAATAGGCCGGAGGCCCCCATCCAACTTGGGAACAGCAAAATAGCGGGAGTAAAACCCACGGCCCCGTTGATCATTTGGTACAACTTCGATGGCCTTTTTGAGGAGGAGGGACTGTACCTCCTCCCGGAGGGTTGGGGACGGTGAGGTGTAGATGAATTTGGGAGTCGGAGGGAGTTGGAAAAACTCTATCCTGTATCCCCGCCGAATGATGGCCAGGACCCAAAGGTCCGATGTGATGCGGCCCCACATAGGGAGGAAACAAGAAAGGTGAATAGAGTCCACAGCCGTGGAAGGGCAAAGCGCCAGGAGGGAGTCAAAGACCCTGCTTCTGTTGCTTAGACCCCTTCTGCCTGGCAGACTGGGTGGCAGGAGGAGAATATTTCGGCTTGGCCGAGTACTGCTGGCGTGAAAACGTAGCTGCCGGCTTCGCGCGCCAGGAGCGCTCTGGAGATTTTGCGTACGCCTTCCTCTGCCATGGCTTCGTCCACTGTCGCTTCGCCGCAGGGCGAGAAACCTCCAGGTTCCTAGACGTCTTCATGCTCTTATCCATCTCCTGGAGGACAGAGTCTGTATTAGAACTGAAGAGGCCCAAACCATCGAAGGGGAGGTCCTCAATGTATGCCTGTGTGTCAGGCTGGAGGGCGGTAGATCTCAGCCAAGAGTGACGCCTAAGCGATATGGCCGTAGTCAGGGCCTTGGAGCAGGTATCCCCGGAATGTTTAGATGCATTCAGCTGCTGTTTTGCCAGCAGCATCCCTTCTTTCTGCAGCTTCTTGAGGGCACTCCTGCTCTGATCTGGGAGAGTGTGTAGAATGCTGGAGACCTGGTCCCACAACACATACTGGTACCTGCCCATGCATGCTGAGTAGTTGACTATTTTCACACCCAAAGAGCCTGCCGAATAGAGCCTATGGCCCATTGAGTCCAGCTTCCTCCCTTCCTTATCCGGAGGCGTGGAGTGTGTCTTCTTTGCTTTAGAAGAAGAAGACACGACAACCGAATTTGGCTTCGGGTGGGTATATAAGAATTCCGCGGTGCTCTCCTGGATTCGATACATATGATCCAGGCGGCGAGAGGACACCGGCGTCGAGGCTGGCTTATCCCATAAGGATTTGGCCGTCTGGAGCATCACGTTGGTCAAGGGCAACGCCACCGCTGTCGACGTGTCCCGTTGAACAATGTCGAACACATTGTCCGTCACCACCGGTTGTGGTTGCACCGTCGGTAGGGACAGCATCTGTGCCTTCCGCTTAATCAAGTCCCCGTAGGACTTCAAGTCCTCGGATGGAGAGATGGGCTGCTCCTCTGATGTCTTCTCCGGTGGGGAAGGTTCCCCTGGGGAAGAACCCCCAAGTTCCTCTGGGGAGGACTCCCGCATGGACCTGGTAGACTCCCCAGGAGACTGCGAGGGCTCCGACGGGTTGCGCAACAGGAGGCTGAGTCGCAGGCTCTCGCTGAGGTTCAGGCTGTTCAGCCTCGGGTGGCTTCGACACCGATGCCGACCGTTTCGGGGTGCGGTAAGACGTTTGGGACCGATAGAAAGTCTCTGAACGCTGGTTCCACTCCATTTACCTAGGATGGAGCCATGGAAAGGGCGGTTGCATGGGATATGCGCCGTACAAATATTGCCACTGACGCTGGTCCCACGGGACGCTGGTCCCACGGAACTGGCTGATGCGGGGAGCGGTCACCTTCCATGTGGCATGGCGAGCGGGTATCCACCGGGTGCTCCCAGGATGGATCCCATCAGTCCTGAGGGCTTCGGGAGCGGGGGGTCCCTAGTCGTGGGAGCGGGCTCTTATCGGTGCCAGAGCATTGAGCCGGTTCGATCTCGGAGTCCGAGTCCGATATGACCAGCTGAGTCGACATGGACGAGAGAGGACTGTGTTGGCGGGCAGGTGAGGCAAACAGCTTCAAAGGCGGAACCGTCCGCGTCGGATCCGAAGGACCTTCTGACTCCGGTGAGATCTGCGAGGTAGCTTTATGAGGCTTCACTTTCTCAGCCTTCTTAGCCTTCTTTCCATGCTCCCCTCGATCCTCCTTGTGCCGTTTAGCGGGCACTGAGGAATCTGATGTCGCAGCCGAGCCCGAACGCTTTCGAGGGCGATCGGTGTCGGAGGGGGCCTGATTGGTATCGACCGACTTCGGCGCCGATACCTGCTCGGGAGCGACCGCCTGCTCCACGGCCATTTTGCGGGGGGGAAGCGCCTGCTCCATTAGCGCTGCCGCCAGTCTCGCCGCCCGGTTCTTTCGAGTTTGCTTGGAGAATTTGGAACAATGGACGCAAGAGTCCGGTTTGTGCCGTTCTCCAAGGCACAACAAACACAACGAATGTCCGTCAGGCAGTGCGATTTTACTTCCGCACTTGGCGCACCGTCTGAAAAAGCCCCACCGCCTTTCCATGCGCGAGGCAAGGACGGCGAGAGGGAGTCGCAAGAGGGAAGAAGAGGGGGCCGCCCAAAGGGTGGAAAAACTCACCCCACACTCCCGCAGCAGCAACACTAAACTATCTAACACTATACTAAAAACTAAGCTAATAACTATCTACAGTCACCAACCAACAGACTGGAACGAAGTTCACCGACCGTAGCCAGAGATCGACTGATCAGCACGGCGGTCAGAAGAGAACTGGCGGGATGTCCGCTCCCGTCCCAGTGGGCATGCGTGGTGGGGCTCCTGGGCATGCGCACTGGGGCAGAGGCGCGGAAATCCTCAGCTTTGAAGTTTACCTATCATGATCGGCGCTGGCTTCTTCTCCCATCGTTGTGATGCACAGAGACCACGAAGAAGATCTGGCTGATTTGTTTTCAATTCCCTTCCTAATAATTCCCAGCATGGCGTTGGCCTTTTTTATTGCAATCAACACTGTCTTGACATTTTCAGTGAGTTATCTACCATGACCCCAAGATCTCTCTCTTGGTCAGTCTCTGCCAGTTCACACCCCATCAACTTGTATTTGTAGCTGGGATTCTTGGACCCAATGTGCATTACTTTGCACTTGTCCACATTGAAAGTCATCTGCCACGTTGACACCCACTCATCCAGCCTCAACAGATCCCTTTGGAGTGCCTCACAAGCCTCTCTGGTTCTTACCACCCTAAACAATTTAGTGCCATCTGCAAACTTAGCCACTTCACTGCTTACTCTCAACTCCAAAACATTAATGAACAAGTTAAAGAGCATGGGACCCAGTACTGAGCCCTGCGACACCCCACTGCTTACCGTCTTCCACTGCAAAGATTGCCCATTTATACTCACTCTCTGTTTCCTATTAATTAGCCAGCTTTTGATCCACAAGAGGACTTGTCCTTTTACTCCATGACTCTCCAGCTTCCTAAGGAGCCTTTGATGAGGAACTTTATCAAAAGCTTTCTGGAAGTCAAGGTAAACAATATCTATTAGGTCCCCTTTGTCCACATTTTGTTCACCCCCTCAAAGAAATGTAACAGGTTAGTGAGGCAAGATCTTCCCTTACAGAACCCATGCTGAGTCTTCCTCAATAACCTGTGTTCATCAATGTGCCTACTCATTCTGTCCTTGATAATGGTTTCTTCCAACTTTCCCAGTATGAAGTCAGACTGACTGGCCTGTAATTTTTTTCTTGCTCCCCCATACTATTTAGCTTAAAGCCTAACTAGATTCACAAAAGCAAGACTCTTCTCTGCAAAATGCATTGTATTGTTTGCCGCTATCTCTCCTGTTGTCATAAATTTAGGCCTGTTACTATAACCACATAGATGCTCCTCAATACGTTGCCACAAGAGCCACTAATTCACAGGAAACAATTGATGCCCTATATTTCTACATTTTACACTTTCATAGATCATTATATATTCAATTTTTTCATAGATCATTATATATTCAACTTTTTCAGACCCGCAGCTCCAGATGTTGTCTTGTTTTTGCTCAAATGAATTCATAAGACAGGCCACAGCCACATACTGAACAACTGCATAGAGGCAAGAATTCCCTTTCAATAGCTGGAATTATTAGTGGTCATTCCAACTCTCGCTCATGTTGCTCAGAGGAGGCAAAGAAGTTACAACTAGGCTGCAATCAGACTGGCAGTCTGGGATGCTTTGGAGGCAGCGCTAAGTACTCCATTGCATTTTGTGACAGAGATTTTCCATCATTCCCACCATGATCCGGCCACATCATAGGCACTTCTTCCATGGCTGACTGTTCAGATTAGTGCTGCATGGAGTGCACGGTCTGCTCTTTTTATTAAAAAGAAATAACAGCTTTTCCAAACCGGTTTGATCATGTACCCGGGGGAGTTCAAATACTCAGAAACATGGGAAGAATGCACAGGGATCATTTAGCATTGGAATTCAACTACTGTTGAAGAAGAAGAAGAGCTGGATTTATAGTCCACCCTTCCTTCAGAGTCTCAAAGCAGGTTACACTCTCCTTCCCTTCCTCTCCCCACAACTGAGGGAACTGTGACTGGCCCAAGGTCACCTAGCAGACTTCACATGGAGGAGTAGGGAATCAAACCTGATTCTCCAGATTAGAGCCAGCTTTTCTTAACCACTATACCACACTGGATTCCCTATAAAGAACAGTGTGATATCTTTTTCTGATTATTTTAAACTTTCTGCCACCAATTTCTAGATTTTTTTCTCTTTAACTTCTGAAATGAATGGATTATCTTTATATTACAAATTTTTATATTACAAATGAATGGATTATTTTTATATTACAAATATACAGTGCCTGCATTCATACTGTAAGTGTATTTGAGGCATTATCACATCAACAAGTTCTGCAATAGTAGAAATTATATTCTTACACATGGAAGTAAAAATCACTCTCAAACAGTAGGAAATTAGCTGAACATACATGTACAGGTGGTATGTGCCTATTATTCATGATATTTCCATCACTGGAAAAGACCTTTGAGGGAAGGAAATGAGCTACTATTTCTGTATGTAACAATATATGCTCCAGATAGAGGAAGAATAAAGATTTTCAGGCTCAAAGCATTTTCCATTTAAATGCAAATCTGATATATATATTTTTTAAAAAATGGGAGCATGAGTAAACTGTCCTAAAATTCTCTGATAAGATCAGTCTAAATATGGAAGGGTCTTAAATGAATTACATTTATGTGAGTATTCAGACTATTTTAATTCTATAATGCATTTCCTTTGCTTGGCTCCATCTTACAAAATACAGTATTTCTAACATTAAAGAAGACAAAACAAAATATTATGATTTTAACCTTTGCCTTCCTAAGGTAAAAAAGAATACAGATTTATAAAATGTCTTTTTTAAACAAAAAGTAACAAAAAAAAGAGAACATTCAGCAGCAGCATTATAGTGATAGTATTCCTTGTGCTTTTTTATTTTGGAAGGAAATTTCTAAGAAATTGATTTCACTACATTGTATTGACTCAAGCACAAAATCTTCAAACATAAGTCACCAACAGTGATACTTTCAATACATAAAACGTGACATCTGCTCCTTCCAACGCACTCTACAGGCTGTAAATTATCAAAACAGAAAAACAGTTCAATGTCATTTCAGCCACTGTAAGCTATAGTTTATAACAGAAAAATGAAAATAGTCGTACCGTCACTGACATCTCGACCACTTTTCTATTGCAGTGTTTCCATGTTCTAATTTATCTTTGTGGATCAACAACATGCAATCAATTGTAAGCAACAAGTATAGTTTGATTCTAGTCAACAGCAATTTTTTACTGTTCTCTCTCTTTTCTTTGTCTCACCATACTAATATAAACAGTTCTGCAAAACACTCTTTCAAGTAAAATTTTATTTGAAATAATTAAAACAAGCAGTGAAAATATAAATGAAAACAGGTTAAATATTAATAATTATATTATTTATAGTACTTACAACATTTGCAAGTATTTATGGAACATGCAACAAAATTCAAATCAGATAACATTTTATGAAGCATTATTTTTGTCAAGCAAGTTGTTTACATCCTATTTCTGAAAAAAATGAAATAGAGGCCGTGGCTGGATGGCTACAGCAGAGCCGACTGAAGTTAAATCCAAATAAGACAGAGGTCCTGTGCCTGAGCCAAAAGGTGGGTGGGTCCATGCATCCAACTCCCAGCCTTGGACAGTGCTGTTTTGGTGCCGGCCCAACAGGTAAAAGAGTTTGTGAGTGATTCTGGATGCCTTTCTTTCCATGGAGGCCCAGGTCATGGTGGTTGCCAGGTCTGCTTTCTACAATCTACGGCAGATCAGGCAGCTAGCACCATATCTATCTCCGCAAGACCTGGCTACAGTGATCCATGCAATGGTCACTTCCAGGTTAGACTATTGTAACTCGCTCTATGCTGGCTTGCCCTTGAAGCTGATCCGGAAACTGCAGCGGGTGCAGAATGTGGCAGCTCGCCTGCTGACTGCATCACCTATACGGGTTAGCATGCAGCTGGCACTCCACGGCCTGCACTGGCTGCCCATAGAATACCAGGTCCATTTCAAGGTGTTAAGTCTTGACTTTTAAAGCCTTGTGAGGCCTGGGACCAGCATACCTGTGGGACCGTCACTCCCCATATGTGCCCCGGAGGTCACTTCATTCGGCCTCCCAAGATCTTCTGACCTCCCAAGATCTTCTGGCCCAAGAAATGCCCACCTTGCCTCTACCAGGGCCAGGACCTTTTTGGTCCTGGCCCCAACCTGGTGGAATCACCTCCCTACCTGGCTCATTAGCCTTTCATAGGGCCTGTAAAACGGAGCTGTTCCACCAGGCTTTTAGATGAGGCAGCGGGCATCTACTTGTTAGATCTGTTGGCCTCCCCTGCGATTTCACACTGTGCTACCACACCACTATACATCACTCTGTTGGACCATCTTGCTGTACTACTAACTCACTGTTGTAACTGATTTTATTGTGATTTTATTGTAAATTATTGTGATTCATTGATGTACTCCACCCTGAGTCCCCATGGGGGAATCGGCGGAATAAAAATAAAATAATAATAATAAGAAGAAGCCATCATCTGGGCAGTGTTCATATGGACATAAATAACTAAGCAATGAGAAGAGTTTCTGTTGAGATTAATCTGGATAGGATGGCTTACTTCTAGATTGTTCATATAAACACGAACATCAGCAACATGAAAGATTGCTGAATCACCTTAGAGTTGATCACATTTACTGAAGTCACATAAACCATATTCTACAATGAGATTAACTATTATTTCTCTGAGGAGTTCGAGTTCTTTGATTCATATGGGTCGAGGCTTCCGGTTTCCGGGCGAATGAAGGCAGCTGCCGCCGAAGCTCCAAAAACGCTAAGTTGTTTTATTAGCCTTTTAAACAGCATTTACTTTTTTTCTGTTTCTTTAGGCTGTTAATTGTTTGAAGCAGCTTAACAGCAACATAATTAACTCTTCCTGGCCGACTTTTATCTCTTTGTTTTATAAATAGCTGGTCGCTAGGTATTTACTGGCTTGTTTCCCAGCTGATGTTTTTAGAGAATAGCATGTAATTGCTTTCAACTTGAGAAGTTGCTAAATTTTGCCCTGGCTGAAAGAGGCTGTGTTTGGTGATGCATCCCTGCGGTTTAATATCAGCCTGAGCCAAGGAAATAAAGCAGTTACTTTTTGCTATTACATTTTGAGACTAATATGGGTGTGTCTAAGCGTAGAAGAGACCAAGAGGAACCTTTATTACCTCCTCCTAAGCAAAAGAGAATTGGAGACTTTTACTCTGCACAAATTCCAACCTCCAATCGTTTTGAGATTCTGGCTGACTATAATGATGATTTAAATAAACCAGCTTTAAATGAATCAGCCTTTACCAAACAAAAAGTTGGTGATTCACACCCAGTAATTAATAACAGCTGTAAGCCGGAGGGGGCAGTGCAGAGTCCTCTAAGCAGCACTGAGTGCAACAATTCTAATGACCCATCTGATTTGATCAGCCTTGTTGCTATAACAGTTGAGCACATCTATAATCAACTAAAACTGCTGCATAGCAAAATTGATCATGCCAGTAAGCAGATCTCTTACTTTGGAAAGAGACTCCAGGAACTGGGAGAGATGGAATCTCCAAAAAGCCCCTTTTTGGATAGTTATCCCAAGACTGCCTTTCCAAAGCAAGTAACAAAGTCAACAACAGGTTACAAATTAAAATCTTCATCTGATGAGCGAGAGCAACTTTATAAACTCATCCTCACCCCAAACAAAATCTGTTTAACCATCTGCAACTACAAGGGGAGGGGCCCTTTGTGGAACTCTATGTAACTATCCAAGACATCTAAGAACTTTATTCCCAGGGGAAACGGCTTGGATTGATCTACATGAGATAGATTTCTTTGATGCTTGTCCCAGTCACAGAGGGTGCTTTTATCATTTAGGTCAGTGCAGATTCCTCAGCTTCTGTTGCGATCAAAAAAATATCTCTCATCCAAAGGAATATTCCCTATGCGCGTCTTCAAGAATGAAATCATTCTACCCCTGATTCATCAAAAGAAATATCTAGACCTACAGGATAACTCTTCAATAGTTGCAGATAGATCAGGTGACATCTTGAATGCAAACACTTCATCCGCCACAGCAAATTTGTCACCTCAATCTTACTCTCTTAATGAATCTATGGAGGGTCTTTCTGCAACCAACATCTTGGAAGACAATATTAGAGATCAGTTCCAATCCCTTCAGTCTTATGATCAACAAGACATTTTAAAAAGACTAGACTTGATGAAAGAAAGCCTCTTATTGAAGCAGAGTGAACAGCAAAAGAGCTCTCCTGGGCCTTCTTCTATCGAGTTGAGAGAGCTTCGAGATGTGCCTTTGATTGACCTAGATCAACAAGATCCTCCCCACTCTTCAATTTCCATTTGCCCTCCTTTAACAACTCGAATGTGGATAATACGATATCCACTTTCCCATCTGAGATTTCACTAACCACTTACCCCCAACCTGAAATCAGGCGGACTTTGGAAAGGCTGGTCGTTGCTGAAATCCATCCAGCGCCCACCACGTCTATGGACAATTCCATCAATCCTAAGGATAATTTCGTCTGCCCAAGCCTTTGTGAACTTAGCAAAATATTTCTAGGGGCCTCGAAAATGAAGGTATGAGTTTTGTTTCTTCTTGCTTGCCAAACCAATTTTCCCAAGATGACTGACTGAGATCCTCTTCATTGTCTTCAATTTCAAATACTTCTCCATTATCAGACATTAAGATCACATCGTGGAATGTGGCTGGTTGGTGGAATAAATCCAAAGATGCTGAATTTATTAGTTACCTTAAGAACTTTGATGGCATCTTACTCCAAGAGACTTGGTCCCAAAGTCCGATTCATCTTGAAGGTTATAAGTCCTACTCTCTCCCAGCCTTTAGAACCAACTCAAGAGGCCGTTTTCAAATGGGTTTGTCTATATTTGTGTCTCTTCTTCATAATTCTGTAGCCATTCCCCTACAGGCTGGAAGTGTTATGGAACAAGCTATCAAGCTTGTTTATTGGAATCTTTCTATAATTTTGGTAAACATATATATTAGATTAGATTAGATTAGATAATTTTATTTATATCCCGCCCTCCCCGCCGGGGCAGGCTCAGGGCGGCTAACAGTAACAGTAACATTCCATTGTATAAAAACAAGGTTACATTCAACATTAAAATTCTAATAGATTTAAAATTAATTACAGTTATAAAAGTGCTAATGCTATTGCTATTTGTTCTTTATTATGATGGCGGTATCATTAGTACTTAATTTTCTACATCATCGAAAGCCAGTCGGAAGAGGAAAGTCTTGCAGGCCCTGCGGAATTGTTCAAGATCCCGCAGGGCCCGCATTTCCTCTGGAAGTTGGTTCCATAAGCTCGGGGCCACAGAGGAGAAGGCCCGATTGCGGGTGCATTGCAACTTCACCTCTCTTGGTCCGGGGATAGTCAGCAAGTTTTTTCCAGCTGACCTCAGTGCTCTCTGGGGTTCATATAGGGAGAGACGGTCCCTGAGGTAGACAGGTCCTCGACCATATAGGGCTTTAAAGGTAATGACCAGCACTTTGTAACGAACCCGGTATATAACTGGCAGCCAGTGCAGCTCGCGCAGCCCAGGCTGTATGTGCTCCCATTTAGGGAGCCCCAACAGTAGCCTGGCCGCTGCGTTCTGCACCAGCTGCAGCTTCCGGGTTCGGTACAGAGGCAGCCCCATGTAGAGGGCATTACAGTAATCCAGTCTAGAGGTGCCTCCTGCCCTAGATAAATTGGCCCTTTTACATCATTGGGATGTTTGAATGTAATTGTGAGTGAATTGGAAACCAAATTTCCCTCTTTTGAAATAATAATAATAGCAGGAAATTTTAATGCAAGAGTGGACAATGATGATAAAATCTTTTTTAAGGTCCTTAACCTCAATCTAGATGATACCTTACCACCTTTTTTTCCCTATAGGAGGCAATCTAAAGATAGCTATTCAAATTTGGCAGGCATTTGCTTTGCCAAATTTTGTATCCAACACAATAGGGTCTGGTTAAATGGTTTGGAAAGATTTTCTCATTCGGGGGATTTTACATTCATTTCTAAGAAAGGTTGCAGTATAATTGATTATATTACTGTCCCTTTCTCACTAGAATTTTACATAAAAGATTTCTGTATAGGTGATCTCATTATTAGTGATCACCTTCCACTTATCTTGACCCTTCATTCAGAGTCTTCCCCAGACTCTTCCCTTAATCCCTCTATACACTTGTTGGAGTCTACGTCCTTACCAAAAATCTGCTGGAATAGTCAGACTAAACAAGCAGCTCAGTTACTTTTAAATTCTCATTCCCTTTTGAATCTTAGAAGGGTTTTAACCACCACAATGAATTCTTCAGTGCTAACAATAGCCTATGATTCTCTAGTATCTAACATTTTTAGTTCACTAAATGTTAAACCTAAAAATGTAAAAAAGGAAAGAAACATGAAATCTCTGCAGCTCTGGTTTGATGAAGAATGTAGAGCCATTAAAACTTTGTTGCGTAACACCTACAGATGTTACCACGACTCTGGGGCTTTGTCTTTACCATCAGAGTACTTTGATCTTAAAAATCAGCTGTCCCAGGTTATTATAAGCAAAAAGAATGATTATGCTAAACTTCAATGGGAGGAGCTATACCAGGCCATAATCTTAAAGAACTCTAAAAAATTCTGGTCTATTGTATCAGGTGCCCATAGAGTTAATGCGCCTTCTATGTCTGCCATTTCCCCCAATGTCTGGTACCAATATTTCTTCTCTATGTTCTCCCAAAGTAAACTATACACTTCTAGACCTTTCGAACTTTCTCAGGTAGATCTTCCGGAGTGGCCCTCTGTGACTTCTGATGAAGTCAAAGATCTAATTTTGCAATTGAAATCAGGTAAAGATGCAGGACCAGATGTTATTCCCTCTGAAATCCTAAAATTAGATCCAGATTAGTGGGCTACTCCGATCACATCTCTCTTTACTAGTATTGACAGAACAGGCATAATTCCTAAAGCCTGGTTTAATTCAATAGTGGTTCCAATTTATAAAAAAGGAGATCCTGCCATTCCAAATAATTACAGGTCGATTAGCCTCCTATCCACCATTGGTAAATTATATTCTAAGTATCTGCTAAGGAAACTTGAACAATGGATGACACAAGAAAAAATTCTTGGTCCGGAACAGCTGGGTTTTTGTAAAGGTAAAACTACTCTCGATCATTGTAATACTTTGTCCCATCTAATTTCCAAATACACTATTGGGAAAAAGATGAAATTGTATGTAGCCTTTTTAGACTTAAAGGGAGCATTTGATTCAATTGACAGAGACCTGTTGTGGGATAAACTGGAACAAACAAGTATTGATGAAAGACTTCTTATGCTCATTAAAAAATTATATACTTTCAACTTTTGTCAAGTCAAATGCTCTTTATCAGGCAATCTTACGTCAAAAATCCCGTTAAAAAAGGGGGTTAAACAAGGTTATGTGTTGGCCCCCTTTTTGTTTAGCCTCTTTCTTAATGATCTTGCTCCCTTTTTGTCAGATACTGACCATCATAGTCCAAAACTTGGTGCCAGACATGTTCCCTTACTGTTATATGCAGATGATACAGTCTTACTCTCTTGTTCCAGAATTGGATTAAAGTGTTTGCTTGTTTGCTGTATCACCTTCCTTAACAACAATTAGCTCCTATTGAACTATGACAAATCTAAAATTGTTGTTTTTTCCAAATCTTGGAAACCAACTAAATGGTCAATAGGCGGCAAAGAGATAGAACACGTAAAATACTACAAATACCTAGGAATTCATTTTCAATATAACACACTTTGGACTAATCATCGTAACTGTATAATTAAGTCAGTCAATGTTAGCGTTGCAGCTATCCAGCGCTTCTTTTACAGCAGAGGCAATCAGTTTATCCCAGCCGCGCTAAAAATCTTTAAGGCTAAAGTGATACCGCAGCTTTTAGATGGGGTCCCAGTGTGGATCACAGCCTTGGATAATAACATTGAAGGTGTCCAATCAAAATTCCTACAGAAAATTCTGGGATTCCCACAGTGCGTACCATATGCAGTTTTGTGTTTAGAAACAGGAACGAATCTTGTGGAAACACAAGCATGGCTAATGTCACTTAAATACTGGCTACAGCTACATTTCCACTCTGACTCAGAGAACCTTTTATATCAACTGTTCTCAGAATCGAATTTGTCAAATTGGCTAGTATTTATTGATAGGAAAATTAAATCTATGGGCATTGATTTAGATTCACTTCTTATGCTATCCTTAAAAGATGCTTTTTTGAAACTTAAGCTCAGAATTCTAGATATTGAAATGCAAAGGTTATATAG
Source organism: Heteronotia binoei (assembly GCF_032191835.1). Taxonomy (NCBI): domain Eukaryota; kingdom Metazoa; phylum Chordata; class Lepidosauria; order Squamata; family Gekkonidae; genus Heteronotia; species Heteronotia binoei. The sequence continues at coordinate 62,684,857 of NC_083229.1, forward strand.
CCTGGCCAAAGTCCACAAATTTTTAAATGACACTTGCGCTGAGATAACTTTAATGGTGGCTAGATTTCTCCAACAGGCCATGGAAATATGACAGAGAATGGTTCTGGAATGACCACATTTTATTTGTTTTAATTATTTAATTTGGCTAAACTTGACTCATATATATATATATTACTTATTTTATGTATTATGTATTTTAGCTCCCTATGTACTCTATAATGTAGGATTTTATATTATTTATATTGCTATTTTACTGCTAAATCTGTTTTATGCCAATAAAGGCTTGCTGTTTGCTACTATTATTTCTCTGTGGTGGGAAGCAATCCCTCAAGAAGAGGAACAGCAGTGTGTAAGTGTCATACAGTAGTAAATTTATTTTATTCTAACAATGTAAATTTATAATTTTTCTGCTGATATTGTCATATGGATTGTCATGAGAAGCTAATGCACTACGATCTTTTGAAAAGGAGTCTGCATTATGGTGTGTACAATGTGCACCTTCACTCCTGTCCCAGAATCAGCAGAATATTAAATGACTTTAAGTATGTTTGATAAACTGAAGTACCTGCATGTATGTGACTATTTGGGATGGGCACAAACCCACCCACAACCCTAAATTTTTTGCTAAAGTGGCCTGATTCATTGTTTGCAAGCTGAGGTCCATGCAATTTTACCTCACAACCTTCCACATGGTTTTCAGAGGTTTGTGTATCTTGTGGTCAAGCATGTCAACAGCAGCATCCATTGCTGACATGCTGGTGCTGATCAATTGATCATCAAAGCAACAGGGCACATGGACTTCTGAATCCCTGGAAACATCAATATTGGACCTCCAAAACTCGATGGCCAGTGCTAGGTGACAATAAGACAGCTTCCATTCTGCTATATGGGAGCAGAATGATATATACTCCCAGCGCACACACAGTCTTTGTTTTCTGTTGGCAGCAGGTGCAGCACGCTGTAGTCAGAGGCAGAGACAGAGACAGAGAGGCAAGAGGATGGGAAGTCATTTCTTCTGTGAACAGCGGGATTGGAGCTGGTGTTTCGTGCTTACTCAGGGCTCTGAAGTACTTTCCCCCTGTTCACACTGAGCAAAGGGGCTTGTATCTGAAGAAGTGTGCATGCACAGAAAAGTTCATACTTGAATAAAACTTTGTTGGTCTTAAAGGCGCCACTGGACTAAAACATTGTTTAGTTGAAGGACTGTATTAATTCTTCACAGAACAGAGTGCACTAAATGACAGGCTACTCCAAGCAATCAGATTGGTTAGCAACCTGTCACTCAAGGTTGTCTGTTTCTGTGAAGCATTAACCCTTCACAGTCCTTCAGCTGTATAATATAGTGGGTTCTATGCATGGCAGAGTCTTGGAGTAAGTGATAGCAAGCTCTTTAATAGGAATTACACAGTAAAAGGTCACAGTACAGGACTGAGTATGGGGCCAACCAGTCCAACTTATATACATCTCTGGATTCCCACGCTAGCACATCATTGGTTCATTCAAACTGGTGGGGGCTTGTGATTGGTCTAGGGATGCAGGGATTTGGATCCTGCATTACTTTGTTCCCAAGTCCCCAAGCTCAGTCCGCCTGGCTCCAATGAGCCCAGCGCGAATATCCCAAATCTTCTCTTGAGTCCACATACATAACAAGCTGTTTGTGCAGCATTTCTTAAGCTTCTTAAAAGTACACTAATTTACAGCTGCCATGTAAATTACACTCCCTTCCCTTGTGTTAATTTCTGAACACTTCCACAAATTTTGATGCCTCTAGCTTGCAGGGGGTCCATTTGACACACTGTTGAACCTGCAGCTGTGATTTCTCCAGAGAGCACTTTCCTGGGGGCACCTGCTTTGAGGGGCTGTAATTCAGCCCCCCTAAATCCAATGCTCACCAAACTTGGAGAGCAGATACAGAAGAGTCAGCTGGAGACTCACTGTGAGTTTGGCATCCATAGGGGAGCCATTATACTGCATCACAAACCTCACAAAATGAAACAGTTGGGTAAACGGGAAGGTCCTTGGTTTATGGGTCATGTGGTCCCATGAACCAAAATGAACCTCCATTTCTCCAGGTCATGCCCATATCTAGTAGCTATAACTACTAGTGTTCTAAAGCTCAGTGACTTCAAGCTTGAAAAATCTTCAAACATTTGACATGTAATTGAAAAGTGGGGGAACTTGCTATCACCAAAGACATTTTACATATTAATAGTGACTTAAATTACGGATTATATTTTATATTCTAAAAGGAAAGTTGACTGAGTCAAAAGATCTTACTTGTAATTTTCACATTTGCTTGGTGATAAACTATGCAGTTCATGAAAATGAAGAGAACAGAAACATGAACAGGCCTATTAAATGCTCACAATTTGACAAGCACTTGATGAGTAAACACTGCAACAAGGTTGTGTCCATTGACTCTAATTATGCTATTTAGGGTAGGGGGGGAAAGAGTGAAATGGCACCCTTCCCCATCCTGTTCATACATGTCATACATGAGGGCAATCTTTTTTTCCAACCATCAGTACCACTCTGTGTTTAATCACAGCATAATAGCATATTTGTATAAAAGAACAGAGAAGTTATCCTAAAACTGCCAAACAAAACATTTACAAGTCAGGCAATCACAGCTGTGAACTGACATATTCATTGATTATTCACTTCAAGAGCAATGCTGGATCTATGCCCATAAAACTGTGCAGTATGAGTGGCAGTGCATGCTCAGATATGTTGTCTGAAGTGTTCAGGGCAATATAAATCCTGCTGTTTGCATGGGATGATATACTTCAGGCAAACTCAGTCTACTGGCCATGTTAAACACCTCAGAAGCAAAGCATGCAAAAATATGGGTACTATTGTGTGCTGTCTGTAGATGGCAGCATGGGTGCTCCCAATTCATGGGGTCAACAGTGCAGCTCAAATGTCAATCTACATTCCTGAAACCTTAGCACATGTCCAGCTCTAAAAAAGTGTCAATATATGGAGCTACAGTCATGTACACAATATACCTTGTATGGCTTCAACACAAATGCTCTGTTGCTGCAATAGAAAAAAAATCCTCTGGAAACTAGAGAAGCTATTACAGGGAGACAAGAAGGGGTTTCTTTGTTAAAAAAAAAGACTGAAGTACTATAAATACAATTTTAAGTAAACTGGATTGAAAATGCCACTTAAATTCCACTTTGTATAATAGTTACAACCACATACTAGTCCGTATATCATCAAGCATTAAAATACAAACAGATTTCCCTAAATATTTAGGGGGGTGTGGGCTTTAATTTTTTTATATATTTCCAATTTTCCTACGATCTAGTGAATATCCTTGGTTCTCAATGATATTAGTGTACAGAGAAACTACTTACCATGTCACAGGTCAGTTGCAATGCAAATGTACAGAGTATCCTATAAATCAGGGTTGGAGATTATATATAAACAAATTGAATAAAGACAAACTTTCATTTTAACTGTGTACATGAAGATACACAAGTCAGAGACTGAATGAGTGTTTCTGATAATCTTTTTTAGCCATTTAATATTTTTTTGTAAAGGCTTACGCAGATTAATAATCTGTCATGTTATTATACAAAAATCATTGACTTTAAGCTTTCTGCGGTTGCCTTGATGCTGTTTGTGTGTGTGTGTGTGTGTAAAGTGCCATCAAGTCACAGATGAATTATGGTGACCCCCATAGGGTTTTTAAGCCAAGAGAAGAGCAGAGGTAATTTTCCTTCCTCTGCAAAGCGATCCTGGAATTCCTTGGTGGTCTCCCACCCAAATACTAAACAGGGCCAACCCTGCTTAGCTTTTGAGACCTGGCAAGATCAAGCTAACCTGAGCCATCCACTTTGATTTTCTTGAGAATCAGTACTACACAGTCTCTTTAAAAATTAGACCAGGGATGTCAAATGTCCATTCCTTGAGCCAAAACTGTCCACCCAGGGCTTTAATCAGGTCAATGACTCTTTTCTCCCCCTCCTCCCTCTCCTGTTCTCACGCTTTGAAGCTCCAAGGCTGCCAAAGTTCGCAGCACCTTCTGCGTAGTCTTTGCTGGCTTCAGCAGAAAGCTCCTCTGGGCTTGCAAAGTTGCAATGAAAATGTTGAATGGATTTTCCTTTAAGGTCTCTGCTCCTAGACAAAGCTGAAAGGAAAACATGGAATGAATGCAGAGGCTTTAGTGGAAAATCCATTCCACGTTTTCCTTCCAACTTTGTCTGTCCTGCAATGTGTTTCAATGGAGTGGAACTCAGTTTCACTTTCCAGAATTCCTATAGCCAGCTGAAGCTGTTGCTTCCTGCAGCTGCAACCTTGCAAATGGTTGATGCTTTTGCTCAGTGGACCTGAGAACTGGTGCCTAGCGAGGATTCTAACCTGGGAACCCACAGCCAAAGAGGGATATTACACTGTAGAGCCATTGCCAATCAGAGTAGACCTGGTGGGGTGGGTGGGTGGAGAAGCTTGCAATGCCCAGCCATTTTATATTTTTCTAGGCTCAGAGAATTTTATGTTTTGGTTTCTGCTGTGATCCTTGAGCTTTTTTTCCTTTTATTTTAAAAATTGCATTGCCAAATCCTATTATTCCCCTACCTTTCCATTTTAAATAAAATATTGCAAAAGTTTTAAGCATGCTTGTATTTTAAGTAAAAAATAATATCTTTAAGTCCAAGCCAAATTCCCGTCAGAGTAAATGTTCAGTCCAAAGGTCAGTTACCAAGAGAGCAGAGTCTAGTTCAAAGCGGTACACAGGAAGCAAGAGCCAACAAACTGATGTTATTCAGGCACGGGTTCAAGAGTCATGATCATTGAGAAGGTCCAAGGGTTGAAGTCCAGAGACAGGTAGCTCAGGAGTCTCATGAGAGAACACCATCCAGTGCAGTGGTTGCGGCATCAGTGTTGTGATGTGTTGATTCCATGTCTGACCCATCTGCCACTTCCCCTTTTATGCTAGGCTCACATATTAAATCACAAGGCCAGTAAGGATTTGTAACATATTTTTAGTTGCATCGAACTAGACCAACTTTTTTTCCAAAAAGGTATAAAAAGTTCTCTTGTACAGACCATATATTAATATAAGAATCTAATGATATGAAAATTGGTAGGGTGGAAACAGGACCAATATGGATTTCTGATCATGCACCAATTACCATAGAGGTAAAACTGAATGAGGAAAAAGAAGGTTAAATGATAGGAGATTTAATCCTAAAGTATTTTTTCAACAGGATAGGGAGGATTTATTAAAGGGGGTGGAGTATTATTTAAAGGAAAATAGACACTCTGCAGAAAAAAGATATAGATTGGGATGCTGCAAAGGCAGTTATTAGAGGAATATGTATTATCACCTCTAGGTGGAAAAGGGAATTATTAGTTAAAAATGAGTATCAAAGAAGTAATATAAATACAATGAAGAGGTTGGTAAATTATTTGGGGGAAAAAAGGGAAAGGCAAAGGATAGGGTGTATGAGAAATGAAAAGGGAAATAAGGTTTTTAAGGACAACCAGATAAGAGAGATTTTTGCTAAATATTACCAAAGGTTATTTAAAGCAGAGGAAAGTAAACAATTTGATGAGGTTATAAGGAATAAAGTTAAAGAAGATGACTTGATAGAATTAAACGATATTACACAAAAATCTTAAATGTTATAAATAATTTTAAAAATGGGAAATCAGGTTTAGATGGATTTACAGTGGAATTTTATAAAATGGTGGGAAATTTGATAGTTCCATAATGTTATTTAATAACATTTTGAATCAAGAGAAAGCTCTGGAATCTTGGAGGAGGACAGAAATTATTATGATTGTAAAACTACAGAGAGATTTGGAGGATCCTAATTCATATAGACTGATAAGCTTGGCAAATCAGGATTATAAAATTTTTGCAAAGGTTTTAGAAAATAGATTGGAGAGGCTATTATTGAGTCTAGTAGAAAAAGATCAATATGGTTTTGTGAAAGGAAGGTATATAGGTCACCCTGTAAGGAATGTGATCAATGCTTTATATCATGGAAATAATAGAATACAGGGGTATAAGGTAGTAAAGGAGGAAATTAAATTGAATTTATTTGTGGATGATATATTATTGGTCTTAGGGAATCCTCTAGAAGTGATGAAAGAATTAGAAATAATTTTAGAAGACTTTAAAGCATGTTCAGATTTGGGAGTAAATATTATGAAGTCAGAAATAATATTCAGCAAGATAGACTTAAAGGAACAAAAAGAATTAGCAAAGGTAACAAGCAAAGTTAACAAGAAGTTGAAATATTTGGGAGTAATAACAACAAGAAATGTTAAGAATTTGGTGGGGATAAATTATAAAATAATATGGAAGAAGATACAAGAAACTTAAACCAATGGAATAATAAGTATTTGAATATACTAGGGAATATTAGGACACTTAAAATGTTTATAATACCTAACATGTTTCAGGCACTTCCAGAATGGGTATCTAAGAAACAATTACAATATGGGATAAGGCACTAAAAAATTGGGTCTTTGGAAAGAATCAAGCTAGAATATCAAGGAAAGCGGTATATTTGTATAAGGAAGAGTTGTATGCCACATTTGGAAGGATATTATGAAGCCTTTCACATAAAAATGTTGATGGAATTGGCTGGTAAAATGTAAGGATAAATGGGTCCGATAGGAAGATAGTATAAACAGAGAAGCAGGCAGATTTGGAATATTTACACAAAGGTTAAAAAAGGAGATTGAGAATACAGTAGGCCCAAGACAGACAGCATTAAAAATATGGGGGGTAGCAGGTTAAGTGGATGCCTCCACTTTCAAAGTGGACCCTCTTGAATCACTAAATGAGGAATTTAAAAATTTTGAAACAACTTTTTGGAAGGAGCTAAAGGGAAAGGACCTATGGAAAATGAAAGATATGTATAATGCTCAAGGGAGTTTAATTTCAATATAAGATGTACTGGAAAGAGTGGAAGGACAATATTGGTTAAGGGTTATTAGTTTATTATTAAATTATTTTTTTATTATTAAATTTTATTTGTATCCCGCCCTCCCCGCCTAGGCAGGTTCAGGGCGGCTAACAACATTCAAATAAAACATTATACAATATACAATAATTAAAAACGGCATTAAAAGTTATACAGTAGTTAAATCCATGTCTTAAAAAGCATTCCAGTTTATATAATTTATAATTTAACAGCAGCAGAGATGTTCCTGGCGCTATTCTGTCCATTTACATAATGGCAAGGATCACTATAGAGTTACTTTGATGGATCATCAGTTCGGCCATCCTTTGTCAGCAGTCTGCGAAGGCCTGCCTAAAAAGGATGGTCTTGCAGGCCCTGTGGAACTGGTCCAAGCTCCGCAGGGCCCGCACCTCTTCCGGGAGCTGGTTCCACAGGCACGGAGCTGCAACGGAGAAGGCCCGTGCATGAGTGTTCTGTAATTTCACCTCCTTTGGCCCAGGGACAGTCAGCTTGTTCTTCCCTGCTGACCTCAGTGCTCTTTGGGGCTCGTATGGGGAGAGACGGTCCGTCAGGTAGGCAGGTCCTCGACCATATAGGGTTTTAAAAGGTAATGACCAGCACTTTGTAGCGAACCTGGTATGTAACCGGCAGCCAGTGCAGTTCGCGCAGCCTTGGCTGTATATGCTCCTATTTCAGGAGTCCTAATAACAGCCTGGCCGCTGTGTTCTGCACTAGCTGCAGCTTCCGGGTTCGACACAAAGGCAGCCCCATGTAGAGGGCATTACAGTAATCCAATCTTGAGGTGACTGTCGCATGGATTACTGTTGCCAGGTCCTGGTGCTCCAGGAAAGGGGCCAACTGCCTTGCCCGCTTCAGATGGAAAAACGCCGACTTGGCAGTGGCAGCTACCTGGGCCTCCATCGATAGTGAAGGCTTCAGTAGAACTCCCAGGCTCCTGACCTGGCACGCCGCTTTTAGCGGCGCACCGTCAAAAACCGGGAGAGGTATTTCCCTTCCCAGGGCACCGCGGCCCACGCAAAGGACCTCTGTCTTCATCGGGTTCAGCTTCAGCCCACTCAGCCTAAGCCAGGTTGCCATGGCCTGCAGTGCCCGGTCCAAATTCCCTGGGACGCAGTCAGGCTGGCCATCCATTAGCAGATAGAGCTGGGTGTCACCTGCATATTGATGACAACCAAGTCCAAACCTCCGGGCAATCTGGGCAAGGGGGCGCATGTAGATGTTAAATAACATCGGAGAGAGAACTGCTCCCTGAGGCACCCCGCAGTCTAGTGTGCGCCTCCGGGAGAGCTCACCTCCGATTGCCACCCTTTGTCCCCGTCCTTTGAGGAAGGAGGAAAGCCATTGTAAGGCCAGCCCCCTAACCCCTATGTCGGCGAGGCGGCGGGTCAGTAGCTGATGGTCGACCGTGTCGAACGCAGCCGACAGATCTAACAGCATCAGCACTGCCATGCCACCTCGATCCAGTTGCTGTTGGAGGTCATCTGCCAAGGCGACCAGCACTGTCTCCGTCCCATGGCCCGGGCGAAAGCCGGACTGGCAAGGGTCTAGGATGGAAGAAAAATATTTATATAATATTTTCAATCAAAGGAAGTATTCTGGAATAATAAATGAGGAGGACACCCCGATGGAAAAACTGTATGGAATTAAAGAAGATAATAATAAAGACATTGCAAGAAAGATATACAGTATAATGATTGAAGATAAAAAATATATAATTGGCATACTACAGTCAAAATGAGAGAAAGAAGTTGCATTATCAGAAAATGAGAAAAATAAAATAATGGGAGGTATTAGTGATATAAAAATTGAGAAATTTAGAGAAATGGATATGAAATTAATATTGAAATGGTATAGGACGCCTGCTCAACTATCTTATATGGTCAAGGGAATGACATCTGGTTGTTGGCACTATAAAAAGGAAAAAGGATATTATGCACATCTTTGGTGGGAGTGTTCTAAGGTGACTAAATTTTGGCAAAAGATCTTGGAAAAGGTGGAGGAAGTATGTAAAGTTAAAGTGGAGTTATCAAGGAAAGTATTATTTATGGGAATTCTGGGGAATTATAAAATAGATAAATCCTATCAGGACCAGCGCAACCACATTTAACTTTAAAAGGGGTAAATTCTCTGAGATGAGGAGGCATGTGAAGAGGAAACTGAAAGGAAAGATAAATACAGTCCAAACCCTCGAGGAAGCTTGGAGGCTATTTAAAACTACAATCCTAGAAGCTCAGATAAAATATATACCACAAGTTAGGAAAGGCACAAACAGGTATAAGAAAAGTCCTGCATGGTTAACAAACAAAGTAATAGAAGCTGTAAAAGGTAAAAAGGACTCCTTTAAGCAGTGGAAAGCTAGTCCAAGTGAGATTAATAAAAGGGAACACAGGCAATGGCAAATGCAAGACTGTGATCAGGCAGGCAAAAAGGGACTATGAGGAGCATATTGCAAAAAACATAAAGACCAACAATAAAATTTTTTTTCAAACATATTAGAAGCAGGAAACCAGCAGGGAGGCAGTGGGGCCCTTGGATGACCAAGGAGTAAAAGGATTACTGAAGGAGGACAGGGAAATGGCTGAGAAGTTGAATGCATTTTTTGCCTCTGTCTTTACTGTGGAAGACAAGAAGTGTTTGCCCGTTTCAGAACCACTAATTTTGGAAGGGGTGTTGAAAGACCTGAGTCAGATTGAGGTGACAAGAGAGGAGGTCCTACAACTGATAGACGAATTAAAAACTAATAAGTCACCAGGTCCGGATGGCATACATCCAAGAGTTCTGAAAGAACTCAAAGTTGAACTTGTGGATCTCCTGACAAAAATATGTAATCTTTCATTGAAATCTGCCTCTGTTCCTGAGGACTGGAAGGTAGCAAATGTCACCCCCATCTTTTAAAAGGGTTCCAAAGGAGATCCGGGAAATTAGAGGCCAGTCTGTCTGAATTCAATACCGGGAAAGTTGGTAGAAACCATTATCAAGGACAGAATGAGTAGGCACATTGATGAACACAGGCTATTGAGGAAGACTCAGCATGGGTTCTGTAAGGGAAGATCTTGCCTCACTAACCTGTTACATTTCTTTGAGGGGGTGAACAAACATGTGAACAAAGGAGACCCAATAGATACTATTTACCTTGACTTCCAGAAAGCTTTTGATAAAGTTCCTCATCAAAGGATCCTTAGAAAGCTCGAGAGTCATAGAGTAAAAGGACAGGTCCTCTTGTGGATCAAAAACTGGCTAATTAATAGGAAGCAGAGAGTGAGTATAAGTGGACAGTCTTCGCAGTGGAGAACGGAAAGCAGTGGGGTGCTGCAGGGCTCAATACTGGGTCCCATGCTCTTTAACTTGTTCATAAATGATTTGGAATTGGGAGTGAGCAGTGAAGTGGCCAAGTTTGCAGGTGACACTAAATTGTTCAGGGTGGTGAGAACCAGAGAGGATTGTGAGGCACTCCAAAGGGATCTGTTGAGGCTGGGTGAGTGGGCGTCAACGTGGCAGATGAGGTTTCATGTGGACAAGTGCAAAGTAATGCACATTGGGGCCAAGAATCCCAGCTACAAATATAAGTTGATGGGGTGTGAACTGGCAGAGACTGACCAAGAGAGAGATCTTGGGGTCGTGGTAGATAACTCACTGAAAATGTCAAGACAGTGTGCAATTGCAATAAAAAAGGCCAACGCCATGCTGGGAATTATTAGGAAGGGAATTGAAAACAAATCAGCCAGTATCATAATGCCCCTGTATAAATCGATGGTGCAGTCTCATTTGGAATACTGTGTGCAATTCTGGTCACTGCAGCTCAAAAAGTATATTATAGCATTGGAAAAAGTCCAGAAAAGGGAAACTAGAATGATTAATGGTTTGGAACACTTTCCCTATGAAGAAAGGTTAAAATGCTTGGGGCTCCTTAGCTTGGAGGAACGTCGACTGCGGGGTGACATGATAGAGGTTTACAAGATAATGCATGGGATGGAGAAGGTAGAGAAAGGAGTACTTTTCTCCCTTTTTCACAATAAAAGAACTCGTGGGCATTCAATGAAATTGCTGAGCAGTCAGGTTAAAACAGATAATAAGAAGTACTTCTTCACCCAAAGGGTGATTAACATGTGGAATTCACTGCCACAGGAGGTGGTGGCGGCTACAAGCATAGACAGCCTCAAGAGGGGGTTAGATAAAAATATGGAGCAGAGGTCCATCAGTGGCTATGTATGTATATCTATATATCTATATCTATCTATCTGTCTGTCTGTATATGTGTGTGTGTGTGTGTGTGTGTGTAATTTTTTTGGCCACTGTGTGACAGAGTGTTGGACTGGATGAGCCATTGGCCTGATCCAGCATGGCTTCTCTTATGTTCTTATCTATTTAAAGCTGTCCATGCAGTTATACCATTTGGCTGGAAAGATGCTACAAAATAGATTACAGACAGATGGAATGGATATTTATATGAATGGATCCAGTCGGACATATTATCAATATTAAAACAGGAAATGCTAGATGAAGATAAGATTGTGGAAGTTCAGAAGAGGTGGTTTGAGTATATAAGATGGGTAAAAGCAGGAGGGGCCAATAATGATATATTGGTTGAACTCCAAAAAGGTGTGCTTATGGCTATAGATATAAAATAAGACATTATTACTGGTCGTCTTGAGGGAGGGAAGGAAATAAAAAGGAAAAGGAAGAAAAGAAGCATGTGATGTATTGATGTATGTTATATATGTTATGTATTGTTAGAGTTATATGGAAGCAGGATTCAAATACTTCAATAAACAGATTTATGGGGCGGGGGGGGGGCATCTTTACTAACAGGCATATACCCAGTCATCCACAGACTTTTCAGAACAGGACTTTTCCCCATTTTTCCTCCTGCTGCATCCCTCTGAGTCATGAGAAATTTTATTCCTAGGAGTCAGTGGACCTTCCAGAAAAGAACAGATGGCAGCAGAAGTCTTCCAAAGTAGTAGAGAACCACAGAAAAATCACCCTCTCTCTTCCACAAGCTTAAATGCCATTCCATTGGTGGAACTGCATAGTTGATAATGCCATTATGAATATATTCATATCCACAATTAGATGGTATCATTTAGCTATGGGTACTTATATTGCACTCTTTTGTTACATTTATATCCCACTTTTCTTCCTTAAGAAAACTTAAAGCAGCATACAGAAGGTCCCAGGCACTGACTAGTTTCTTACCTACTTATTTCCAGCAGGATGGCTTTATCTAGCCTACCATTCCTATATAAATGGATTTTGTTTGGTATGGTGGAACACTTGATCCCAGATACAAATTCAATGAAAATCAAGTCTGTGTTTCATTTTGAACATACAGACTTTCGCAGTTCTTACGTCTATTTTAAACTTCCATTAAACTTTAAAAGTATGAATGTAGGATAACGATACTGAGTCACTGAAGCAAAGCACAACCAAACTCTTTGCATAGTGGCTTTCATTGTTCTTTTTGGCACACTAAAGAAAAAAAGCTTGTAACTTCCAAGTAAAACTGTAACCTGCAAATACTTCAAATGAATGTGTACTCAAGTCATGGGATAGAATCAATCTACACAATTTGATGATTGCAGTCAATTACCTAACTTTAGCCAATAACTTTAACAGAAAAGTAGATCTAGCATAAAAAACATCACTAAAGGAATATGAATATGCAATGCTGAAGTCTGAGTATTTCAAATATCCCCATTTTTATTCCATTTCTTTACATTAACACTAAATGCTCATTAAGGCAAGCAAGCTATATAGATAAATTAAAAAAAACTTGGGTGTGAGTATTCTCACAATGCTTTTTACTGCCCAAAGGTACATAAAACTTGCTTGTTCTTTCTGCATCAGGGATGACTTCAATTTCTTTTCAGTTTTCTAGGCCGTTTCATTCTGACTTCAATCCCAAAAACCCTTACTTAGGAAGCAAGCTCCCTTTAGCTCACTGGGATTTATTTCTGAATAAAAATGCTTAGGATTGCACTGTGCAAATACATACTTAAGATAAAACTGAACAATTTCCCAATTGCATGTTCTATTAATTAATACATAATCTAAACATGAAGTTGTATTATATTACCCACCCAATATGGATATCGGATCATGCCCCGATAAGTGTAGAATTCAAAACAACACATAAGCAAACCAAAAGAATATGGAGATACAATAATATGGTTATGGTTAAGGATAAAGATAAAAAACATATTATGGAACAAACGAAGCTATACTTTCAAGAGAATAGAGGCACAGTGGGAACAAATATCTTATGGGACACAGCTAAGGCGGTGATCAGAGGACAATGTATCATGAAAGAGGAGATAAAGAAAAAATGGTATGCAGACAGAGAAGGCAGGCTTCAAGAACTAGGTAAACTGCAAAAAGACCAAGCTCAGAAGTTTTGCCCCATTAGACACAAGTTAATTAGGGATTTACAGAAAAAAAAGACAGGTTGCTTACCTGTAACTGTAGATCTTCGAGTGGTCATCTGTGCATGCACACTCATGGGATAGTGCGCCTGCGCCGATCCCCGAATCGGTACCTGAAAAAGCCCGGGATTTTTTCGCGCTCGGCGCCAATGGGCATGCGCAGGCGTCCCAATGTGCATGCCCACCAGCGCCAGCGCGGGGATCCCGCCAGTTCCTTCCTGACCGCTGAAAGCCTCTTACTGGAGGGAGACCGTCAGCAGCGGGGAAGGAGGGCGGGTAGTGTGAATGCACAGATGACCACTCGAAGATCTACAGTTACAGGTAAGCAACCTGTCTATCTTCTTCGTGGTCTCTGTGCTTCACACTCATGGGAGACTAGCAAGCAAAGCATACCTGGAGGTGGGAAGACAGTCAACCTGAAGAAACAGCTTGCAGCACCGCAGCTCCCAACCGAGTCCTCTGCTGAGCATGCACGTCCAGCGCGTAGTGCTTCATGAAGGCATGCGGAGAAGACCAGGTAGCCGCCTTGCAGACGTCGGAAAGGGACACACCTTTCAGGAATGCCACCGACGTGGCCATCGCCCTTGTGGAGTGTCCACGAACAGGTCCAGGTAAAGGCTTCTTCGCCAGCAAATAACAAAGTTTAATCGTCTCAGTGAGCCACTTAGAAAGCCTTTGAGACGAAATCTTGGACCCTAACTTGGGGGCAGAGTAGGAGACAAAAAGTTGGTTGTCCTCACGAAAGCCCCGTGAACGATTCAAATAAAACAAGAGGGCACGTTTAACGTCTAAGGCATGCAGCCTGCGCTCCTCATCCGAGGAAGGGCTAGGGTAAAACGTGGGTAACCAAACTTCTAAGTTAAGATGAAATTGGGAAACCACCTTGGGAAGAAAAGTAATGTCTGGAGCTAGGGAGACCCCCGCTTCCCTGAAGGCAAGGTAGGGGTAATCACAGCGCATCGCCGTGAGCTCCCCCGCACGACGTGCTGAGGTGATGGCAACCAAAAATGCAGTCTTCCAGGACAAAAGTTGTAAGGAACATGTTGCCATGGGCTCAAAAGGACGACGAATCAACCTGTCCAGAACCAGAGTCAAATCCCACAACTGTGGAGGGGATCTAGAAGGGGGATGAAGGCAGAACAGTCCCTTCATGAACCTCTTGGAGTGAGGGTGAGCGAAAACAGAGTAGCCCTCTACTGAAACATGGAAAGCAGAGATAGCCGCCAAATAAACCTTGATGGAGGAGAATACCAGCCCCTCATCCACCAAGGCTAAAAGAAACTCAAAAATTGCCGAAAGCCCAACGGAGTCAGGCAACGTAGGGGAGTCAGCCACAAAGTTACTGAACTTCTTCCACTTCCTCTCGTAAGAGGCACGAGTGGAAGGCTTCCTGCTGCTTTGGAGGACTTGCTGGACCCTGGTGGAAAACCCTACTGATCGATGAACCACGCCGTCAGCTTCAGGTGAGGCACGTTGTGGTGGAGTACGTGCCTGCCCTGGGCCGACAACAGGTCCGGAACTGTAGGGAACTGATAAAATACCCCCCTCGACTGCTGGAGCAGGATCGAGAACCAACTCTGACGGGGCCACCAAGGAGTCACCAGGATGCAACGTGGCTTCTCCTGAACTAACTTGTGGACTACCCTTGTCAGTAGAGGCAAGGGTGGGAACATGTAAAGGAACCAGCCCCCCCACTGAAGGAGTCCGTCTCCCAGCGAGGCTGGATCCGCACCTCCCCTGGCACAGAACAAGGCTGAGAAAGACTGAGGCTTCCACCATGTGTTTCGCTGCAGCCAGTTGTTGTCTGGCCACAGCGAGACCTTCTTTCTGCAGCTTGGTTGCAGCGGCCTTTTTGTCCTCACTTAGAGAAGAGAGGAACGGGGCTAGTTGTTCCAGCACGGCATACTGATACCTAGCCATGAAGGCTGCATAGTTAGATATTTTAATGCCGAGTGCCCCAGCGAGTAGACCTTGCGGCCCATTCCGTCGATCTTCCTCCCTTCTTTGTCCGGTGGAGCGGAGTGAACCTTCCTGGCCTTCGAGGAGGAGGAGACTACCACCGAGTTAGGGCGTGGATGGGTGAATAAGAATTCAGCCCCCGTCTCCTGGACCCTGTACATGTGGCCCAGCCGTTTGGATGACACCGGCGTCGAAGATGGTTTGTTCCAAGGTTCCTTGACCACTTGAAGGATCACCTTGGTAACCGGTAGAGCGACCGCAGTGGACGTGTTCTTCTGCATTATGTCGAACACATTGTCGTCCACTACGGGTTCTGGCTGGGTCACGGGTAATCGCAGGGTGGCAGCGATGCGTTTCACAAGGTCCCCATAAGACTTTAGATCCTCCGATGGCGAAATCGGAAGATCCTCAGCCGTCTGGGAGACCGGTGAAGGGTCTAAGTCCTGGACTTCACCGTCCGACTCTGATGAAGAGTCTTGATGGGTGGAATGCTCTGACAGGATCGGGGTCGACTCTCGCGGCGGCAGCTGGACCGGCAGTGGTCTACGGGAGTTTCAACCGGAACCAACTGTCGATCCGGAGGACCGACACTGAAGCCGACGCCTTCCTGGATCGGTGCGAGACCCTCGACACGGAAGAATATTCTGACGCTCGCTCCCAGTCCTGGTAGTCCTCCGGGTACCAATGACAGGAGTCGTACCGGGAGTAGGGCGGTTGCCACCTGCGTTGCTCCCATGGTGGTATCGGGAAGCGTTGAGGCGCATGAAACGGCTCCGGTGCACGTCTGTCCCGAGGTCTGAACGGAACCAACGGGACTATCGGCGCCGACTGTTCCACCTCCGAGGCCGATTCGCTAGCCGACCGCCGACGGGACCCAGAAGATGACGAGCGTTGGGTCAGGTCGATCTCCTGCTCCTGCTCCGATGCCGACAGACGCTGCTGACTCACAGGGCTTTGGCGAGGAGAGGCCAAGATCTTCTTCGGCGGCTTAGAGATCGCCAACGCCGATGTACTGGCCGATGGGGAAGGAGTGCGGGGTCGCTTCCGCTTCTCCTTTGATTTCGCCTTCTTAGGAGCTCGGGTCCCCGAGTCCTCTCGGCGTTTCTTAGCGGGCGTATCCACCGAGCCCTCACGGGAACGTTTTGTGGAGCCACGCTCTTCCGGCGGATCGGTCGGAGTCAGTATCGGAGCAGCATCGGCTGATGCAAGCTCCTGTGCCGGGGCGTCGGTCGATTTCGGTACCGACGACTCCATCGGTCTATGAGGCCGAAGCGCCGATTCGATGAGCGCCGCCGATAAACGAGCCGCCCGATTTTTTCTGGTCTGCTTCGAGAAGCGGAGACAGTGCGGACAGGATTCAACTCGGTGCACTTCTCCCAGGCACAACAGGCACAGGGAATGGCCGTCCGGAGGGGCGATCTTCTTTCCACAAGCACGGCAGCGCTTGAAAAACCCCTAGCGACTTTCCATAGAAAGAAGCCGCAGAAAAAACTACTCAGAATGATCTGAGAGAAAAACGGGGGAAAGCGGGAGCGAAGCACCCCAAGGGGCAGTTCGCCAAACAAACAAAGAACGCTTTTTTTTTTTACACTAACACTAACTATACTAAACTATAAATTTAACTAACTAACTAACAACGATAAACGGGCTAAGATGAGAAAAAAAGGCAAAGCCAAGGATTCTCACCGACCGGGGAAACGGAAAGGAAAACCTCTCAGCGCAGCGGTCAGAAAGGAACTGGCGGGATCCCTGCGCTGGCGCTGGTGGGCATGCGCATTGGGACGCCTGTGCATGCCCATTGGCGCCGAGCGCGAAAAAATCCCGGGCTTTTTCAGGTACCGATTCGGGGATCGGCGCAGGCGCACTATCCCATGAGTGTGAAGCACAGAGACCACGAAGAACATCTAGATGATCTAGACTCTATGGCGTTATGGAGGAAACAGGTCATGGTAAAAAATGAATACCAGAGAAATACTCTTAACTCAGCTAAGAGAGTAGCAAATTTTCTAAAAAATAAGAAACAAAGGCAAAGTGTGAGAAGTATCAGAGTGGATAAAAAGCTAACACAGAATTCAGAGGAAATAAAAGCAGCATTTGAGATTTTTTATAAAGATTTATATGGTGAAAAAGGAGTGAAAGATTTTGAAGAAGAGATAGGAGTAAGGTTGACAGATACAGAGCAGAGAGGATTAGAGGACAATATAACAAGACAAGAGATTGAAAGAGTGATAGATAGTTTAAAGATAGGGAAATCTCCTGGACTGGATAGATTCTCAGCAGAATTTTATAAGGAAATGAGAGAAATATTAGTACCAGAATTGCAAGAAGTATTTAATAATATACTTAAAGGGGGCATAGCTCCAGACACGTGGAGAAAGGCAGAAATCACAGTGATTTTAAAACCCAAAAAGGATCCTCAAGAGGTAGGATCATACAGCCCGCTTAGGCGGGGAGGGCGGGATACAAATAAAATTTTACCTTACCTTACAGACCGATTAGCCTATTGAATCAGGATTATAAGATTTTTGCCAAAGTAATGGCCAATAGGCTTAAAAATATTATACAAAAAGTCATAAAAGAAGATCAATATGGTTTTGTAGAAGGTAGGAACATTGCACACCCAGTCCGAAATATAATAAAAGTTTTGAGCCATAACAAGTCCAGGAAATTGGCATTATTGAAGTTAGATGTTTATAAAGCCTTTGATACATTGTCACATCATTTCTTGTGGACAGTTATGGATAAATATGGGAAAAGTCAATCAACAATAAGGGTATTTAAGGAGATATATAGAGAAGGAACGGCTGTAGTTAGACTTAACGGAGAACACACGGCACAATTTGCAATCCAGAGGGGAGTTAGGCAGGGGTGCCCGATCTCCCCCTTCTTCTTCATAATGGCAATGGAACAGTTAGCCCAGAGTCTTAGAAATTCGGGGAGAATTGAAGGATGTCATCTAGGCAAGGAAGAAATTAAGTTGAATTTGTTTGCAGACGATCTGATTATAGTTATAGTTAATCCAAAAGAAGCAGTAGATACTGATTATATTAGAAGATTTTGAATCAAACTTGGGACTAAAAATTAATATGGCAAAATCAGAAATAATGTACATTAATGTAAAAAAAGAGGAAAGGAAAGAGATTCATGAACGGACAGGGATAGGACTAGGGGTCAAGAAAATCAGATATTTAGGAATAGATTTAGTCAAAAATGTTTAAAAGTTGGTAGAAAAGAATTATAACAGAATATGGAATATGATACTAAAAGATATGAAGAGATGGGGCAAGAAGATGTTAAACATAACAACTAAGATTAATATAGCAAAAATGTTTTGGACTTCGAAACTATTATACTTATTCCAAACGATACCTTTAGAAATTAAAAAACAAAAACTCGATTGTTGGAACGCGAAAATAAAAGAATGGATATTCGGTAGCAAAAAGAGTAGAGTTTCAAGGCATTTCATATATGCGCATAATACAAGCATGGGTTGGGGGGCCCCAGATCTGAAGAGTTATTATGAGGCATTTCAATTAAAAGCATTAATGGAAATAGGAGAGGAAAGGGAGAGGAAGTGGGTAAGAGTAGAGAATGAGGCAAATAATGGAATAGGGAATTTAGGGTTTTTACTGGACGCAAGATCAAAGTTAACATATTAGAAACAGGACCGAGGAAAACAGCACTAATGATTTGGAGAAAATGGCAATTAAAATGGTTAAAGGGAACATCTAAACAAACCCCATTAGAGGCCTTTGATGAGAAGAGTGAAGATAAGGGATGGTGGAGATTACTCAGTAAAAAAGGGTATAACAGGTTACAAGATATGTTAGGTGGGCCCCTGGTTAGAAAGTTGACTATGCAAGGGAGGGAGGGATTAGGGAAGAAAAATAGATTGATGATTGTAATAGGAAATCAAATCCTATGTACTAAAACATTCTCATCTCTACCGTCAGGACAGGAAAAGCTCGGAAGTGACAAGAATATGAAGGTGAAAGAGAAAATGTACTTAATAAGGCCTAGAAGGGGAAGAAGACTAAAGAGCGACTGTACTACTTGAAAGCGAGAAGGCCTCAATATGGACTGATATAAGAACATTTAGACTAAAAAGACCGAGCAAGAATACCTTGTAAAGGGGGATAGAGATTTAGATGTATACTCTGTATGAGAAAAAGGATAAGCTCGATGTTTTATCGTCTGTTGTGAGCCGCCCTGAGCCACTTTTGTGGGAAGGGCGGGATACAAATCATAGAATAAATAAATAAATGATCAAAACAATAAATATATTTATATATATATAAAAAAGATAAAACTGAACAAGGTGTCCACTGACTAAGAAAACAGTGGTCAAGATTATGTTCAGTACATTGAGTGAGCATTCTTAATTCGGAAGATCTGAAGTCCACAGGATCTTAGAATCCAAAGTGAAATTGACCAAGATTTTCTTATCCACTGAAAGGCTTATTCAATCTTATCTTGAATATACTGGATAAGCACTTATAAGTGCAACAACACTATAAAGTTACTCTAAGTAAACTGAAATACCTGTTAACACTTCAGTTACTCTAAAGTAACTCTAAAGTTACTTTAAGTTAAAGTTACTCTAAGTAAATTGAAATACATGAGTTTAAACATCAGTGGCTGCATATGATTGTACTACCAGAGTATAAGTCTAGGAACATGGAAGGAGCATACTTCAAGCTTTATTCTCTCTCTCTCTCTCTCTCTCTCATACACACACACATACCGTTCTGAAGAATAAAATAAGAGGAAATAGAGGCCAGCTATTCCAATTCAATAGTGTTATATATAAATAACTTTAGCTATTTCTTAAGGAGATAATGCATGACACCAGAGCACAGTAATCTAGCATGCATGATCAGCAGTTAACTGGCTATGATGCTGAAAGCAACTACTGTGGAGATGCAACTGTTCACTATCGTTCTTATAGGCAAGTATCTGAGGCAGTCAAAAGGAAGGTTTGACTTGACTAATAATATGCTTTACAAACAAGTTAACAATGCGCGCATTTTTTTATGTACCAGTCGTTACCCAGTATCCTCATCTGCAATTTATGTTTTAAACCTTAAGTGTTAAAAGGCCAAACCAATAGTTTACTTAAATGTGCCCATCTGCTCTCAGTGCAGCCCTGTGAGGCAGCTAGTATTATTTGCATTTCACAGGCAGTGAATGAAGGCTAAGAAATAAAGTTCCTGCCATAATTCTTTTGGGGTGCAGGAACCCTAGCCAGCACTAGGGGCAGTTCAAAGTAGGGTATGGCACTGAGGTCCAGCCAGCATGATATTGAACCCCTTTTCCATTCTATTTTCCAGTGGGTTGACAGTGCAGGTGCAGACCACTTGAGACTGTCCAGTCCACCACCTGGCTGTCAAGCAGCCCAGGGATGGGGGTAGAACCAGCCAAAGGCCGACCTTCTCAACTTTTGTGAAGGGGAGGACAGCAATTACAAGGGAGCATGTATGGCCTGTAAGGCTGGGTAAAATCAGGTGGAAGCCGATCAAGAAGAACACACTGCAGCGTAGCTCTTGAGCATAAAGGAAGAGGACAAAACCCTCCCTTCTCATATTGAGGCATTGGTGAAAGGGGGGAAATCAATGGGATCTGAACTGTCTGAGGAGAAAAGATTAGCAGACCCTGCCTCTTGGGAAACCCAAGGACATTTCTATCACAGTCTATCCAGTCCATCTGCTAGCTACAATGGCTGTAAAATTATAATTACCCATAACATGTACTTTATTATTTAACTAATGTGCATAACCCACTACAGCATTCCATGAAATTTATGTGGTAACAGATAGCAATGACAAAAAATGGTAATACCTTATTTGCTTTTCTTAGCAAGGAAAAAGCTGGGAATATCCAGAAAAGTCCATGTTTCTACCTTAGCACATAAAACTTCAGTTAAAGAAAATGTTAGCTTTGCTGTTTTATGTTATCATATAATATTTATTAATTATAACAATGTTAATATTTTGCACATCAACCTAACGATTTTAGAAAGCAGAATACCAGATTACCCCTTAAAAGAAACCCAGAAAGAAATCACAATTCAATTTACAACTCTGGGTAAAATGATAAAGATTAACATAGACTTTACAAACCATTAATTGGAAACAAGTGGTGAAATATTACTGGGATTAGGACCTTAGTATGTCCTACATGGTTTGATCACAGGGAGAGAGTCTTCCTTAAATTTTAATCCACTCAAGTCTTGCCTCTAATAAGTATTTCATTACCATTCATTGCGTGTGCTTGGGGATTTTTTTGTTGTTATTAAACACTATATTGCAAGTACTACAGAGCTTCTCATTACATATTCACAAGTATTATTGAAATTAGTATTACTACAGTTATCAAACGGAAACAGATCCAATTAAAGAAATAGCTGTAACAAAACCATATGCAACTCAAAACAAAAACGGCAACTAAAGAATCTAATGAATCCTTTTATCATTAATTACAGATTTTCTAACAATGCATTGGCACAGCACTCTCAGAGATTTCAGCTTACTGTTTAACAGTTTCTGACTAATTTTATTAACCTGTACATCTGAGAGGATCAACCCCCTCTGGGTTTAATTAGAAGAAAATTCAATTTAAATCTAAATGTCAACAGTGGTTACTAATTATGGCAGGGCCCTGGACGAGACACTCAGTCTATAATCAAGCAGTTTTCTGGTAACAATTAAACAGTTTCTTTTTTGAGTTATGAATGTGTTAGGTCTTTAAAAAACCCACACACAAAACACAAACTTGATTTTGCCTGGGACAAGGCTAATACTAAGAGCACCTATTGCTAAGTGCAGACATGCAGAAAAGGTTGCCAAATTAAATTACAAAAATAGCTGAAACATATAGCTGAATAATAAGCAGCCACAAAAGTAGGTCAGGGTCGCAACAACAGACCACTGCCCCTCCCCCGTGTGCAAAATAAATGTTCCCCCTATCTCTGAATAGAAATCATTCCTTTGTTATGCCCTTTGTCAAGAACACATTATTGCAGAGGATATTTATTTCCACAGTTGTCTTCACAGCTGTGAGCAGGACTAAATTAATCTTTCAGGACCTGACTTCATTTGCAATTTCATCATTATAAAACAAATTCATTGATTTAAAAAGAATAAAAGCTACATAAAATTGAAAGAATATAAAAATGTTGGCCCTTGGTTTTATTTTGCTCTGTATTATTTAATCAAATATCTGAGAACTCAAAAAGTAAACAAACATTAAATTAAGTTGAACTCATTTCAATTAGTAAGAACCACCCCCACCCCCGGTAGTATATTCTAGAAGAATTGCTTAGTTAAAACATAGTAGCAAAAACAGCCAGTGGAAACTCCAGTCCATATTCGGTATATGGAAATGCTTTTTGGACAGACCTGAAGAGAAGTCCAGCTATCTGAGTTATCCTGGTAGATAACACACTACTACCCAAATATCACTACTGCTAATGGAACTATCATGTAACTAATGTAATGTAACCACGAACTGCTGCTATAAAGTGATTATATCCTGCACATACAGCACAATTCACATGAGGCAGTTTCTTCATAAAAGTCAGAACAATATACAGTTATAATAAACAGCAAACCTGTAACAGATCCACAATAAAATCACTAACCCCCTAAGTTTAAAGGTCTTAATAAATTTACTAACTAGTCACAAATTAGATCCAAAAGTAAATTAACAGGAAAATGATAAAAATTGCCTGCCTATCTGCCTATCCGGCAGCCCACCAGTTCACAAGCATGCAAATGCAGGAGGTGCAAGCCTCACTATTGGATTTCTCTTTCACACACACACTAATGTACACATACACTGTCACTCAGCGTAGTTACACCCAAACATTTCCTTTCCTCACCCCAAAAGAGCTGTTGACTATGCAACATAGTGAAGAGGATCCACACAGGGGTGTGTGTTTGTTGTTTCTCTTTCTCTTTCCCGACCCAGTGCATCCCCAACCACATCAGAAACACAGTTTGGGACAGGCTACAATTTGTTTAAATATAACAGGACACATATAGTAATTCAGCCTTAACATACAACTTCAAAACTATACTGAACCGAATTAGTCAATTATGGAAAATGATAATGCATGATTTTACAAAATTAAATAATGCAATTCAACCCAATTATTTCCCATCCATTCAGGTCAGGTCAGTGACCTTTAGCAACACAAGTATGATCCTCTGAAGCCTATTCATGAAGCAATGTTCTGGAGCCAGATTTCAGCCAAGTCAGCCAAATTAAACAGTATCTGACATTCTGAAGAAACTTTAGAAGTGTAGACATGAGTCAGAATTTTTGATTGTCTGTCTATTATGTCATATCCATGTCTCTATTGCCCAGCAAGCTCCTTTTTCTTTTCCATCCATGTCACAGCAGCAAGACACCTTAAGGCAGTACATTTCAGGGCAATTATCACACTTCTTGAGTGGTTCTGTTTATCCAGCCTGCTATCTGCATCTGACTGAGTCATGCAATAATCATGCAGCAACACCCAGCCACCTTTGCCTTACTGTTTAATCACACAACTTCTGTGGCTATAAAATCTGACTGCATGCAATTTCTCCAATAGTACTTTCTGATGGATCTCTTACTGAAGCACCCTAATGTGATACATTTATCGCATAGCAGTGTACTTTAAAGCATCAAGAATCTTTAGAATGTGTTTAAACTATGTTTTCCAACATAAGAAAAGTAAAACTTTAAAAAAATTTTTGACTACATGAATACTGGGAATCACCCTTAATTACCCTTAACCCATATGTTTTGTTTTTTTTAATATTCCTAACCAATCAAGGTCTCTAAACGATTTCCTTTCACCTAAAAGTTGAGCTATTTAGCATATTAAACTGACATTTTAGCTGAGAGGTTTTGATAACAGAAAAAGGAAGTCCTTGCAACCACAGCTCAGTAATAAGATGAATGGAAAAAGCTCTTGGTTTCCTCTTGCCTCTGCTCTATAACTTTATGTTATTCTTCTTTATAACCACCATAAAATTAGACAAACAAAACAAGAAAAATGCTTTCTTCTCACGCTCTAAAAGCTATATCAGTTATACGGGGGGGGGGGGATAGTTTCTCAAACACACTTCCAGGAAGGACACTGGGTATCAACTGTAACTGCATTCTTTGTTAACTAAAATAGTCATAACCATTGCTTAAAGAATGCAATGGACACACCTACTTGAAACTGACAGAACTGTACAATTTAAATTAGCAACCCAAGAGTGCAACCACCAGTTCCTATGATTTTAGAAAATACCTTAACATGACAGAACCTTCATTGACACTTTCACTTCAGGTTACCATTGCTACTTGCAAAATGTTGCTACTTTTGATTCTTAATCACACTTAGAACCCATTGCTGATATTTCCAAATTGTTCTCTCCACCTGCAAAGCTTCTGAGATATCAGATAAATGGGTAAAAGGGAAATGAAAACAAAATTATTTACATACTTTATTTCACTTTCCTAAATGCAGAAATAGATTATAATGGGTTTTTTAAGTTATATAAGCTTTTATGGACTCGCTCCGAGATGTATCTGGCAAAGTAAGCTCTGGTCTACAAAAGCATGTGCCACAATGAATCTTGTCAGCCTTTAAGTTCTCTCAAGATTGCAAAAGGCTAACATGGTTCCCCTTTTAAAATTGGTCCAAAAAGTTAATTTGAAAGGCTTTACTGGAGTTCCATTCTGTACACACAAAAATTAGGATGCACATTTCACAACACATGTCTTACTTGTGTACCTTATTATAACACTCAGGAGACAAACATTTAAGTTTTTATCAGAGAGTCATTGGTTTTCGTTTGAGAGAAATGACAAAGCTATGCTATCATGCATCAGAATATAGGTAATTTGCATTATGTTTTGCAAATGTCAAAATGTGTCATGTTTCTATATTACATACAGAAAGGCCCAGGTTGTATTCCTGAAGTCTCCAGAAGAATTTCAGATACTGAGGTACTAAACTACTGTATGGAAGTTCAGATACATCTCCTTTATTAACAGATGACTCAAATAAAAAGCAATTCACAAAATATTCCCCAATATCCCAGCTTTCAATTTATAGTATATATTAACCTCCTATTAATTAAAACTTTATTTACTCAACTCCATTCTATGAAGCAATATTTGATGTGAATAGCAAATCTTTATTCCCCTGGTAATAGACTATGCCACTCTTTCACTTTTCCAAAATATCTTTTTTAGAGTTATTTCTGGTTATGATATGAAGTTTGCACAGTGAAGGCTGAGGGAACAGAGGGACTACTCTTTCCAGATTCAAATGCCATGTATGCCTTTTTTGTTGTTTCGGTCAGACTATCCAACATGGTGTTTGTCCTTTCATATCTGATGAAGTGCAGTCTTCTGGAAAACCATGCAGAAGGCTTTATTCAAGTACTCCCCATCCCACCACTCTCCTAAAAGATCCAACCAGGGTGGAGATACATGAGTGTGTTATGGTAGAATACGTGCTTTACATTTAAAATCTCCTGGGTTCAATCATTATCACCTCTTGTTTAAAGAACACAGGTAGCATGGGTTAGGAAAGATCCTTCTCTGCCTTTGTCTTGTACAAATTTTGGTAGTTAAAGTAGATAGCAGTGATCAATCATCTGACTATGTATAAAAATTTCCAAGTGTTCAGAGGTGAAAGAGTTCCAGTTTCTACAGAAGACATGAGTGGTCACAAAGTATCTGTGTATATGCATACAATCCTAGTCCTAATCCATGTTGAATATAATTATTAAGATAGTATGTTTTCAAGAAAGTTTATTACAATATTAAGAATTAAATAATTTGGACTCAATTTGTGCTAGTTATGTTTTAAAAATATGTGATGCCTCCCAACTTTGTTTAAATTAAACAATGCTGAAAGCAGTCTAACAAGCCTATATTCTAAACATCATAACTGCATGCACTATCACTAAGCTGTAAATATTGTGTTAGTATGGCTGCATAGGCTACAATGCTGGCCTTTAAATATGTTCTCTAAAATATCACAACAAAGTATAAAAAAAAAGTTTCTGGCCTTCAGGACAGAAACAGATTTTGCTAGGAAACAAGTAAATAGAACAAAAAAAAATCGATAACCCCTGATCTTATTGAAATAATTACAGAACCTTTAATATCCCACTAGGCAAACAGACTGAAAAGATGGAGCTGCACATGGAACGGATGGAGTAATGAGAACAGACAGAAGTAGGCCATTCTCCCTACCTTTAGTTTGTGCATAAAAGCTAGTGTCAAAAAATATGAAATTTTAAAAATGACTGCTGAAATAAAAATATTTAAGCTCTCCCTTTCATTTACTAAATGACTACAGTGTATTCAACAACAAACAGCCATAATATTGTTCAGGAAAACATTACCTAATTTATAGATGTTAAATATACATTAGAATAATACTCAAATGTAATAAAATTTAAGACACATTATTTTTATGTCACATTTAAAATATTCACTGTGTGGATTCATTCTAGATTATCACATTCAGATCTGCAAAACTGATTGGTCTGAATTATCCACAGAGCATTCAAAATTGTCTACAAAAAAGCTCATCCTTGGGAGCTGACTCATAATTATCCATGCAGAATGGCTGCTGTCAAGGATATCAACCTTGTGTGCCATCAAGTTGTCACTGACCTGATTTGGGCTGATTTTGTCTGCGAAACTCTCAAAGTGAAGAGGTTGCCTTGGTACAATTTGAATTCACCTGAACCATCGACAAATGTAATATTGTGTGGTTGCCCATGAGGTCTGCATCTTCCAGGTAAATTTGCTGAACATGATAATATTAAATTGCAGATATAACAAGCATGGCCATGTGGCCAGAGCCGTGGGGGACTAGGAGGCTCCCATGCTGCACCACTAACCAAAATTTATCCTCATCATAGCTGTCCTCTTGTTAATAGGGTTATGGTCTTAAACCAGGATGACACAGTGATAGAGAACCACAAGGTGCTTTTGAGCCAGTCACATTCTTTCCATCTTTCAGGGCAAGGACATAATGGAGAAGGAGAGAACCATGTACCCAAGCTTCCTGGGCAGGTCTAAAATGTGATAGAAAGTTAAATTGTTAATTCACACAGAGAAATAACCAGCTACTTCTTATCTGGCCACACTTTTGGGATGGGTTGAGGTACATATTTAAATATTATCAAGAACACAAACATTTCAAAACAGGACTAGGACCACCGGAAATCAGTGCAGATTTGGTAAACCGGCAGATCCACCAATCATCTTTCTGCCCAGAATACATTGCTCAACTCTAGCTAAACTACCATTTATTTAACAGAATGGTATCCTAAGAAGAAGAGTAAAGCAGTGAAATATCTTGTTCCCTGGGACCTCAATCCGGGATTTGCTATTGTAAGACATATATAAAGGACAAGACACTTCAGCCACTAAACACTGCTGAGCTCCATTGAGACCTGTATAGTTATACTGAGAAATACTGCCAGGGATATAAAAATGCTAACATTCACACAATGCAGTAAAGCTACAGTAATATCTAATCCCGGCAGCAAAAATCATCAGTGATCAAAATACATATATCTACAGTCTAATTTTTATTAGAAGTATCTTTTAAAGGTTAAGAACTGATCCACATACCCTGTTCTTATAAGGAAGGGTTATATATCATCCACAGGTATCTCAAAAATGCAGATGCACGCTCAGTGGCTACCTCTTCTTATGCATATCTGCAACAGAAACATACCACCAGCAATCCTAGAAAGTATCTATAACAGCAAGCCAAGTTGTTATAGCACTAGAATCACCCATCCACAATTGTAAGCAATTTTAGACATCTCCCATCAACTCCTGTAATTTCTGTAAACATATACTCTCTGAACATACACTACCAAAGCATTTTAGCATTCTCCTCTAATGGAATCCATGGTAAACTATGGCTGGAATCCATAGCATTAGTATATCCAAAAACCAAAAAGAAAAAGTGCCTTTCTTTGACTAGTTTTGCCAACTTGTAATTCTCCCAGAATTACTACTGATCTTCAGACAGACTACAGAGATCCCTTGAAAAAATGGAAACTTTGGAGGTTGGGCTCTATGAGCCACCCTGAGCCTGCCTTGGCAGGGGAGGGAGGGATATAAAATAAAATTTATTATTATTATTATTATTACATTCCTGCTAAGTTTCCTCCCCTCCCCAAATTCTACCCTTTGGAATTTTCCAGCCCAGTACTGGCAACCTTAAGTGACTAGGTCAATCACAGGACTAATACTTAAGCAGCAGTACTATTGATCTAATTAAGATATTTGGGACATAAGTGTTTTTTAATGTGTAAATAACCTAACTACACAATGAAGAGAAGTCCAATGACTGCCTTTGTTTCCAGGGGAAATCACACTGTTTTACACATTAACACTTTTGGCAGCATCCAGCAGTTTTTTGCTATCCAATTGAGGTATATAAATTGAGGCCAAGACCCACAATACATCACATTTTCTTCAAAACTGTCAGATAATTTTGCAGAAACATGGAAAACACAGATTAAAAGATCATGGTGCTTCTCTGCCAAACTCTTTGTTCTAAATTCCAATGCATATAGATTATACGGAATGTAATGATGCTTGCTGGCAGAAGAATCATATCAGTCAACTAACACACATACTTCTATACCCTGAGCCCACCTCGGTGGGGTAGGGCGGGATATAAATTGAATAAAATAAATAAATAAATAAATAAGAACATAAGAACATAAGAGAAGCCATGTTAGGTCAGGCCAATGGCCCATCCAGTCCAACATTCTGTGTCACACAGCGGCCAAATATATATATATATATATATATATATATATATATATATATATATATATATATATATATATATATATATATATATATATACACACACATACACACTGTGGATAATAGCCACTGATGGACCTCTGCTCCATATTTTTATCTAACCCCCTCTTGAAGGTGGCCATGCTTGTGGCCGCCACCACCTCCTGTGGCAGTGAATTCCACATGTTAATCACCCTTTGGGTGAAGAAGTACTTCCTTTCATCCGTTTTAACCTGTCTGCTCAGCAATTTCATCGAATGCCCATGAGTTCTCGTATTGTGAGAAAGGGAGAAAAGTACTTCTTTCTCTACTTTCTCCATCCCATGCATTATCTTGTAAACCTCTATCATGTCACCCCTCAGTCGACGTTTCTCCAAGCTAAAGAGCCCTAAGCGTTTCAACCTTTCTTCATAGGGAAGGTGTTCCAGCCCTTTAATCATTCTAGTTGCCTTTTCTGAACTTTCTCCAATGCTATAATATCCTTTTTGAGGTGCGGCGACCAGAACTGCACACAGTACTCCAAATGAGACCGCACCATCGATTTATACAGGGGCATTATGATACTGGCTGATTTGTTTTCAATTCCCTTCCTAATAATTCCCAGCATGGCATTGGCCTTTTTTATTGCAAACGCACACTGCCTTGACATTTTCAGTGAATTATCCACCACGACCCCAAGATCTCTCTCTTGGTCAGTCTCTGCCAGTTCACACCCCATCAACTTGTATTTGTAGCTGGGATTCTTGGCCCCAATGTGCATTACTTTGCACTTGGCCACACTGAACCGCATCTGCCACGTTGACACCCACTCACCCAGCCTCAACAGATCCCTTTGGAGTTCCTCACAATCCTCTCTGGTTCTCATCACCCTGAACAATTTAGTGTCATCCGCAAATTTGGCCACTTCACTGCTCACTCCCAACTCTAAATCATTTATGAACAAGTTAAAGAGCATGGGACCCAGTACCGAGCCCTGCGGCACCCCACTGCTTACCGTCCTCCACTGCAAAGACTGCCCATTTATACTCACTCTCTGCTTCCTATTACTCAGCCAGTTTCTGATCCACAAGAGGACCTGTCCTTTTACTCCATGACTCTCAAGCTTTCTAAGGAGCCTTTGATGAGGAACTTTATCAAAAGCTTTCTGGAAGTCAAGGTAAACAACATCTATCGGGTCTCCTTTGTCCACAAGTTTGTTTGCCCCCTCAAAGAAATGTAACAGGTTAGTGAGGCAAGATCTTCCCTTACAGAACCCATGCTGAGTCTTCCTCAATAACCTGTGTTCATCAATGTGCCTACTCATTCTGTCCTTGATAATGGTTTCTACCAACTTTCCCGGTATTGAAGTCAGACTGACTGGCCTGTAATTTCCTGGATCTCCTCTGGAACCCTTTTTAAAGATGGGGGTGACATTTGCTACCTTCCAGTCCTCAGGAACAGAGGCAGATTTCAATGAAAGATTACAGGTTTTTGTTAGAAGATCCACATAAATATTTGACATTATAGGTGCAGTGTGAGTTTTGATCACACAAATGTCCCTTCCTTAGAACAATGACCTTTGTCACTAATGATCAGACTATCATCATTCTAAAGAACTTCTCCATTTATTATTATATCTGTTATGCAGCTGCTTAATTTTTCACTATAGTTATTTACTGTGTTCATAGTTCACCTTTCTCACTGAGACAGTATAAGTCATTAGAAATGGTCCTGAATGTGGAAGCCTGACTATTGGAGCATATTGACCATTTTGAAACATTTATATTGGCTGCCAATCTGTGTTATTCAAGGTGGTGGTTATGGCCTTGAAAGCTGTTCACGATATGGGACCTATATTCATGAAGGACCGACTTCTTCCATCTGTCCCTGTGTGCCAGCTATGGTCTTCAGTCAGCCATCAGTTGGCTATCTCAGGGTGGCCTGTCTGGCATTTATCAGATGATGGCCTTTCCCATCATGGCTCCAGCTCAGTGGAATGTGCTCCCTAAAGAGGTGAGAGGGCCACCTGGAGATCTTTAGGGTGCACTTTTCCAGGACTTTGGAAGAGATTTGAATGGGAGGCATTTTTAAGAAGGTGAGGAGGGGATTTGTGATTTGTTTTTAGTTTTGATTTTAATTGGAAATGCTTTTAATTATCAATGTAAACTGACATGAACCACAAGTAAAGATAGGATACATATGTTATAAATAAATGCACCGATAGGATGAGCCATCTAGTAAGCAATGCAATAGGACTATGATTACTGCAGTTTGAAATAAAGCATAAGTTATATTAATGCAGAAAAAAGAAAAACCAGTGAAAGTACACCTAGCAAACAAGTACTACATACTATACACACTGGTACTGTTTATGTCCTATTCCTTTTATAAAAACACCTTCTTGAATCATATTGTTATAGTGCAGTACTATTTGTTTCATAAAATGCCCGTCTGAACAATTCTGTTTTACATAATTTTCAGAATGACAGAAGAGTGGAAGCCATCCTGTCTACCTCAAGAAGGCGATTCCATAACGGGGGACACAACAGAGAATGCTTGTGTACAGGCAGTTGCTGATTTTGCTTATTTGCAGGGGGCAGCCACAGAAGGCCCTGATAAGGTGAGCAAAGCTGCCATGGTAGAACATGGGGGAGATGCAGTCCCACAGATATGAGGGTCCAAGGCCATGAAGAGCTTTATATATTTGATAGCCAGCTCCTTGAATTGAACATGGTAACTGATGGGCAGCCAGTGGAGTGACTTCAGAAGGTGTATAATATGCATGCTCTGGCTAAAGGTAAAGGTAGTCCCCCTGTGCAAACTCTGGAGTGACGTCGCATCACAACATTTTCACGACAGACTTTTTACAGGATGGTTTGCCCCCAGTCATCTACACTTCCCCTCCAGCAAGCTAGGTACTCATTTTACTGACCACGGAAGGATGGAAGGCTGAGTCAACCTTGAGTCAGAACCCAGCTTCCACCGGGATCGAACGCAGGTTGTGAGCAGAGAGCTTGGACTGCAGTGCTGCAGCTTTACCAATTTTCACCATGGAGCTCTTAGTATGCTCTGGCTAACTCCTGATAAAAGCCAAGCTACAGCTTTTGATACAACTGGAGCCTCCAAGTTAACTTGAAGGGCAGACCCACTTAGAGTGCAATACTATAATCTAGTCTCAATACTACTGTAACCAGGATCCAGGTGGGCCCATCAGCCAAATCAAGGTAGGGGAACATCTTCCAGGATAAACTAATTTGGAAGAAAGAAATTTTTGCAGCTGCATTAATTTGCTTCTCAAGCAATAATGCTGGATCCAGTATAATCCCTACCAGGTGTGTCAAATATATGGCCTGTGGGCCACATTTGGCTCCTGCAGGGCCCCAATCAGCCACTCATTTGGCTGTCTGCTTTCTCCTTCCTGTTTCCAGCATGAGAGCTGACTTTTGCCCAGTCTCTCCTATTTCCTGCTTTGCAGAGCACAGAAAGAAAGTCTAGCTTCCCATTCCTCAATCAGCTGAGGGCTCCTCCCCCACCCACCCCTCCGGGAAGGGAGTGGGAAGAAATGAGTCAGAGGGAGAGTCCCACAGCACTTTTAAGAAGACCAGCAACAATGTTTTATTCCAGGTATAAGCTTTCGTGTGCCTGCACACTTCTTCAAAGAGAGTTTGGGGAGAGGGAGAGAGACAGAGATAGAGTCTTGTAGCACTTTTAAGACCAACAACATTTTATTCCAGATATAAGCTTTTGTGTGCCTGCACACTACTGCAGGGGAGGGGAAGGGAAGAGGAGGGGGGAGTCCCATAGCATTTGGAAAGATCCCCCTTTCCAGTTGTCGCAGATGAGAAGGGGAAGAAACCTAGCAGCACAGCATTCTTAATAGTGAAAGGGAGCAAGAGTCCAGTAGCCCCTTAACAACTAAGAAAATTTGTGGAAGGGCATGAGCTTTCATGAATAACTGCTCTTCAGATACAGCTAGAATGTGAGTCCATCTCTCATATCTTGGAGAGTGACATGATTTCAATCGCCAAATGACAATAGCAGGCATTGGTTACGAGAGACGAAACCTAGGTCTCAATTCAGTCTAGGAGGGTGCCTTGTCTT
This sequence comes from Heteronotia binoei, assembly GCF_032191835.1. Taxonomy (NCBI): domain Eukaryota; kingdom Metazoa; phylum Chordata; class Lepidosauria; order Squamata; family Gekkonidae; genus Heteronotia; species Heteronotia binoei. Next base: position 62,718,104 of record NC_083229.1, read on the forward strand.
GAGCTTCATTATCAGTTCCAATTCAGCAATCTCTCTAATCTTCCTTTGAAATTCCTCGGTAAGAGAACTGCTACTCTCAGGGTAGCAACTCAATGTCCTGGAAGATTAAAATGTCCCCCTTCTGATTTTAAATGCTGTGGTTTTAATAGCAGTAGAAACAAAGTCCAGTTGCACCTTAAAGACTAACAAAATTTGTGATAGGGTATGTGCTTTTATAAGTCACTGTGCACTTGTTCAGGCTTATTTCCATCTATTCTTTGAATCCTCCTGGATGGAATTGAGACCTAGGTTTCTTGTCTCATTACCAAAGCTGATATTGTCATGCCTACTACCCCTCTGCATATCACACCTGATCCAATCATGCCTGCTATTGCCATTCAGCACCTGAAATCATCTTTATAAAGTTTATATCTCCAGTACTTCATGTTACATTTTATGGCACACATGCCTAACCTGACAAAGAGGCATTTATGTTAGATCTGTCCCTCATAACAAATGAGTTTGAGACCTCTGCTATAGACTCTTAATAGCAATGGTGGGAAGTAAATGTCCTTCCAAGAGTTCCCAACTAGTATTATGTCCATTTTGTCAGAGTTTAGTCTCCATTTATTTGTTCTTACAATTTAACCACTTGGAGGCTCTACCTCATCACCAGGTAATTTGGACAGGGGAATATAGAACTGGGTATCATAAGCACATTGATGAGTCCCAGGTCCAAAGCTATGAAGGATGTCTTTTAAGGGGTTCACATAGAAATTGAATAGCATCCAGAATAGGAGTTTGCACTGAGGAACCCTACAGGACAAGCCCTAAACTGTTGAAAACTGGTTTCTGATAGTAAGTCTTTGATGGTAAATTTTTGACTCCACAAGGAATTATTTAAACCTGTCCAAAGCACATACCTTCATACTTATGTATGTCTGAATGAGATGACATGATCCACTGCGTCAAGGGTTGCAGATAAATCCAACAGCACCAACGAAGTCATAACTTTGATCTAGCTTTAAACAATCATCAATTAAAGCAACTAGCACTGCTTCTAGCCCATAGTCTGATCAGAAACCAGGATCCAAAACAAATGAGGTATCCAAAAAGTTGGTCTGCCACCACTTTCTTTCATAGAAAGAGCAGGTTAGAGCAGGCCACATCATTTTACTATAAAGATAGGGATAGTTTTTAAAGTAATGAATGGATAACTACCTCTTTGAAAGGCCAAGGGAAGGCACTTTGAAAACGTGATTGATTTATGATGAGCACAAAGGACTCATTAATGTGGTTTTAGTAACCAGAATAGACAAGGACCCAGAGCACTAATGATGGTTCATAGATCCTAAGATCCTGTCAACATCTGTAGTGGTGACTGGGTGAAAGTGATCCATAAACAAACCAAAAACCAATATGCTGATGACACCCAGCTCTATCTGCTTATGGATGGCCGGCCCGCCTGCGCCCCAGAAAATTTGGACCGAGCGTTACAGGCAGTGGCTAGGTGGTTTAGGCTGAGCGGGCTGAAGCTGAATCCGGCGAAGACAGAGGTCCTGTGCCTTGGTCGCTGCGGCCCGGGAAGGGAAATCCCCCTGCCAGTTTTTGACGGCGCGCCACTAACAGCGTCGGGCAGGGTTAAGAGCCTGGGGGTGCTGTTGGAGCCTTCACTGACAATGGAGGCCCAGATAGCAGCCACTGCCAAGTCCGCGTTTTTTCACCTTCGGCGGGCGAAGCAGTTGGCCCCCTTCCTGGAACGTGACGACCTGGCAACAGTGATTCATGCTACGGTCACCTCGAGGTTAGACTACTGTAATGCCCTCTACATGGGGCTACCCTTGTGCCGGACCCGGAAACTGCAGTTGGTGCAGAACGCTGCTGCCCGGCTGTTATTAGGGCTCCCAAGACGGGAGCACATTCGGCCGGGGCTCCGGGATCTGCACTGGCTGCCAGTAATATTCCGAGTCCGGTACAAGGTGTTGGTTATTACCTTTAAAGCCCTATATGGCCTAGGACCTGTCTACCTTAGGGACCGTCTTTCTCCACACGTTCCCCAGAGAGTACTACGCTCGGGTTCACAAAACCTGCTGATAGTCCCCGGGCCAAAGGAGGCCCGTCTAAAATCCACCAGGGATCGGGCCTTCTCAGTAACGGCACCTTATTGGTGGAACCAGCTGCCGGAGGAGGTGCGGGCCCTGCGGGACCTAGGGCAGTTCCGCAGGGCCTGTAAGACAGCCCTCTTCCGGCAGGCCTATAATACTGACTGACAAGGAAATCTTTTGGATGGAACAAAATGCATCTGTAGACCGCCGGTTTTTATCTATCTTGCTTTTATTAATTTATGGTTTTAATTTTACTTGTAAGTGTTTTAAATTGTAGTATTTGTATTATCATGTTGTAAGCCGCCCTGAGACACTTCGGTGCGAAGGGCGGGGTATAAATCCCAATATAAATAAATATAAATAAATAAATAAAAAATGCATTATACATTTCTTCTGTGTGACTTATACCACAGCCAGCATCCAAATCTGGTATACGAAATGTTTTATCAGCAACTTTGCAGAAGCATCACAACTAATTACTTGCTCCTGTGACAATAAAGGGTTAGATATAGGATTCAGCAGATGCCAAGATATCTTAAAAAACTGCAGTGGTCATAAAATAGCTGATGCAATGGTATCAAAGAAATAACATTTTTTCACCACTGTCACAGTTGCTTCAGTCTTCCCATTAGAGGGGGGGGGGGGTTGTAGAATAAGTGCAGCAGGAACCTATTTGCCTATTAGGCCACACCTCCTGACATCATCATTCTTTCACACAGTACTTTTTTGTAGAAGAAGCCCAGCAGGAACTCATTTGCCTATTAGGCCACACCCCCTGACATCATTTTTCCACACAAGGCTTTTTCTACAGGAACTCATTTGCATATTAGGCCACACTCCCTAATGCCAAGCCAGCTGCAACAAAAAAACAAGCCCTGTTTCCCATGATTTCTACAGCACACTCTACCCAGTTGAACACAGGTTTTCTACCAGCATCACTCCACATATCTCCCATTCCTGTTCAGGTAGCCTTGCTCAGTAGTAAACCATGGTGCAGGATTTTTGTTCCAAAGATGGAGAAGTACTACTCGTAAGCTGCATATCCAAAACTAATTTTCCATTTGCTATTTACCCTAATACACTCTACAGTTTCTTCCTGTACAGGTGGGGAGCCATTCAACCCTCTCATCAGACCGGGAAAGGCTGCTGCAGCCAGCACAGCTTCTGCTGCCCAAATCCTAGTTCCAAACAGAGGCAAACTGGCACCTGGTGTCAACTTACCTGGTCACCACAGGTGACATTGGGGAGGAGAAAGGCAGTGAGGACTGTGGCACTGATCGCTCCAGCAGGTGGTGATAGCATGCCCTAGTGGCAAGAAGAACGTCTCCCTCCAGGAGTTGGCAACCTAAGAGAGAGCTGACGGGACTGGGTCTGAAGGTCAAATCGGGCACGTTCCATCACAATACCCAAACTTGAAAAATACTGGAGGGGGGTGCACACACCAATTGCAGGTATGACAATAATAAAGATTTATTAATTATTATATTTTATGACTGCAGCAATTTAGTGTAGACTTTTTCAAAATAATAATTTATAACTACAAATCAGGGATTTTAGAATTATTCAACCCCAATTCAGAGCACATAAGAAACTTTGCATCAGCATTCCTTAATTTTTATCAATACATAAGTTTTTCGTTTTAATTTTTCATTTAAGATAATTACACATATTATTGATTGTACATTAAAAGATATGAAGTGTGCTTAAGAGAGCGCATGAAAGCTTACGTTCTGAATAAAAATTGGTTGGTCTTAAAGGTGCACTTGATTTCTGCTTTGTTGTACTGCTTCAGACCAACACGGCTGCCCACTTGGATCTATCTACATGATATACATGTTCTAACTATCTCTTGCAATAAATGTGCAGATAAGCAAATCAGATGCTACAAAGAAACAGCAAAATTTAATTTTCAGTTTGAAATAGTGAATTTTATTTTTTGAAATAGTTAATTTTAATTCTTTAATTATTGTTTAATTCTTTAATTCTTCTTACATTCTTTAATTATCTTTTAATTCTTTACTTATTTGAAATAGTGAATTTTAATTCTTTTATGAAGACGCTGAACAAATGTGGGAACAAATGATACTGCTTCACACACCTTGGACTGAATTTAACGGAACTATGTGGCTCTGGGTCAGAAGGCGATGGAGCTCAGAGTGCATGCTTGGAAATAAGAATACTGCAAATAAATCACTAGCTATGTTGATGGTGTCATCAGGAAAGGTTTGGATTTTTGGACCATGGCTTACACTTTGGAGATGAAGCTCTTCTATCAGGAGATGGTTCGCACCTCATGAAGGTAGGAAAAAAGATGTTTGGTAACAGCCTAATAGTCTAATAAGGAGGGCTTTAAACTAATTAAATTGGGAGCAAAACAATACTTCAAAGCCTAGTATGATACCAATAAATGGAGATAAGAATGCTAAAGTTTTTCATGGAGTGGCACATATGCTAGGTAACATTAACTCACAGGTACATAAGGAAATGAATACTTCGGGGTACATAAAACATGAATTCCAGTGTCTCTACACTAATGCACACAGTATGCAAAACAAGCAGGAGAAACTGGAAGTCTTAATACAGGAAGGGAACTGTGACCTAATAGCAGAGCCAGTGCGCCTGCTAGGCAAACTTTGGCCATTTTCGGGGGGGGGGGCATTAAATTGGGACAAGACAGCAACCGCAACCGCCACTTCCCCCTCGGAACCATAAAGACTAGCAGCCAGACACGAAGGAAGCAGTGCTCACATGCAGATACCACTGGGGGTGGGGGGAGGTCAGTGATGGAAGTCCTGCCCATTCTGCTGCTGGTGAGAGGGGCTCTCAGGAACTGGCTGCAACTGACCTTCACTGGGGTCGAATAGCCACTCTTCAAGGCCCCTCAGCCAGGCTTGTACACTGGCTCCTCTCCCCACCCGAGGTTCACTGGCCAGGTGTCCTTGCTCATGTTTGTCCAGCATGGCCAAGCACATGCAGGCAACTCATAGAAGTGGCTCCCTTTAAGATGCCCTGCGGCTTGACTCGCTCCTTGCACTAAATCCCATAGGAGCTGTCCTGCCACAGCTGGGGTGTACACGGGACAAGCCCACCATTGCCATGGTGATCCTGGCCTGGGCCCTGCAGTGGTGCACCCTCCTGGCCAGCTGCAGGGCTTGTGCACCTCTCAGGGTTGGCAGCCCCAGCCAAGCCTGGAGGCCACCTGACACTGACTGGCAAGGATATAGCCGGGAGAAGTGGAGAAGAAAACAAGGGGATTTGCTACCTTGGACTTGATTCTCACCAACAGGGAAGTACTGGTTGATGAGGTGGAAGTAGTGGCAATCTGGATAGTAGTGACCATGTGATTTTGGAATTTACAGTCTTGGGGAAGGGAAAAGCTGTATTTAGTCAGACATATAGGATAGATTTCAGGAAAGCAAATGTTGATGCTGGGTAAAATCCCAAGGTCAGAAATACTTAAGGAGATGGGAGTTCAAGAGGGGTGGGAATTCCTTAAAAGCAAAATATGGAAAGCACAATCACAAATGATTCTTATGAGAAGGGGAAAATGGGAAGTGTCTAAGGAAGTCAAAGTGGCTCCATAAACAGCTCTCTATAGATTTAAAAGACATTTTAAATCATTTTTAAGTCATTAAAACACTTGAAATTAAAAGACATTTGCTCCTTGGGAGGACAGCTATGGCGAACCTAGGTAGTATACTAAAAAACAGAGACATCACCCTGCCAACAAAAGTCCGTATAGTCAAAGCTATAGTATTCCCAGTAGTAATGTGTGGCTGTGAGAGTTGGACCATAAGGAAGGCTGAGCGCAGAAGAATAGATGCTTTCGAGCTGTGGTGCTGGAGAAGAATCTTGAGAGTCTCTTGGACTACAAGAAGATCAAATCAGTCAGTCCTAAGGGAAATCAAGCCAGAATATTCCCTGGAAGGTCAGATGCTGAAGATGAAGTTCAAATACTTTGGCCACCAAATGAGAAGGGAGCACTCACTGGAGAATATCCTGATGCTGGGAAAGACAGAAGGCAAAAGATAAGATGGCTGGATAGTGTTACTGATGTAACTAACATGAATCTGTAGCAGACTTCAGAGGTTGGTGGAAGACAGGAGGGCCTGGCGTGACTTTGTCCATGGGATCGCAAAGAGTTGGACTTGACTGTGTGACTGAACAACAACAATATAGATTTGAGAAATAAAAAAAGGTCTCATTTAGGAAATGGAAGGTGGATCTTATAATCAAGGATGAATATAAAAAAATAACCAGTGCTTGTAGAAAAAGCGTTAGGAAAGCTAAAACTCAATATGAGCTTAGACTAGTGAGAGATGCTAATAACAACAAAAAAGGGTTTGTAGGCCCACTGCAGGGACAGGAAAGTGAAATTGTAAATGATGATGAAGAAAGGGAAGAACTACTCAATTCCTACTTTTCCCGCCCTGCCCCACCCCCCCACCTTGCCCTGCCCCACCTCGCCTCCTCCTCCTCCTGCGTCGCCTCCTCCCTCCATGTTTATTATGTTAAGCCAGGGGAAGCGTCTTCCCAGCTCTTTAAAAGCTCACTCTCCGCCCCCCCCCCCCCCGCGGCAGCAGCGTTGAGGGATCTGATAAACAAGCGGCGCTGCCTTTGCCTCCAGAGCCCAGCTTGTTCAGCGGTTGCTCGCCGCTGCTGCCAGTTTTTCCCGCGGATCAGCTGCTGCTAAGGGGGAGAGAAGTGAGCTTTTAAAGAGCCGGGAAGGCTTAACATAATAAACACAGAGGGAGAGGCAGCAACGCGGGAGGTGGAGGAGGCAGCACGTGGGGGCGGGTGGCTGTGGGGCACTGCGGGGGGGCAGCTCGGCTGGCAGCCTGGTTGCTAATGGGCCACAGACCGAGAACGGTCCGGGGCCCGGTGGTTGGGGACTGCTGCAGTAAAAGACAGAGATAGGACACAGGATAATTTTGACAGGCTGGAAAAACTGGGCTAAAACAAATAAAATGAATTTTAACAGGGATAAATGTAAAGTTCTGCATTTAAGTAGGAAAAATCCAATGCATCATTATAGGATCAGGGAGACTTACCTTGGCAAAAGCAGTATGTGCAAAAAGGATCTAGGGGTCTTATTGGACCATACACTGAACATGAATCAGCAGTGTGATGCAGTAGCTAAAAAGGCAAATTCAGTTTTGGGCTATATTAACAGAATCAGGGCTTCTTTGTAGAAGAAGGAACTCATTTGCATATTAGGCCTCACCCCCTGATGCCAAGCCAGTCGAAACTGCATTCCTGCTAAAAAAAGATCTTAACAGAATTATAGTCTTCAGATAATGTGCAATGATGGTATCACTTTACTCTGCTCTGGTTAGACCTCACCTATAGTATTGTGTTCAGTTTGGGGCACCGCGATTTAAGAAGGATACAGACAGGATGAAACATGTCCAGAGGAGGGCAATGAAGATGGTGAGTTCCTATGGGAAAGACTGAAGGAGACAATTGAGATGTGATATGATTACCATCTCGAAGTACTTGAAGGGCTGTCACAAAGAGGATGGTGCAGAATTGTTTTCTGTTGCCCCAGAAAGTCAGTCCAGAACCAATGTGATGGAATTAAATCAACTAAGCATTAGGAAGAACTTCCTGACAGAGCAGTCCCTCAGTGGAACAGGCTGCCTTAGGACAGAAGTGTCAAACTCATTTGTTAGGAGGGCCGGATCTGACACAAATGGGACTTTGTGGGGCTGAGCCATGAGTGTCATAATAATATGCCAGGTAGTGAAGATATAAACTTTATAATGGATACAGACAAACCCAATTAAAGGTATTTTTTTAAAACTTTAAATACAAACATGCTTAAAATTCTTCTGATGGTTTAAGTTGGAAAGGTGGGGGCTAGTGGAATTTGGCATCAATCCTTGTTTGCAAGGACACAACTCCAAGAAACATGAGTTTCAGCTAGCTATAGGAAAGTTGAAAATGTAACCATCTCCACTCCATTTGAAATCATTGCAGAGTACAGACAAAGCTGCAAGGAAAATGTGGAATGGATCTTAAAATCCACTCCACGTTTTTCTTGCAGCAGCCAGCAAAGAAAGGCAGGAAGAATCTGGGACTCAGCCTGCAAGCTTCAAAGGGTGCTTCAAAGAGCCTTTGAAGCTCCCAGGCTGAAACTGAAAGAGTCTCAGCCTGGAAACTTCAAAGAGCCTGGAAGTTTCAAAGGGTAAGGACAGAAGGGGGAGGAGGGGGAAGAAAAGAGCCCTGCGGGCCTGATCAAAGCCTTGGGCAGGCTGAAACTGGCCCGCGGGCCATGTGTCTGACACCACTGCTTAGGAGGTGGTGGGCTCTCCTGCGTTGGAGACATTTGAAAAGAGGAGAATGGCCCTCTGACAGTAATGCTGATTCTGTGAATTAGGCAGATGAGAAGGAGGGCAGAATGGTGTGTGTGTGTGTGTGTGTGTGTGTGTGTGTATATATACACACACACACACTTATAGTTCTTGTGGCCTTTTCTTACACATCCAGAGAAATGATGATTGCCACTTTGGGGTCAGCAGTTTTTCTCTAAGCCAGATTGACAAGGGATTCTGGAGGTTTTTGCCATTGCATGAAGAAAGGGTCACTGGGATGTTATATGTGTGGGAGAGGTTATTGTGAATTTTCTTGCATTGTTCAGGTGGTTGAACAAGATGACCCTGTAGGGTATCACTCTATTATTCCATTATTTTAACATTTGTAGGTTTATATAATGGTATTAGACAGATACAGATACAAGGTACAATCACACAGACTGCAGTGTCATCTAAGTGTCATTTAAGGCTTTATAGTCAAAGAAATCCTCCCATACATTTATTCTAATTTTTACTCTCCTTTTGCTAGCTTCTGATCAAGGAGACAACTAAACCAGAAGCCTTTTCACCTAATCACTCCAGAAAGAATTTCACAGAGATTATACACACAATCCCATATACAGTGGAGGATTATAGCATATGCCTTTAAGAACAGTTTGTATTGACTTTCAGTTGGACTTTCTCAGTCCATATGCATGTGTGTGGGTGTACATAGAACATTTTACACACACACATCATTTTTGTGTTCAAACAATCAATATATATGCTCATTCATGCAAGGGCAAAGACTTCCATGTGCAAATGGCCAAAACAGATTGGTCAATTCAGATGAAACCTTTCATATCATATTACATGACTTCAAACATAATGGATTGGATCCAATCAGCTTTTCCTCAGGTGAAAAGGAGAAGAGGTCTTTTCTACTACTAAAATAGCTATGACAGGGATCATGGGATCTGTATGTACAAAAGCTATGCTGGATGGGGGCTAGAGTAAGTTAAATTAGGTAAAACTGAAAAAGCTGGCTGGATCCAGCCCAATATTTTTAATGGCCTCTTCCCTCATTTACTGAAAAGCTAGCAAGAACACAATCAATAGCTATGAATGAAATATGAGAGTTTCCCTCTGAATAAAAAACTGTAATCCATATCTATTTTATGGTAGGGCGGTTCCAAAATCCATGTGTCTACAATTTATATTTGTCTAATAATAGTATTGTATAACCTTATTAAATTAACCACTTCCATATTTAGTTGCAAGTCATCAAATATTTAATAACAGAAATATTTGAATCAGTTGTTATATTATAATGTACCTATAACTATTATCCAATTTGAAATTTAAAAAAAATGACTTTAGGTAAATTGAAGTATATTGGAGAAAAATGAGAAACTCTAGTAATATTATGTAAATACATTATTGTGAAATAGTGTGCACACTCGTATTGTGTACCAATCTGCATATTGCTGCATTAAAGTAATAATAGTGTTAAGAACAAATGTGTTAGAACCAAAACAATAATTGGTTTAAAAGGTACCTAAATTCAATACTTTATATATAAACCTTTACATAATTAGTCCCTCTGCTATGGCTTTCAAACAAGAAACCAACTTACTGCAGTAACTTAATCAACATAGTACTTGAATATTAAGATTCAGTCATTAACCCAGTGAAGGTCGGGCTTCATTGTTTACAGAGATATTGCAGAAACATGTATCCCTTGAGCTTGGAATTCAAGTTATAGAAGCTCATAATATTAACATGTTTGAGTCCAATGGCACCTTTAAGACCAACATGAAGGTTTATACCCAGAATTAAACTTCCTTGGTCTTAAAGGTGCCACTAGGTTCAAAATTTGTTTTATTGTTTCAGACCAACATGGCTACCCACCTGAATCTAAACATATAGGATGTAATTATAACTCAGATTTCTTCAGATCACCTCTCAAAATGATTTCTAACCTCAGAGAAACACAAGGATCCAGAAAGTTCCAGCAAGTAGAAACTATTCTTCAGTTCCTAGGCATTTTCTGGGCAATAATGCTTCTGCCTCATCTGGACATGATTTCCCTTTTCTCTCTCACTTGCTGAATCTACCCAAAGTCTGCATGCTTCTGGCACTGATGGCTATGAAAAAAAATTAAGAGACTACCAAATAGCCTGATTCACTTGTAATCTCAAAGGCTCCAAAGATCTTGAAGGATTGACTCCGGTTAAGGCACACCTCTGTTACTGAAAACCAAATCTCCTCCTCCAATGAGCTCGGCAGGAACCCACCCCCAAATAGTCTTCCTTTTGGTCCGCATATACAACACTAGGTTTCTGTAAAAGGAAATCAGGAAGATATGCATTCGGCTGAGTGCAGGGAGATGAAATTCTCTCCTGCTTCCTTCTCTGTATCAGTGCTTAGTTCTTGTGGTTCCTTCTTACACACCCAGGGAAATGCTGATTGCCACTTTGGGGTCAGGTTTTCTCCAGGCCCGTTTGACCACGGATCCTGGAGGCTTTTTGCCATCTTCTGGGTATGGGGCACGGGTCACTAGGGAAGGGGGGGGAGGCATTTGTGAATTTCCTGTATTGTGCAGGGGGTTGGACTAGATCACCCTGAACTCTATGGTTCTATGATTCCCTGGGGTTGCTGCTGCCTTCTGTCTAATTACCAATGCTGGTATCTTCATGCCTACTATTCCTCTGCATATCACACCTTATCTAATCAAGCTGCTATTGTCATTCTCCTGCTATTTGTCATTCAGCATCTGAAATCACCTTTATCAAGTTTATATCTCTAGTACCTGATGTTGCATTTATGGCACACATGGTCCAGTCACAGAGTGACATTTATGTCAGATCCGGCCCTTGTAATAAATTAGTTCGACACCACTGGATCTTTCAGTGGCCTTCAATACTATTGACCATAGAATTTTGGTGAGCTACCTCTCAGCACTGGGACTATGGGGGCACTATGTTATGGTGGTTCAAGTCCTATCTGGGTGGGCTCAGAAGGTGGTGTTTGATTATTCCTGTTCTGTCCCATAGATACTAACCTTCATGGTTTAGCAAATTCCATCCTCATGCTATATAACATCTATGCAAAGCCACTGGGAAAGGAGGTTTAGGATTTAATGTCACCAATATTTATTTATACGCAGATGATACTCAGCTCTACTTTTTTTCCCCACCTAATTCTGTGGATGCTGTTGATATTCTGAACTGGTACATGGAATCAGAAATCGGGTGAATGAGAGTGAACATAGTGAAACTTAACCCTGACAAGACAGAGGTTCCCAAAGTTAGTAGAAAGTCAGACCTGGGACTTTATACCTCACCTGTTTGGATGGGGTTATACTCCCCTTGAATAGACAGGTCATCAGCTTAGAAGTATTGCTGAACACAGCAGTCATCTTAGAAAACCAGGTGGCTACAGCAATTCAGAGTGCTTTTGCCCAGCTTCATCATGTGCAGCAACTAGGGTGGCCAGACCGTCCCGGTCTCCCGGGACTTTCCCGGTTCTGGCCACCAATTCCCGGCTCCCGGGCTGCCTATACCGGGACCATTACAAAGTCCCGGTATAGCCAGCGGGGAGCCGGCGGGCCGCGCGCGCGGGCGGGGAAGGCGGGGAGTGAGGCAGCCAGCGTCCCTGCGCGTGCGCACAGCGGAGTGCGCACGCGCAGGGACGCTGGCTGCCTCACTCCCCACCTTCCCCGCCCGCGCGCGGGGTCCGGAGAGGCCGGCGCTGGTCCCTGGAGGCCTCCAGAGGCCAGCGGAGGCTTCGTGGAGAGGCCTCCAGAGGCCAGCGGAGGCTTCGTGGAGAGGCCTCCGCTGGTCCCTGGAGGCCTCCAGAGGCCAGCGGAGGCATCGTGGAGAGGCCTCCGCTGGTCCCTGGAGGCCTCCAGAGGCCAGCGGAGGCTTCGTGGAGAGGCCTCCGCTGGTCCCTGGAGGCCTCCAGAGGCCAGCGGAAGCGTCGTGGAGAGGCCTCCGCTGGTCCCTGGAGGCCTCCAGAGGCCAGCGGAGGCTTCGTGGAGAGGCCTGCGCTGGTCCCTGGAGGCCTCCAGAGGCCAGCGGAGGCTTCGTGGAGAGGCCTGCGCTGGTCCCTGGAGGCCTCCAGAGGCCAGCGGAGGCAGCGTGGAGAGGCCAGCGCTGGTCCCTGGAGGCCTCCAGAGGCCAGCGGAGGCAGCGTGGAGAGGCCAGCGCTGGTCCCTGGAGGCCTCCAGAGACCAGCGCCGGCCTCTCCGGCCTCCGCAGCCGCCGCCAGCCCCGCCAGCAGCCCGGAGGAGAGGCCGCCACCGCCCTGGATCCAGGTAAGCCAAAAGCGGGGGGGGGGCTGGCGGGGGGGGCTGGCGGGGGGGGCGGCTGGCGAGGGGGCGGCTGGCCTTCCTTCTTTCCTTCCCTCCCTCCCTCCTTTCTCCCTCCCTCCTTCCTTCCTTCCCTCCTCCCTTCCTTCTTTTCTTCCTTCCCTCCTTCCCTCCCTTCTCCCTTCCTTCCTTCCCTCCCTCCCTCCTCCCTTCCTTCCTTCCCTCCCTCCCTTCCTTCCCTCCCTCCTCCCTTCCTTCCCTCCCTCCTCCCTTCCTTCCCTCCCTCCTCCCTTCCTTCCTTCCTTCCCTCCCTTCCTTCCCTCCTCCCTTCCTGACTGAATGGGCCACTGGCCTGATCCAACAGGGCTTCTCTTATGTTCTTATGTGACACAGAGTGTTGGACTGGATGGGCCACTGGCCTGATCCAACAGGGCTTCTCTTATGTTCTTATGTGACAATACTGACTTTGGTGGACCCAAGCACTGATTCAGTGTAAGGGAGCTTTGTGTTTGTGACTGGAGTGGACAATACTGACTTTGGTGGACCCAAGCACTGATTCAGTGTAAGGGAGCTTTGTGTTTGTGACTGGAGTAGACAATACTGACTTTGGTGGACCCAAGCACTGATTCAGTGTAAGGGAGCTTTGTGTTTGTGACTGGAGTGGACAATACTGACTTTGGTGGACCCAAGCACTGATTCAGTGTAAGGGAGCTTTGTGTTTGTGACTGGAGTGGACAATACTGACTTTGGTGGACCCAAGCACTGATTCAATGTAAGGGAGCTTTGTGTTTGTGACTGGAGTAGACAATACTGACTTTGGTGGACCCAAGCACTGATTCAGTGTAAGGGAGCTTTGTGTTTGTGACTGGAGTAGACAATACTGACTTTGGTGGACCCAAGCACTGATTCAGTGTAAGGGAGCTTTGTGTTTGTGACTGGAGTGGACAATACTGACTTTGGTGGACCCAAGCACTGATTCAGTGTAAGGGAGCTTTGTGTTTGTGACTGGAGTGGACAATACTGACTTTGGTGGACCCAAGCACTGATTCAGTGTAAGGGAGCTTTGTGTTTGTGACTGGAGTGGACAATACTGACTTTGGTGGACCCAAGCACTGATTCAGTGTAAGGGAGCTTTGTGTTTGTGACTGGAGTAGACAATACTGACTTTGGTGGACCCAAGCACTGATTCAGTGTAAGGGAGCTTTGTGTTTGTGACTGGAGTAGACAATACTGACTTTGGTGGACCCAAGCACTGATTCAGTGTAAGGGAGCTTTGTGTTTGTGACTGGAGTGGACAATACTGACTTTGGTGGACCCAAGCACTGATTCAGTGTAAGGGAGCTTTGTGTTTGTGACTGGAGTAGACAATACTGACTTTGGTGGACCCAAGCACTGATTCAGTGTAAGGGAGCTTTGTGTTTGTGTCTTCTGGTGCAATTTTGTTCTCAGATCCTGTATTTACTTCATCAGTATATGGGATAAGGCACTTTCTCAACTGTGCTGCATAATGCAGCCTATTTATTTTGTCCTGTTGGCTCTGTTGGCTCTATCTGCGCCACCTTCATCACTTTCGGTGTGTGGATCCCCCAGTGGGGTGGTCTCGCGACTCCCTCCGCCGGCTGTTTCTGATAACCCTGCGCCCCCTCTTTCATTTGATATGTGTCCCGTGCAGATGCCACCCTCCCGCCAGGAGATGCCGCAAAATGAGCCCCCTTGAGGCTTATGGCGGCAGGGCTCGGGGGAAGTGAGCTAGACTGCTGTTCTTTTGAGGGGTCATAGAGTGTTTCGAGCCCGTCCCTGTGGCATCGGTCCCATCGTTGTGGGGCCCAGGGGGCCGGCGCAGCGGCACGCTGAAGCAGCCTGTCGGTCACTTCCGGGTTCCTGTCCTGCATCTCGACCTGTGACAGGCTGCTTCGGCGTGCCGCTGCGCCGGCCCCCTGGGTCCCACAACGATGGGACCGATGCCACAGGGACGGGCTCGAAACACTCTATAACCCCTCAAAAGAACAGCAGTCTAGCTCGCTTCCCCCGAGCCCTGCCACCATAAGCCTCAAGGGGGCTCATTTTGCGGCATCTCCTGGCGGGAGGGTGGCACCCGCACGGGACACATATCAAATGAAAGAGGGGGCGCAGGGCTATCAGAAACAGCCGGCGGAGGGAGTCGCGAGACCACCCCACTGGGGGATCCACACACCGAAAGTGATGAAGGTGGCGCAGATAGAGCCAACAGAGCAAACAGGACAAAATAAATAGGCTGCATTATGCAGCACAGTTGAGAAAGTGCCTTATCCCATATACTGATGAAGTATATACAGGATTTGAGAACAAAATTGTTTCCGGCGGTGATATTTGGGGGATTTTTGGGGACGTCACAGGAAGTGCTGTGAAGTCACTTCCTGTTTCCGGCAGTGGCATTTGGGGAAAATGATGTCATTTGGGGGAAGTGATGTCACAGGAAGTGATGTCACTTCCCGTTTCCGGCAGGTGACGCGGGGAAATGATGTCACAGGAAGTGGTGTCACTTCCTGTTTCCGGCGGTGGCATGATGTCACCGGAAGTGACGTCACCAGAAGTGACGTCACTTCCTGTTTCCAGCGGCGCGCACGATTTGCGCGCGCACACCCCTACCTTCCACCCCCCCCCCCCAAGGTGTCCCTGGCTGGCCTTCAGACATTATGGTCACCCTAGCAGCAACTGTTTCCATTCCCGCATCAGTCAAATCTAACCACAGTGATCCACAGCTTAGTTACATCTAGACCAGACTACTGCAATGTGGTCTACCTGGGGCTACCCTTTACAAGTATTTGGAGGCTATGGCTAGTACAGAACACAGCAACTACACTGCTGATCAGCGCTAGCTATTGGGAACACAAGACCCAAATATTGCAACAAGTACACTGGCTGTCAATCCATTTTCAAGCCAATTCAAGGTGTTAGTTTTGACCATTAATCCCTACATAAATTGAGACCAGGGTATCCAAAGGACCTTCTTCTCCCATATGTTCCTGCCTGAGAACAAAGATTAAAGGGACATGCCCTCCCTCCTGACTGCCCCATCAAGGAAGCTCATTTGATGGATAGATAAGAGAGGACCTTTTCAGTGGCAGCTCCACAATTATGAAGCAACCTCCCCAGGAAGGTGTGCCTGGTTCTCTCACTTTTGATCTTTAGGAGGCAGTTGAAGATGGTTTTATTTAGGACTACATTTGGTTGTAATTTTAAATTTTGTTTTTTATGTTTTTAAAGTGTTTTATATATAAATAATTTAAATATGTAATTATGTTTTATATGTTTTATTGGTTTTAATGGTAGTAATGTAATGTTGTGAGCTGCCCTGAGTCCGCTTGCGGAGAGGGCGGGATATAAGCTTAATGTAATAAATAAATAAATAAATAAATATAAGCATATTCTTATTGATAGAATATGGTTCCCTGGTATTAAATGGTTTCCCAAGATAAAGCACACAGAAGGTCTTCCAGACCCTGTCAATTCATGCTGTCAGCTCTCTGTCTTTCACAAGTATTTACACAAACTCATGTTTTTTCACTGACTAAAATCCATCTTCCTTCAAGATGGATTCCATCTGCACCTGGACACTTTATGTTTCACGAGAAGGAGTACCATGTTGCCAGGGTAACATTACATATGGAATGGCAAAATGTCCTGGAAATGTCAAGTCCTTCAGCAATACTTTCTTGTGCCAGCTTGTTTTGTTAATCTCTCCCACCTCAGCACACTAATTTATCTCGAGGCAGCCCAGAAATTTCTTCTGCACTCTTCAGGTCAATGCTGACATCTTCCTATAACCCAATTTCCATTCTATTTTTTTAAAAGGAACTACATAATTGAACAGCCAGTCGGGATTACTTTATTAAAATTAAGAACTCTCTGAATACAACATTCAGAAAGGCAAAATTATCAGGATCAAGTACAGCTTGAAATCAAGCTTGGCTAAAAGAGCATCAGGGTTTGTAATCCACACCATGGCTATTTTCATGAAGTATACTTAAGCAAGAATAATTCAGGATCCATGACATCATTAAGCACCGTTAATTTTGGATAGCACAGATGGTCCTATTTATTTATTTAACACATTTTTAGCTTTCTTATCTCCTGTAAAGGACTCAAGGCAGCTAACAATGAAGGCTAAAAGCAATACCAAGTTTGCACCTATTTTAAAACAAACTGAAGAACAATTACCACCAGAAAAAACAACAAGGCAGCTAGCTAAAGGCCAGTCTTAGTTTCCTATAATTTCAAGAGTGGATGTCTTCCTGGCACATTCAGGAACCATTTCCCAATATGAGGACCACTACTGAAATTTTCAAGACTGGAAAGTAAGTTTAAAAAACAAAAACAGTCTGTGAGGGAATGGCCTTGAATAGGAGTCTGGAGCTGTTATACATATTTTGGAGGGACAATCATTCAAGCCTGTGGGTCCCAGGCTGTGAAGATTTTTAAAGAAAGCACCTTGAACTAAGAAACAAATAGGAATCTGACAGTAAAATCCAAAAACGTAATAATGTGTGTGTGTGTGTGTGTGTGTGGAGATTTGTTCCAGACAGTAAATCAGCTACTGTGTTTTGCACCACCTTAGAGCAGGGGTGTTAAACATATAGCCCGCAGGCCGGATTAGGCCTGCAGAGGGCTCCAATCAGGCCCTCCAGCAACTGGCTGTCTGCTTCATTTTTCCTCACCTGCTTTTTTCGGTTGCCATTTTGTGTTTCTCCCTGGATAAGCCAGAGCAGCAAAGCAGCTTTTCCCTCTCCCTCCCTCCCTTTTCCCAAAGAGAGGAGGAAGGAGGAGCAGCCCCAGCCAATGAGGGAATTTGGCTCTATAGCTCTGCTGGTTGATTAAGTTTGCCAGGCTCAGTTAATCACTCTGCAGAGCTACTGACACAAGCCTCTCTTCCTTCTAATGAATGGCTGAGGCTCCTCCCCCTCCTCCTGCCCTGGGGAAGGAAAGAAAGAGCCAGAGCTTCCTTTGCCCAGTCCCCACCATCAGGAGAGCTACAAAGAATGCTTTTAAGACTAGCAACGTTTTAGTGAAGGTGTGAGCTTTTTGCATTGCTATAGAGAGAGAGAAAGAGAGAGTTTTGTTGGGCTTGTCATTGGGTTCCCCTCCTCTTTTTCACTGTACTCATGCCCTCCAGTCTTTCTCAATAGGAAAGCATATGAACTATTCAGAAGAGAAATATCAGCATTAGGCTGTGTTCCACCCCAGGTTTATCCAGCAAATTTTCCTTATTTTCTTTCACATTTTCCTTTGATTGGAGGTCTTGAATTTAGACTTCCCAGATAGTAGGCTGACACTGACCACTGTACATGGCTGTCTCTCTGTTCTTGTTTTTTTTGGGGGGGGAAGTTGTATTTTTTTTTTAGCTGTAGCCATTTTTCTGGGGGAAATTATAGTTTTGTAGACAAGCACATAGCCCTCAGTCTGTGCCATGGTGCCTTCACATGTTCTTGACTAGTACGTGATGCAACTTCTGTACAAAAGCTTACAATGCCCAGCTGCTTCATGTTCCTCTGGGTCTTAGGCTCAAAGCATTGACCATGAGATGTCTGTAATGAATGTAAATGAATCAAAAGTAGGTTTGCAACTTACAGCACATATTCAAGACTGGTACAGAACAGACACTGTCTGCAGTTTTTGATGCAATAATTCATAGCAAGAGGTAACATTTGTCAGAGACTGTAAAACAAAATATTGCAAGTGGGCTAATATTTTAAGCATGTTTTATTTTAAGCAAAAAAATATATTTAATTGTGTGTCTGTGCCCTTTATAAAGTTTATATTCCGCTACCTGGCATTACATTTTATGATACACATGGCTCAGCCCGACAAGGTCTCATTTACGTATGTCAAATCTGGCCCTCATAACGAATGAGTTCGACACCCCTGCCTTAGAGGTTGCTTTAAGGGCAATCCCACAAAGAATATTACTATAATATTACTGAAATTACTATAGCATGGAATAACATAGCTGGGTTAGCCAAGTCTAGATTACAGGCTAACCTCCATATTAGCTACTCTCCTAGATCAGAACAAGTTGCTTCTAATATACTTACTTAAAGAGATTATAGTTTTTTGGTCTCATCCTACAGATAACATCCGACTTCAAAGCTTTGGTCAATCTCATTCAGAAGCCTACAGATATTAAAAAGCATGTGCTGTAACACCAAAACCTATGGAACACTTCAGGTTAAATCCTATGTGGCATTAACTCAAAGCCTTTTGTCATCACTGTTTGAAAACCATCAACTAACCATTCTAGAGCTGTCCTCCTTATCCTGACAACATACTCCAAAGATGCAATAAAACCTAACGATTAATCTTGTAAAAATCAGCTGAAAGACCCAGTGTAATTATATAATTATTAAAGATGCATTCCTTATATCAGTCTGCAAACAGATCACACATCAGAGCAACCAACGCTGTGTTCACAACATTCTTTTCTGCAATCTCTCACAGCTCATAGGCCTTTCAATATCTCTGTGGCATGCTGCCTCAGATCCAGTTTCCGCAGTTCTTCAGACACTGGTTTCTGGAACTGGGTTTCTACCCAAGGACCAGAGAGGATACTTAGAAGCAAGCCTAACTCTGCCCAAAGGAGTTTAGTGTTCTAAGGTACTGAAAAAGACAGGTTGCCTACCTGTAACTGTAGATCTTCAAGTGGTCATCTGTGCATTCACGCTTATGGGGATAGAGCGCCTGTACCAATCCCCAAATCGGTACCTAAAAAGCCTGGGATTTTTTCGCGCTTCGCGCCAGCGGGCATGCACAGGAGTCCCAATGTGCATGCTCACCAGCGCCAGAGCGAGGATCCCGCCAGTTCCTTCCTGATCGCTGGAAGCCCCTACTGGAGGGAGACCGTCAGCTGTGGGGAAGGAGGGCGGGTAGTGTGAATGCACAGATGACCACTCGAAGATCTATCTTCTTCATGGTCTCTGTGCTTCACACTCATGGGAGATTAGCAAGCAAGACATACCTGGAGGCGGGAAGATGGTCAACTGGAAGAAACAGCTTGCAGCACCGCAGTTCCCAAACGAGTCCTCTGTTGAACATACACGACCAGCGCGTAGTCCTTCATAAAGGCATGCGGAGAGGACCAGGTGGCAGCCTGAAACTGATGAAGAAACCAGAGTTGTAGGCCTCTCATCCTCAGCTTCATGAAGAGTAGCACGCTTGTCGTCACTGCCATCAGTCCCAGCATCCGCTGCAGATGCTGCGCCGTGCCCCACTGTCGACTTTGCAGAAGTTGTACAAGGTTGATAATGTCCACCGCTCTCTGCTGAGGCAGGAACGCACGATGCAGGTTCGTATCCAGCAAAGCCCCTGTGAACTGAACTGTCCTTGATGGAGTAAGGTGTGATTTCTCCAAACTGACCTGCAAACCCAAGGTGTTGAGAAGACGTAAGGTGATGGCAATGTGGGTTGACAAACTCTCCTTCGACTCCGCCAAAAGGAGCCAGTCGTCGATGCATGGAAAGACGACTATCCCTTGAAGATGGAGATGGGCAGCCACAACGCTCATCAATTTCGTGAATACCCTAGGTGAAGTGGACAGACCGAACGGAAGAGCTTGAACTGGAAGTGCTGAGAACCTACTGCAAACCGAAGGAAACGCCTGAACGCCGGATGGATGCTGACGTGGAAGTAGGCATCCTTGAGGTCCAGAGTTGCCATCCAGTCCCCTTGGTTGATGAGGGGGAAGATCGTTTGCAGAGTGGACATTCTGAACTTCTGGTACAGAATAAATTTGTTCAGACTCCGAAGATCCATGATTGGTCTTAAACCCCTGTCCTGTTTGGGAACCAGGAAGTAACGAGAGTAGAAACCTCCCATCCTGGCCTCCATCGGAACCCTCTCTATGGCTTGTTTCTGTAGGAGGTTGTTCATTTCCGCCAGCAGAGGTGGGGAATGTCATTATAATCAAAGCCAAGCAGTTTCTATGCACATGGTGGGAGAAGTGAAAGTAACAGAACTGCCAGGTAGATCATCTAAGTGACAGAAGGTGGCTGGTTGCCAGATTGCATCAGCCTGGACAATGTCAGCATGACTCAGCAGCAAGCTGATTGGTTACCTGGGTGGATGGTGTGTATAAAGGTACAAAGACACTTTACTATGTGTGGGTTATGTATGGTGGAGTTGCAGCGGAGCATTCTGTCGGTTTGGAGAGTGGAGGTGTAAATAAATTGTATATAGTGGTTTTATCACTGCCTTGTGCAAGCCTTCATTCTTTGCGTCACTAAAGACCACCCTCACTAAGCACAGGAGCATCAACAAAGAAGGGGGTGTGGTGATTACCATGGATTGGTTTGGAATCTGAGCAAAATCTATTTTTCCGCTAAATCTTCCGCTACGATGGAAAGTGCCCACCTGTCGGTAGTGATGGAGTCCCAGGCCGACAGGAAGGGGCGGAGGCGGATAGAAGAAGAAGTGGGAACGATGAGGCATGCTACCAGAAAGTCAAAGGCCCTGCTTTTGAGGGTGAGTGCCCTTGGACTTGCTGATTGTTTGAGCCAAAGCATAACGATTTCTGTTGTTTCCCCTGTATGGGGACCTGCCCTCAGGTTGAGTCAAGAGAGGTCTCCATTGTTGTTCCGGGGAGACCTTCTGGTACTGTTTCTTTGACCAAGGCTTGTGCCACTGCTTCTGCTTCGCAGCTCTGAAAGATGCCTGCACGCCTAGGTTCCTGGAAGTTTTATGCTCTTGTCCATTTCCTGAAGCATACTGTCAGTGGTGGAACTGAACAAGCCCTCGCCCTCAAGGAGCAGATCTTCCACAAATGCCCTGGTGTCTTGCTTGAGGGCTGTGGATCGAAGCCATGAGTGGCGGTGGAGGCAAACAGCAGAGGTGATGGTCTTTGCTGAGACATCGACCATATGCTTTGCTGCAGCCAATTGCTATTTGGCTACAGCAAAGCCCTCCTTCTGCAACTTCTTTGTAGCTGATCTCTTCTCTTCACTCAGGGAAGACAAAAGGGGGGTAAGTTGTTCCCATACCGAGTACTGGTATCTAGCCATGAACATAACATAAGAACATAAGAACATAAGAGAAGCCATGTTGGATCAGGCCAAAGGCCCATCAAGTCCAACACTCTGTGTCACACAGTGGCAAAAAATGTTATATACACACATACACTGTGGCTAATAGCCACTGATGGACCTCTGCTCCATATTTTTATCTAAACCCCTCTTGAAGGTGGCTATACATGTGGCCGCCACCACCTCCTGTGGCAGTGAATTCCACATGTTAATCACCCTTTGGGTGAAGAAGTACTTCCCTTTATCCGTTTTAACCTGTCTGCTCAGCAATTTCATCGAATGCCCACGAGTTCTTGTATTGTGAGAAAGGGAGAAAAGTACTTCTTTCTCTACTTTCTCCATTCCATGCATTATCTTGTAGACCTCTATCATGTCACCCCGCAGTCGACGTTTCTCCAAGCTAAAGAGTCCCAAGCGTTTCAACCTTTCTTCATAGGGAAAGTGCTCCAGCCCTTTAATCATTCTAGTTGCCCTTCTCTGCACCTTCTCTAAAGCTATAATATCCTTTTTGAGGTGCGGCGACCAGAACTGCACACAGTACTCCAAATGAGACCGCACCATCGATTTATACAGGGGCATTATGATACTGGCTGATTTGTTTTCAATTCCCTTCCTAATAATTCCCAGCATGGCATTGGCCTTTTTTATTGCAAACGCACACTGTCTTGACACTTTCAGTGAGTTATCTATCATGACCCCAAGATCTCTCTCTTGATCAGTCTCTGCCAGTTCACACCCCATCAACTTGTATTTGTAGCTGGGATTCTTAGCCCCAATGTGCATTACTTTGCACTTGGCCACATTGAACCGCATCTGCCACGTTGACGCCCACTCACCCAGCCTCAACAGATCCCTTTGGAGTTCCTCACAATCCTCTCTGGTTCTCACCACCCTGAACAATTTAGTGTCATCCGCAAACTTGGCCACTTCACTGCTCACTCCCAACTCTAAATCATTTATGAACAAGTTAAAGAGCATGGGACCCAGTACCGAGCCCTGTGGCACCCCACTGCTTACCGTCCTCCACTGCGAAGACTGCCCATTTATACTCACTCTCTGCTTCCTATTACTCAGCCAGTTTTTGATCCACAAGAGGACCTGTCCTTTTACTCCATGATTCTCAAGCTTTCTAAGGAGCCTTTGATGAGGAACTTTATCAAAAGCTTTCTGGAAGTCAAGGTAAACAACATCTATCGGGTCTCCTTTGTCCACATGTTTGTTCACCCCCTCAAAGAAATGCAACAGGTTAGTGAGGCAAGATCTTCCCTTACAGAACCCATGCTGAGTCTTCCTCAATAACCCGTGTTCATCAATGTGCCTACTCATTCTGTCCTTGATAATGGTTTCTACCAACTTTCCCGGTATTGAAGTCAGACTGACTGGCCTGTAATTTCCCGGATCTCCTCTGGAACCTTTTTTAAAGATGGGGGTGACATTTGCTACCTTCCAGTCCTCAGGAATGGAGGCAGATTTCAATGAAAGATTACAGATTTTTGTTAGAAGATCCACAAGTTCAACTTTGAGTTCCTTCAGAACTCTCGGATGTATGCCATCCGGACCCGGTGACTTATTAGTTTTTAATTTGTCTATCAGTTGTAGGACCTCCTCATTTGTCACCTCAATCTGACTCAGGTCTTTCAACACCCCTTCCAAAATTAGTGGTTCTGGGGCAGGCAAAAAGTTCTCATCTTCTACAGTGAAGACGGAGGCAAAAAATTCATTTAGCTTCTCAGCCATTTCCCTATCCTCCTTCAGTAATCCTTTTATGGATTACTGAATGCAGTAATCCATAAATATGAATGCAGCATAGTTAGATACCTTTACTCCGAGGGCCCCAGCCGAGTAGAATTTTCTCCCAACGGTGTCCAGCTTCTTTCCCTCCTTATCTGGTGGAGAAGAGTGGGTTTTTCGGGCCCTCAATGAGGAGGAAACAACCACCGAATTAGGCTTTGGATGGGTGAAGAGAAACTCCGCTCCCAACTCTTGGACCCGGTACATATGGTCCAGCCTCCTCGATGACACCGGTGTCGACGCTGGCTTCACCCAAGGCTCCTTCACGACTTGAAGAATGACCTTCGTCACCGGTAGGGCAACCGCTGTAGACATGTCCCGTTGCATAATGTCAAACACGGTGTCGTCTACAACGGGTTGCGGTTGGGTCACCGGAAGCGAAAGGGAGAGCGCCATCCTCTTCACCAGGTCCCCATACAACTTCAGATCCTCCGAAGGAGAGATAGGAAGATCCTCAGCCATATGAGACACAGGCAAAGGCTCCAAGGCCTGATCCGGCTCGTCGGTACCACCCTCAGAGCCCGATGATGAAGACTCTCTGCGCAGGGAGTGTTCCAAGAGCACCGGCATTGACTCTTTCACATGCGACCGAATCGATACTGACGACCGAGGTTGGACTTCTTCCACCACCACTCCGCATGTCGGGCGGGACCGCGATCGATGCCGAAGGATGCCGTCTGCAATGCTGAGAGAGTCAGGACATATGGGATGCCTCGGACTGTTGGTCCCAGTCTGCAAACTCCCGTGGAGGATACCATTGGTACGGTGGATAGGGATAGGCATATGGAGGCCATTGACACTGTTCCCATGGTGGAGGCAGTGAGAAGTGACAAGCTACTGCAGTCGGCTCCAACTCTCTCCAACCCCTCGCCTGATCCATCGGCGCCAAAAAATCCATCGGCGTCGGCACCTCCACCTCCGAGACCGAGTCGCTCCCGCTGCGATGCCTGGATGCCGAAGAATGGGAGCATTGAGTGAGGTCAATCTCTTGCTCCAATGCCGATAGGCGCAGCTGCGAAGTGGAACGCCCACGCTCAACCGGCATCTCGGTCCTGATCGGCGAAGCCTCAGCCGATGTGACCACCGGAGCCTCGGCCTCTCCCATTGGTACCGATGGGCCCAATGCCATTTTCTGAGGACGAAGTGCCGACTCGACTAGAACCGCCGAAAGCCTCTCCGCTCAATTCTTCCGAGTTTGCTTGGAGAAACTCAGGCAATGGGTGCAAGAATCAATGCGATGTCCCTCGCCCAAACAGAGAAGACAGAGGGAATGGCTGTCGGGAAGGGGCAATCTTCTTCCCACAGGAGCGGCACCTCTTAAAAAAAAACCCAGCGTCTTTCCATAGACACCCAGGAAAAAACCCACCCAGGAAAGTCTCTGAGGGGAAAAACAGGGGGGGGGGGGAACTAAGAAAACAACAAACGGGCTATATACAATAGGCAAAAGCAATCCAAAATTTCTTTACCGACCGGGGACACGAAAGGAGATCCTCTCAGCGCAGCGGTCAGAAAGGAACTGGCGGGATCTTCGCTCTGGTGCTGGTGAGCATGCGCATTGGGACTCCTGCGCATGCCCGCTCGCGCCGAGCACAAAAAAATCCCGGGCTTTTTAGGTACCGATTCGGGGATCGGCGCAGGCGCTCTATCCCCATGAGTGTGAAGCACAGAGACCACGAAGAAGATAGGAGAAAAAATAAAAACTGAAACTAGACAGCCAAAATTTTATACTAAAGAAAGGATGGCATTTGGACAGCAATGGCAACATGCAGTTACGCAGATATGGCTAGCAGCATATTTAGATACCAAGTTAAATGTTATAACACCAGTTGACTCAATGGTGTATCATCATCATACATATTATAAATACATTGTGGACAAATTGGTCACAGTTAAACAATAAAAAATATATTTGAAAACATGTCCCATGGCTACAAAACACATGGGAATTACTAATATCTCATGTTATAAGATTGTCTTATGCAGGGCCAGCTTGTCAACTAGGCAAACTAGGTGGTTGCCTAGGGCACAGAAAGAAGAGGGTGCCAAATTGGGCTCCCCCTCCCAATATCCACAACAACCACCTAGTTTGCTTGCCTGCCTGCCTCCCTCTGTTGCCGCCCCCTCCCTTCCCTTGTGCTTTGCCCGTCCCGTCCCCCAAGCATGATCAGAAAAGCACGCCGAGCCTGGGCCCTACCGGCCTCGATGCAGCCGTTGCAGCATCTAATCCTTTGAAGCACATGCGGGATAACGCTTTGCTCTCCCTCACTTCTGGTTCCAGGAAGGGTGGGCAGGCGGCAACAGGGGGGCGGTGGAAGGGAGCCTGGTTGGAGTGCCACGCACCCTAGAGCCAGCGCTGGTCTTATGTTAGAAAAAAAACCTAGCAAGGCTAAAATGTTAATCTGAACACACAACAGTAATTTCCATGATTTCTAAAAACAACAGTAACACAACTTCACTTAAAAATCAAAAACAAAAACCTTGTGTGATAAGTATTTTAACCCAAAACAGCAAGGTTAGGTAAATGTTTACTGAATAGAAGTTCAATAAGTAGGTGCCATCCCCAAAAGTCCCTCTCCCTTGCAGCTGCCCAGATTATTTGGTAGATGGGGATACATCCAGAAAACCCAATCTGGTAGATATCAGTTGTCAGGCATGAATACAAGAATCATCGTCTCAGATAATTTACAAGGTAGTAACTTGCATCTTGAACCGGGCCTAGAATGAAACAGACAACCAGTAAAGTTCTTTCATAATTGGTTTGATCTTTCTTGGCAGCAAGCCCAGATAGCAGTCTCACTGCAACACAGTAAAAGCTTTGTTAACTAGCACTCATAGGGTGGGTTGCCAGTCACTCAAATTTGCCTGGTATTTAATAAAAGCGTATTGCTCTGCCCAGCACCCTATCCAGAGGAATCCACAACAACCAAACCTTACTCCAGGGGTGTAAAACTCATTTGTTAGGAGGCCGGATCTGACACAAAGGGAATTTTGTGGTGCCGGGCCTTGTCATAAAATGTCATGTGAGGTAGCAGAGATATTTATAAAAGACACAGACAAACACAAAGATATTATTTTTAATTTTAAATACAAACATGCTTAAAACTCTTGGAATATTTTGTTTAAAATTGAAAGGTGGGGGAATAGTGGGATTTGATAATGCAGTTTTAAAAATAAAACATCAAGAAAAAGCACAAGGATCACAGCAGAAACTAAAAATATAAAATGCTCTGAACCTAGAAAAAACGGAAATGACATTGCAAGCTTCTCCCCCCGCTCCAAAAGTCTATTCAGATTGGAAATTACTCTCCAGTGTTAATATTTCCTTTTGGCTGTGGGTTTCCAGGTTAGAGTACTCACCAGGTCAGGTCTATTGAGCAGAGACAAGCTGGTTCAAAGCATCAACCCTTTATTTGCAAGGACACAACTCCAGGAAGCATGAACTTCAGCTGGCTATGGAATGCTGAAAGTGAAACAATCTCCTCTCAACTGAAACACACTGAAGCACAGACAAAGTTGCAAGGAAAACGTGGAATGGATTTTCCATTAAGGTCTCTGGGTCCTATCTATCTGGGCACAGAGACCTTAATAGAAAATCCATTCCACATTTTCCTTGCCATTTTGCTTCCTGCTGCATCCAGCAAAAGAAAATCCAGAAAGAGCAAGGAACTTTGGTAGCCTTGGAGCTTCAAAGGGTGAGGACAGGAGGGGTGGGGAGAAGAGTCCTGTGGGCTTGATTAAAGTTCTGGATGGGCCAGTTCTGGCCTGCAGGATGGACATTTGACACCCCTGCTCTATTCCAATGCAAATATCATGGCAACAATCCTCACACTTGACAGAACTCTCCCTCACCCCCACACATCCCCCACTATCATTCTTTTGCAGCAACCAACCAAAGAGGCCAGTAGCCTAAGAGCTCATTGGCAATGTTAGTTCCTGACAGCTCAAGGCATGTTGAAGAGTAAGGAAGCACCAGAGGATGAAATCAGGTGACTGTACTGGTTGTCAGAAGCCTAGCAACATCCAGAGGCATCAAGTTGGCCAGCTGGAGAAAGATTAGAGTGCATGCATGCTCAAAGATGTAAGGGAATGATGGCTAAAGGGGAGAACCTTGCTCTCTGAGTGATGGCAGTTAACTGAGTCTTCTGAATAATCAAGTGCTGGATAACAAAACTTACAGTCCTCAAGGGCAGCCCCATAGTGCACTGTAATAATCCAGTTGACTGTGGTTTGTCTAAGGTTTGTTAGCAAATTTGTGACTGAGCTAAAATTTGAATTGGTAGCCTGCCAGATTGCAGCTCATTTTTGTAGTCGATATTCTATACCACCAATGGATTATAGTCAATCCAATAAATGAAGAATATATTTTGCTGACCAACTATATGAGTAGATCAACTGAATAAACAATGCAACACACAGTCCAAATTTAGTTGAATAGAGTATTGGTACACAATCTAGACTTCCTAACCTGGAAACCCACAGCCAAAAGGAAATATTAACACTGGAGAGCAATGTCTAATCTGAATAGACTTGGGGGGGGGGGGGGGCTTGCAAAGCCATTTCATTTTTCTCTAGGCTCAGAGCATTTTAGTTTCTGCTGTGTTCCAGTGCTTTATAGGTGATGAATATTAAAAATCAATATGGAAAAACATTAGAATGTATACATTGTGCCCGTGTTAGTTTTTCAGATACAGCCGGTAGAAAACCATGCTGGTAAATTTCCATGGACAACCAAGCAAGTGGCAAATCAGATTACAATGTTAACTTAAGATATTACTTAAGAACACTTGTTAGGTAACTTCCATTCTGTTTCACAAAGATGAAATGCAGAAAAGCCCTTTTATCTGTACATGTAACTTGCCAAACAACTGACTACTTTATTTTACTTCTGGAGTAAAATGATCTACAAGACTGCTAACTGCTAAATATATTTCATTGTTCAATGTTATTTCTTATGGCTAAGTGCAGAGGTTAAGATGCACAACTATATCAACCAAGATATTACTATTTGGGAGCTTTCTTTTCAACAACAATGCCCTTCATACATAAGTAAATTAAATTTTCCTTTAGAAAATATGACAATGTTAAAGAATTTAGCTACATTATATGCAGTTTCCCTAACATAGCAAACCTTGAACTTTACTAGGGTTACCAGGTCCAACTCAGGAAATATCTGGGGACTTTGGGGGTGGACCCGGGAGCGAGGCTGTGACAAGCACAACTGAACACCAAAGGAAGTTCTGGTCATCACATTTAAAGGGACTGCATTCCTTTTGAACGCCTTCCCTCAACTGGAAATACATAGAGAGGGAGCATCATCTTTGGGATCTTATAGAATTGGACCCCCCCCCCCCCCCAGTCCTATCTTTTTGAAACTTGGGGCAGGTTTGTAGGTGAGGCACCAGATGCTATGCTGTAAATTGGTGGCTCTACCTCAAAAAACAGCCCCACCAGAGCCCCAGATACCAACAGATGAATTCTTCATTATACCCTATGGGGACTCCCCTCCCCATTTTTTGCTAACCCTGAAGTGTGCAGAGGGCCCTCATACCAGAGGATCCCCTGCTTCCAACTGGGGATTGGCAATCCTACAATTTACAAAGGTGTAAGTTTCTTAAATAGAGCCGTGGAGATCATCCCTCCCACATTTATCGTTTAGATAATAGCTTTTATGACAGGGAGTCTTCAGAGTTTAAATACTTCTACATTTAGGGCATTGTGCTGTCATTTGTTTTTACTTTCAACAAGAAAAAATGGCACTGTAACTCCTAAGGGTGAAAATGACTTCAGTAAAATAATTCTCACCTCTGTGCTCTTACTTACTCATTTTTAGTTCAGCGGAATATAGATACAGGGCTGGAGGTCATTCCCTTACCCCTCCCTACTTCTACTGCCACAAAATGTATGCACGAACTGTACAGTAATTAACAGCTCTTGACTGGAAAACTGCCAACATGTACAACGTGACACTCTCTCTTTGAACACTAACAAAGTGCATAAGTAATTTATGTTGGATTAAATATCCCTAACAGGGACCCTTAAGTAACCCAATCACTTTAAACAGGCTCCACATGTATGCTCCTGTACAGTGAAAATGTCAGACAGTGATAACCCACTAATAGCACAATTCTAACTATATTCCAGCTATTAGCATTTTATGTCATCAATCCTCATTAAATTGTGCAAGAGGGGGAGAAAAAGATACTGGTATTTCCGATTTTTGCAGCTAAGATGCAAGAGAAATAGAGAAAATGTAGACAGGTGGTATCTTCCTTTCCCTTCTACAGCCCCCCCCCCCCCCAAATTAACATTTTTAAAAATGTAGTTGCAATTTTCTGTTAGTACCTTTGTTTGCACTGAAAGACAGACAACAAAGAGGAAAGGGCTACAAGGACCTTGATGGAATCCAGCCAAGAGTGAAAGAAAAGCCTGGTATTCCAGCCATTGTGTTCTCCGCTAAAGTACTGTGCCAACTCATCTTCCAACCCGTTATATGAAATTTAATTTAACCTGCTATGCAATTAATTCAGATGTTCAGCCTATTTTTCTCATGGCAGAATCCCTCACACAATGCCTTATTTAAATATTAATCAGTCTTCTTTCAATTAGGACTAATTTGCTTCATGGGGTTTCTCTCATCTTCTGATTGCAGGAAAATGGAGGTAACTTGCAACGTTTGAGGATAATTAACATGGTATTTTTATAATACTGATACATCAAACGGGACCTTAATGAACCCCGCTGATTCCATTTAGTAAAGCATGCCTCAAAGTTATAATCAAGAGGAAACCCACTGCCATCTGTTTAAATTGTTGCTCCTTTAGTATTTTAAACACAGAATAGTTATTTCTCTAAATTGTCTATTGTAGGGGTCTTCCAAAGTCATTTTGTCATGCAAACTAATTGTACAGCATTTTAATTTGGACTTTTTTACAACACATTTACCAACACTGGCATTCTACACTGCAGACTCTCTTTAATTAAACACTGACAACTCTGGCTATATGTAATGTTTGCTAATGTTCATTTTTAAAACATTATGCACAGTTGCTCCAAAGGCAATATGGAGAAGTTTTACCACATTCTAATGAACATAATATTTCATGTTACAACTGCACAGTGCTTGGAGGATGCAATTTTAATAACTATATCCAGCCGGTACAAAGTTGAAGAACAAGGCATATGTTGCTCCTTTCATCTTTCTAATGTTTGGAATCAATCTAGTGGTCCTAGGAAACATACAGTTAAAATCCACGTGACTGAGGTTTTCTGGCCCTTCCCTAGGCTGCAAGGTGAAAACATTTCACATGAAACAACCTTGATAAATTGTTGAGAGTGAAAACTCTGCAAACTTTTAGACAGTTGTTCAGAAGACCATAGTTAAGGCTGGTACAATTATGACATTTCAAACTGAATTAAAACAGTGTTGCTAGAATTT
Source organism: Heteronotia binoei (assembly GCF_032191835.1). Taxonomy (NCBI): domain Eukaryota; kingdom Metazoa; phylum Chordata; class Lepidosauria; order Squamata; family Gekkonidae; genus Heteronotia; species Heteronotia binoei. The sequence continues at coordinate 62,749,069 of NC_083229.1, forward strand.
ATGAGAGCTAGTTAACAAGAGTTCTTATTCTGCTACCCTATTGAAATGTGGGGGGCTATAGAAAAGAAAATGCATCCAAAATGCTTTTGGTAAAGAGTAACATCAAGGAAGTGTACAAACACACAAAAAGCAAAACTCTACCCTTTTCCACCATCCACAGTGAAACCTCCTAGAGCATAATCTTTCAAACAGATAAAAGACTAGCATTGCTGCAGGGATCTCTCAGTTTCTCATCTTTCCACTGGAGGGATATATGGCCACAGGCAGCAGATGGCACACCTGGTAAAGGATATATTCCAACAATCTTGCTAATGTAAAATGGTCCAAAGGGGATAATTTCAGTCAATTTAAGTCAAATAGTATGTAAATACACAACAGATACCCTTTAGATTGAGGAATGATTGCAGGAATAGCACACATCAAGTTTACCAAGAAAACCACAGTTATGAAAATAATGTAGCATGTGAATTCAGCAGCTGCAACATATATTGATACCTAGATTTTAGAAGCATATGGCATTTGTTTTGAATAAATTAATTGGGAAGCATGTTGGATTTGTTTAAATATATAAACTCATCCTTTAAAAATGGTAAGATCCTCCATCTGACCCACGAAGGATTATTCCAAAGTAATCTTTAAAATTACTCTTTGCCATTTATCTGTGTGAAACATAACTAAGCAGCCAAACGAAGACAAATTGAAGATTCCACATGATTTGATACTTTCAGGAAAAAAACCTACATGTTCCACCATCCATCATAACTATTTCTAATTATTATTATATGTAAACAGCATCTGGCTTAGAAACAAGTGGTTCAAGTGCAGCTTCCAAAGCTGATATGCAGATAAGAGTATACAGAAGTTGGTATGTAAATGCTACAGATCTGAGTAACGCCAAACAAAACACACCAGCTGTTTCTAACACCTTTGTTTAGCCATAAGAAGAGATGATATGCAAACGTTTAAAGTAGAATATAAAGCAGTGCTATGATAGAATCCTTGAATTCTTTCCACTCTGCCTCTATTCTGTTTTTATGCTATAGTTCATACATTTAGCTCTGAAACATATTACTCAGGTTTCCAAAAAAAAAAATCTTAAAGTACCCATTATTCAAAAGCTTCCATATCCATCTTGAATCCATGGGAAAGGTGGACTATAAATAACATCAATAAAATATTCATAAAAATGCACTGAAAGGAGTATACTTGGTAAATTTACTTGATACAATTTACTGCAGATATAAAGCTTTATACTGAACTGATATAAGACAAAGGGGGCAGGTCTACTTTTAAGTAAGTTCCAGCTTGTTCAATAGGGCTTACTTCTAGGAAACTGTTCCTAAGACTTCTGCCAAATTCTTAGTGGTAAGGGATGGAAGCCAAAACCAAAACCCACAACCTAACAATGTTATATAAGCAGCTCATCAATGTAGTCATCACAAACACCAATCATGTGTGAAGCAAAACAATTATACTGAAACTGTGAATAATTAACACATTTTGAAATAAGCAGCTTATGCCGGTCACTGAAATTTGGCAGCTAAGAAGTACAGTTACTATTCAATATCTACAACATTTTTCTTCAAAGAATTAAATTGTTCTGCTTCAGCCACATAAACCTGTCTATGCACAGCTAACATTGGTCTCTCTAAGCCATCAAAAAATCTATATGGCCTTTACCCAGAATCTCAGCTGGGGTTTTTAACCATATGCTAAAGAAAACAGGACTAATATGTCTTTAAAAGCTCTATGAAGAATTATTCTTAGCTGCCAAGAAAAACTGTATCTTCCAATATTTCCTGTTTCAATCAACTATTAAAAGTCATAACCTTTCATTCTTGGCATCTGGTCACTTTATCTGGTGCGCAGAGAACCAGATTTTACTCATCTTGCACCTGCTGGTATGACCTTGGGTCAGTCACAAGTTCTCACAGAACTGTTCTGCTCAAGTGCCATCTTAAAAAGCTCTCTAAGTCCCACCTATATCACAAGGTGCCTGTTGTGAGGAGGGGAAAGGAAAGCACCAGGACTTTTTTTGTAGCAGGAACTCCTTTGAATTTTAGGCCATGTCCCCAGATGTAGCCAAACCTCCAAGAGCTTATAGTAGGCCCTGTAAGAATAGCCCTGTAAGCTCTTGGAGGATTGGCTACATCAGGGGTGTGTGGCCTAATATGCAAATGAGTTCATGTTACAAAAAAAGCCCTGGAAAGGACACTGTAAGTCACTCTGAGACTCCAAGTGAAGGGCGGGGCATAAATCCAATATCTTCTTCTTTGCTTTTTTATCATACTTATGGTAACTGGAAAACGAGTTCACGTATAAATCTATCCATTCCTTAAAATCCTTTTCATATTCTCATGTAGAGATCAGAATGGAAACTAATGGGAGATACAACTTTACTGGTGTCTACTTAACCCACCAAGTCATGCTGATGCTCCCAAAGTTTTACTATTTCTTTTGCTTTTGCTGCTGCCATGTTGCTATCCTAGAAAACCATCCATGTACTCAAGGAACACAGCTTTCCCATCTTGGTCTTTTTTCTGAAACCACCTTTTGAGGGGCACTCAAAGCGTCTGCAGAATAGATACTAAAAGAATAAATACAAAATGGTATATATACATGGTCATTTCTTTATATAGGTGGTCCACCATCTTTCTTCTTAAAGACAGCGATATACTGATGGATGATTGCCCGATTTTGAGAATTTCGATACCTTCTATACTGGCTAATTCTGATTCATCATATTTAAACTGTTAAAACACATACTTCATAAAGAATGAATAATCTAGGACAATTTCTAAAAAATAAAATTGGTAAGTGCTATAAATAATTAAGATGAAGGATTAGAGTATAACTGTTATTTGTTTAAAAGCATATTTGGCAAACCCATGGAAGGAAGAGCAAGCAGATAATTATCTAAATACCATTCTTCATCTTCTCTGGATGGTTGACCTAATGATGACCCTTGTGACGCTCTAAAGCTCTTTTGTTATTGGTGAAATACATTCTTTTTGCTTACAATTCTTTTTGTTGTAGTTCCTTTCTATTTTGGGTTGTTTCACTATTTAATTTGACTCACAAAAATGCTTTGGCAGTAAATTACTTTAGTAATTTATTTTGAAATATACAAGATGCAAAATATGTGCACGTTATATGTTTTAATATTATATGTTGTAATATTATATGTTGAATATATGCTGGAAAATGTTAGTTATTGTACTTTAGCTCTGTATTGTATGGTAGCCATAGTACACTTCTCAAACTTTGGCCAAATTATGATTGAAATTGATACCTACAAACATGTGTTTATATTCTTAGAATCAGAATTTCTCAGATTAATTCTTCACACTTGCTACTTTAAGGATTGGGAATCCACAAACCCCCACCAATCACAAAAATTGCTGGAATATTATATAATACAGCAATAAACTGGAAATAATCCAAAAGTAATCTAATTCAAACTTCTTTTATAATCAGCAGCTGCTAAAACAAACTGCAGTGTGCCCTAAACAGAGAAGGGAACCACAAGATCTCTGCTTATGAGCCAGATCAGAAAGAAGAGACAATTGAACAGACTGATCCTCCTGAACATCCATTGAAAATAAGTACTGTGCAGAATCTACATTTAGAGAACTATGTACACACATTTTCATTGGTAGTAATACCTGATATTTCGCATTTATAAAGCACTTTCAGTGCTCAAAGTACATCAAATGCATTATTAGTTTGAATCAGTGCTAACAAAGTTTTATTCAAGGTATAAGCTTTCATATGCAAACACGCTTCTTCAGAAGAAGTGTGCTTGCACACAAAAGCTTATATTTGAATAAAACTTTGTTGGTATTAAATGTGCCACTGAATTCAAACTTTGTTCTACTGCTTCAAACCAACATGGCTGCCCAGCTGGATCTATCTACATTTATTAGCTGTTATTATCCTTATAACAACCTGTATGCCAGTATTATAATGTCATATTGGAAATAGGAAGGGGATGAAGCTAGGGTTGCTGATTCCCAGTTGAGAAGACAAAACAGGAGTGGAGAAACAGTGTGAAGGTCAAGCCAAAACAGACAAGCTGCTGTTAAGACCACTATACAAATACATACAATACAAATAAAGTATATTAAAAGAATAGTTTATATCAGGCTTTTCTGTAAACTAATGTCATATGGTTTGTGGTCCGCAACAAACATACAATATATGCTGATGTGACCTTAAGTCAGTCACAAGTTCTCAGAGAAGTTCTGGGTTAGCTGTCTCAGCTCCACCTACCTCACAGGGTGTCTGTTGTGGGGAGGGGAAGGGAAAGGAGATTGTAAGCCACTCTGATACTCCTTTGGGTAGTAAAGGGTGGGATATAAATCCGATCTCTTCTCCTTCCTTGTCTTCTTTTCTTCATATATCCTTTAGCTTTTGGAACTAAAATTTATTCATCATTTTATTTATTTTTTAATTTAATTTTATTGGATTTATATCCCGCCCTCCCCGCCAAAGCAGGCTCAGAGCGGCTTACAACAATAAAAACATTAACAAATATTAACATTAACTAATTAAAACCTTAAACAGTATAATAATTAAAACATATTAAAACAATTTGGTGCTAATGGTAAATTCCAATAACTTCAGTCTTCTTGAATATCCTCATATGTATCATATTAGCATTGGTCCACTCCTAAAGGAACTTTGTATATCTATTCTTACTGAAGAGGAAATTATTTCAGTAGGAGTGAGACTTGTATATTCTGGGACTTATATCTGGGATTTCTTTGCTTTTATATTAGGCATATGTGAATATATACATTGTATGTTGGGTACTCCATTATACCTATGGAGACTGGTATCTGGAGCTATGTTAGTGTCTGGAGCTCTGGGGGGACTGTTTTTTGAGGTAGAGGCACCAAATTTTCAGCATAGCATCTGGTGCCTCTCCTAAAAAACCCTCCCAAAGTTTCAAAAAAGATTGGACCGGGCGCCCCCATCCCCCAGTATTTCCAATTGTGGGAAGGCATTTAAAAGGATGTAGTGTCTTTAAATGTGATGGCCAGAACTGCGTTCAGAGTTCAGTTGTGCTTGTCACAACCAAAGTCCCCAGATATTTCCTGAGTCAGACCTGGCAACCCTAGATGAAACTCAGATATATAATGGCATGCCTAGGACCACTCTGTAAGTTCCTAAAAGAGGTGAGATTTGAGCCTGGGACTCCCAGATCACAGTTTATTCTCTTCGTGTTCTTAGGAGCTTGTGTAAGTGGTTAAGACAGAACTATTGCAATTCAGATAAAAAAACACAAGTTCAGAACAAGGAATAATGCTTGTTTTAGAACTCCTGGGTTCAGATCACACTGCTACTGCCAGATTACTAGGACAGCCATGGATAGAATCTCCCTCCAGATTTAGCCTATTAGTGTAAATTTTTTTTATTAATTTCAGAAAAAGAAAGAAAAGGGGCAGGGAAAGGGGGAAATAAAGAAAAAGTATTATAATTAATAATACAATATTAGTCTGTCCTGGATGAACATAATCCATAACATAAAGTATTACCACATTCAATATAGTCTATTATGTCACATAACTTTTCAGATTATTATTGTAGAGATTGTGAGTTCTCGTATAAACCACCTCATTTTAATTATATTTCTAATAGTTATGGCATTTTATAATATATACCACTGTTTCCCATTTGCAGGGTCGGGACCTGGTACCAGGCCATGGAAGCCTCACTACCGGGTCACAAGAAAAGCCAAAGCTAGCCCCGCCCCCAGCAAAGCTTGACTTCTGCTCTGCTTCCTTCCTTCCCCATCTCTGTGTTGTGCAGAGAAAAGCTAGCCTTTAAGACTGACACAGGCTGCAAAGCCTGAGCTCTGTTTGGCTTCCTTCCTTCCCCCGTCTCTGTATTGTGCAGAGAGGAGCTGGGCTGCCTCTCCCTCCTTCTCCCCCTTTCCCAGTGTTTGAGAGAAAAGCTGGTGTCCACTGGCACTTTAGATCCATGAAGTGTTCTTCAAGGTATGAGCTTTCATGTGCCTTGCAGTATGTTCTTTTGGGAAGATTTCCCAGGAGGCCTGGGCGGCAAAGAAGGGGTGTGTGTTTTTTCAGCTGGGAGGGGCAGGCAGTGGGCATTCCAGTAGCTTTTTTTTTTTTTTTTACCAAATGTTACTGGCTGGGGTAATCTGATGGTAAGGCTTTTTCCCCTTTGCCCCCCCTTCTTTCTTTTTCCGACTGCAAGGGATTGCTCTGTCTGTATTCTTGGTGCTGGGGGTGGGGGGAAGCAACAGTGGGAGGGCTTCTATTGCCCTGACCCCACTGGTGAACATTCTGGTACTTTTTGAGCACTGTATGAGAGATCTTTGGATTGGATGGTCCACTGGTCTGATCCAACATGGCTTCTCTTATGTTCTTTCTTTTCATGTCTTTCTTTTCCTTTCCTTTCCTTCCATTTCATTCTTTCCCTTTCTTTCTTTTCTTCCATTTTTACTGGATGAAACTTTTCTGTTCATCATACTGTTGTTGCAGACATAGGAGCTCTGTCAATTAAAAATTGCCACCCGCAGTTGTAGCCAGCTGGCCTTTCTATGAGATTTCTGTGTGAGTGAGTGAGTGAGAGTTAGAGATGTGGGGCAGAAAGAGATTATTGGAGATTACTGCTGTATATCTCAACAGCACTGGAAGTGATGGTACTATGAACTTGGCACCATTTTACTGGTCCTGCTTTTAACAGCTGTCTGACACCAAAATTAAACTCCTCCTGTAGATATTAAAAAGGATGAAAGAAGTTCACTGGCTAAATATCTGCACAACAGGTTGCTTTTAAAGGCATGGGAAACACAGCCAGTAAAAAGCTGCAAGCCCCTCATAAATATCCTTTTTGGGATAACTGCAGAAAAGCTTGTATGAACTTCATATAACTTGAAATTAATTCATTAATCGCAGTACAATTCTCTGCTACCTTTCACAGCAATTTCCCAGTGTTTCAGCCAAGAAAAAGTATGAAAAATAGTTGTCAAAAGATCTTCTTGAAACCAAGCAAGCTTGGTTGTAGCTTGAGGAAGGGATCCAGTAGTAGCAGCTGAAGGAAGGGCCTACTAAATATGTCAGCATATTTTGAGGTACAGCAGCTGCCAGGGCCCAGTGTGGGTGGTACACGGCACTGGCATTCCTGATGGCAATGGCAACAGCACTTCCAACTGCATACACTGGCCAGTGCTGTTGAGGAAGGGGTGTGTAGGTGGTGCAGGCAATTGAACATGGCATTAGGAGTGCTTGCAAGCTGGAGAAGAACACACAAAAAGATACGTGCATGGAGGTGTGAGGGTGGAAAGAGAGGACCCTGGGAATGTATGAAAAAGTTGCAGACCACTCACTTTCCACCATTTTGGCTCAGCATGAGTTTCAGAGAGATTTTTCTGAAAATGAAGTTACTTCAGAAGAAGAGGCAGGTTTGGGGGATTGCCCTGGAAGTGACATCACAGGAAAAGGTGGAGTTTTGGTTTAGTGTGCCCTGGAAGTGACATCACTTGACCCTTGACCTGGAAGTGATACCACAGGAAATGACATAATTCCTGTCTCCTGGCTCCACCCCCAAATTTAGTGGGCCACAAAGAAGAAGTGTAAAAATAACCAGGCCACAGGAAAGAAAAGTTTGGGAAACTCTGATATGTACTATAGGAGCTAAAGATCAAAATTCACCCCATAAATTCTTAAGTTAACCACACATATAACTTTTCCCGATATTTCTTTGCTTCTTCATCTGATTTTCCCACTAGTAATTGGGATAAATAGTCCATCTCCACAGCTTCCATTATCTTGCCAATCAAATCTGATTTTGTAGGCACCTCTTGAAGTTTCCATTTCTGTACAAGCAGAATTCTAGCTGCTGTATTAATATGAGCCAACAACTGTCTTGTCTCTTTTGTATAGTCACTAGGATATATGTTCATAAAAATAATTCTGGTTTAAACTGAATCTGTCTCTTCAAGATTTTCTGTACGAGTTCATCTTCCAAAAATCTTTCACCACCTCATATGTCAAAAAATGGGGAAAAAAGTCATATATTCCCACTACAATCCACCAATGATGAAGAGGGTAGATGAAACCCTAAATATCTCACTGACGTTCTCCAGTGAAACTTCTCTTTAAAATCCAATGTTCATGTCACCTCCTTCGATAAACATGTTTAAGACCAACAAAGTTTTATTCAACATACTTCCTCCAACCTAATCAACCAACCAGATCTTCTGGATAGTTAAGACCAACAAAATTCTATCCAATATATATACTTTCCAGTCTTTTAATAACAGACTCTGTGTATCCTTCTAGCTTTAAATACAGTCAAAACCTCCAAGGCAGCTATCCTTCCACATTGACCTTCCCAGCCAGCTGTAAACAAAGCTGCACATCTTCCTTTCAGTGAGGGAACTCTGTTCCTTTCAGTTCAGTTCAAATCAATTAGTAGTGAGTCTGATACCAAATCTTCTTTTAAAAAAACAAGAGTGATCTAAAAGGCTGTTTGCAGAGCGAAGTTGAGAACAATCTACACAGTTGGGCATTACAGAGTCTTTTGGAAGCCTTGTCAAAGAGCAAGAGGAAGTCAGGTGATTCCCCCCCCCCCTTCCTCCTCTGCTTTGCCTCCATCCACGCTCTGGCCAAACTTCCCACTCTCACGCTCCCAGCTTCCAACTGCCCATAGAAAGATATAAAATATAAATCACTGAGAGAACTTACAATCCACTGTTGATGTCTCAAGTTAGAGTCCAGTCAGGCAGACTTCAGAATTGGAAAGAAGAAAAAGAGAAAGCCAGTGTTCAATCCCAATGCCATTAAAATGGCGATCGGGACAGTGAGGATCACAGCGACAACAGGATCGGAAGCCGCTGTTGCTTCCAATCCACTCCATCAAGCTGTCCACCTCCTCAGACTCCCCCCCCCCGCACCGGGTCCCAGGATCAAGCACCCCAACTCTGGGGGGTCCCCTCAGCTGTCCGATTAGGGATAGATCATCGGGAGCTCGCCCGAGATCGTTCCCTACGCTGGGTTGCCGAACCCGGAAGTCCAGATTTAGCTTCTTAAGATACATGTTTGTTTGTCATCCAGTCACAGCTGAGTTATTGCAACTCCATGGGGTTTTCAAGGCAAGAGACTTCAGAGGTTGGTTGTGACAGCCTTACTCTATATCACAACCCTGGTATTCCTGGAAAGTTTCCCATCCAAATATTGACCAAAGTCAGCTATGCTTAGCTTCTGAGATGTGATGAGACTGGGCTATCCAGGTCAGGACAAATTTACATTATCAAAGTATTATCTAAATTATGAAATATTATTGGCTCGTGTTTATTTTTTAAAAATGTGACTAAATTGCTATCAGCATCCCGTAAATAACAAGAGTGACTGTGCAACATTTATTCCAAAAGGGGCCACAAAATGAATTTACTGAGCTACAAATATTTCTCTACAAAACACAGTAGTATATTAGCAAGTTATACTACTATAGAAGAGGATCAGAACTTCTAGTTATATTAAACATTTTTATACTTTGAAAACTAATGAGGGTTCCCTAAATGTCTTCCAAAAAAACTGAGCTTCTTTTAATAACAGCACTATTGTGTCAATTATCTTGAGGATAAGTTAGGATGAAAAAGTATTATGAATCATTTTTCAGCTATTATTATTGGAATTCTCCCCAGTGATACTTCACAAAAAGCAAGTTACTTCTTTACCAAAAAAAGTAGGCAAAATAGCATACATATGGTTGCTTTTATAGTTTATCAAACAGAATAAGCACTCCAGCATCTGGAAGGGAATCAACAGCTGGAATGGATCACAGTTTTGTCAGCCAAATTGGCCAGTGGTGTTCAGGATCATCCTGGATAAGCCTTGTTACCCATCATTTTAGAGAGTGAGGAAATTAAATTTCTTGTTAAGTTCCTCCTAAACCAACTTGACACTCTGGCACTGACATAAGCTAAGAACAACCTCCTCTGGTATCTGTGGAATCTCTCAACTGTGCTCCTGTAACTATGACACTTCTAGGAATTCAAAAATTATATATCATTGGTAGGCAGTGCATTGTGAGGACTTCAGTTTCTGCTACTAAGCTTCACTGGAGAAAAGGAAAAATCCGCACCTTAATCAGAAGGCTGCAACAGAGGCCCCTGGGATGCTGCCTCAGTATCTATTCAAGCACATGACTGAAGACCAGCTACCAGCACCTGAATTAAACTGAGCTCTCTCAATTCATCTCTGCCCTTATTAGAGATACTCTGATGTACAACCACTAGTTAGGTGCTGGCTGGGGAATAAATTTGAAAAAAGACACTTATATTAACTTTGCAGATAGCTTAGAACACATGTCATTTCACAGGGTTCCGGATCTTAAATTTCTAAGATATAGGGTTGTATCTAAACTAAACCGGCAATTTCCACTGATTTCCTCCTTTTCCTTGCACCCCAGCCTGAAGTCATTCCTCAGGGCCCTGTATCCCCCAAGAGCAACCTTTCATGGAGACCATTAGACTGTAACTGGAGGAAGGCAGGCTGGAAATTTCCATTCTGCCATTGGAAAATCCTCTGTCCTTAATTTCAGACAAGTCAACTGCTGAGGCAGATCTGAATGTTGATACTAACTGTAAAAACTGTGTATACATTTGTAAAACAAACAACACAGGCCTAAGCTTCAATAAAGTGTGGTTTCAGTTCCTGACACATTTATCTGGCCCCTTTCCTAACCTGAACACCTTGTATCCTGTGCCAATCTGCAGGTGAGAAGGGGGGAACTATCACACTCATGGGGGAGGTCCCATCTTTGTTTCACCTCATTGGGACACCCACTTGTCCCTGCTATGCAGAGATGCCACCTGCCTGACAAATGTAGCAGTGGCTCTGGCTCTCCTCTTCTTTCTCCACTTACCCAACAGATGGCTTAAGAGACCTGTGTGACCTGCAGGGGGAGAATCCCATTCTTTCACCCCACCCCTAAGCAAGTATGCCACTTGCTGGCCATTCCACTCAGCTACAGCACTGCTGCCTCCACTTGCCTGGCTGATGTGGGCAGGGGGCTTCAACAGATCCTATTCCTCCCCCCCCACCTGACTAGTTTAGACTGCTCCTTCTTCTCTTCCCTCCTTCTCTTCCCTCATTGCTACCTCAGAAGAGAATGGTGGAAGGAGGCAGCTTCTACTTCCCTCTCTATTCCCTGCCCGCCTGGTTGAGGGGGTAGAGGCAGAGGGCACTTTTGCCTCTTCGTTCCCACCTACCAGCCTGCAGAGGAGAAACAGTGTGTGTGGACCCTTCTCCTCTCCTCCCCATTCCAGGTTTGAATTAGAAGAAGACATTGGATTCCCTTCACTTGGAGTCTCAAAGTGGCTTACAATCTCCTTTACCTTCCTCTCCCCACAACAGACACCCTTAGGCTTGCCAATCCCCAGGTCCCAGTGGGAGTTCTTTCGCTTTCCCAGGCTCCTTCCCGCCCCCAGTCAGCTGGCCGGTGGGGGGAAGCCCCGCCCTCAGGGGACCATGTGCATGTGGAGGCTTCGGTCTCTGATTGAAAGGCTTCCTCTTGGGATGGTGTGTCTGTGTTACTTTGAAGAAGTTGGCTGCAACTCATGAGTAGAAAGGCCAATCCCTTGCTTCAGTCACCAGAAACAGTTGGGGGGGAATGTCTGCTGAGCACTTTATTATTCCCTTTGTGGAGATCGATTCTCATAGGGTATAATGGGGAATTGATCTGGAGGTTTCGGGGCCTCTGGGGGAGCTGTGTTTTGAGGTAGAGGCACCACATTTTCAGTATAGTATCTAGTGCCTCTCCCCAAAGCCCCCCAAGTTTCAAAACGATTAGACCAGGGGGTCCAATTCTATGAGCCCCAAAAGAAGGTGCCCCTATCCTTCATTATTTCTTATGGAAGGGAAATATTTAAAAAGGTGTGCTGCCCCTTTAAATGTGATGACCAGAACTCCCTTTGAGTTCAATTATGCGTGTCACACCCTTGTTCCTGGCTCCGCCCCCAAAGTCTCCTGGCTCCACCCCCAAAATCCCCAGATATTTCTTGAATTGGACTTGGCAACCCTAGACACCCTGTTAGGTAGGTGGGTCTAAGAAAGCTCTTTTAAAAACTACTCTTGAGATAACAGCTCTGAGAGAACTTGTGACTGACCCAAGGTCACACCAGCAGCTGCATGTGGAGTAGTGGGGAATCAACCTGGATCTCCCAGAGTAGAAAGAAAGAAGAAGAGATTGGATTTATACCCTGCCCTTCACTCAGAGTGGCTTACAATCTCCTTTCCTTTCCTCTCCCCACAACAGACACCCTGTGAGATAGGTGGGGCTGAGAGAGCTCTTTCAAGAACTGCTCTTGAGAGAACAGCTCTTTCAAGAACTGTGACTAACCCAAGGTCACTCAGCAGGTGCATGTGGAGAAGTGGGGAATCAAACCCGTTTCTTTCAGATTATAATCTGCACTCTTAACCACTACACCAAACTGGCTCCAATGCAAGCATACATTGTCTGCATCAATACACTCACAATGATAAAAGTATAGTTATTTTTGCATTTATTTGCCTTCACTACCATTCTTAATAGAAAAGTTGGCCATAGCTATTTAAAATAAATAAATGTTCTTGAACTTATTTGCATTTCCTTAGATAAGGATTCAAAATCCCTGAATACAAATCAATAGGAAGATATTCTATTTTCCCAAACATGCTGGAAATTATTGAAATCCTAATTGTTAAAAAAAGTTCTCTTCAAAGGAAGCAAAATAGTTTTTTTTACACAGTATGATGATGACAATGTGCCTTATAATTTTAAAGGAAGATCTACTAAAATAGCAGACTATTGTGCTCGACTTTTCCTGGAGTAGTGAAATGGTTAAATGATTACTGAGCTTTTAACAACTGTTACTCTAACTGTGCCATGAGATTATGTACTCACATAGAGAATCAATAGTAATTAAGTAGCTAATCAATGCAACTACCTTGTTAAAGTGTAAAAACCTAAAAAATGCTAATCTAGTTCCTAAAACTAAACAGAGGAAGAATGGAGGAAGGGAAAAATCAAGCATATTTACTAAAATATATAACCCTGCTTTCTGATTACTGCCTTAAAAAGTATTTTACTTTTTGAAAAGTTGAAATACATGCCAGATAAGCTTAAGTTTCTGAGAAACAATGGGCATTTGTGGATGTGTTATGTGGGTAGGAAAAAATCTTTTTATCTGAACAAGATAACCATATCAAAACTAGATTTAGAGCCAGGCAATTCTGGAACTGCAAGTAATTGCACAAAAGAACTCACTTGGGTATCAGGTTTTGTAATCTACAAATTGCCTTCGATAATGTGAATTTCTATAATGTTTCCATAGTAGTTTAATATTTCTTTGGCAAAACTTTACTGCATTTCAGACATAAGAGTCCATACTTGTGCAGGGCAGAAACATCCCTTCCTAGTTTTGTCTAGGGATGCCTTTTGTTTGTTATCAATTAATTTCTCTATGTCTTATAGCTTCAAAATATCTTCTACAGGATAATTCCAAGAAATAAACAATTTTTTTAAAAAAAATACTTAATTTAATGACATTAACTTAATGGCATTGTTTTGTGTTTGGTGAAGACTTATACCCTATACAGATCTCACTGTTGTTATATCAAACATTTTACAAGGGAGCATTGTCAGGGCCCAAGTATCACAAAAAAATTCTTAAGCCATTAAATTGAGTCTATTTGCCTATGGTGACTAGATACAAAATCCTGCCTTTGATAGTGCTGAGCCAACAGATTTTTTACTGTGAAACAACACTGTTTGTCAAGAACTATTCCAACATGGTGAACTATTGTACTAATGTATAATTCTAATATGTGCAAGGCCATCTTTCCTACCACCACCACCCTTGTCTATCAAATAGTTTGTATATATCTTGAACTCCTGGTGGCTCAGTTCCTTTATAATTGTCAAATTTTAACTATTTGCACTGTATTAATAGTACACTATCATATGTTTCTAATAGCTTCTAACAAAAGAACATTAAGTCAATTATCATGGCACATATTCATCTATCAGTTTTGGCAAAGAGGGCCTTTTTCACTTTTTCCTCCTGCCGTACCCACACTGAGTTCCTTGGGAGGAAAGATGGTCAGAAACAACATTTGTGTGTTAAGTGGCAAAGCAGAAATAGCAAAGATCATACCCTCTTCCATACATGGAAATTATATTTTATTGGAGGAACTGTATAGTTAGATGCTGTACTACGAAAGAGTACTAATTAGTAACAATGATTTTATATCCCATCTTCTCTTCCTTTCTTAGTGTTGCTTTATTCTAAGACATCAAGTAAATATTTGAATGGTCAGTATATGTACTTAAACACTTTATTCTTTCTAATTTTTTTTCCTTTTACATTGGTCAAAACTGGAATTAAGGTGAAAAACAGTTTGGTCATTCTTCTTAGGAGTTTCAACCACCTTGAGCCAAAAATAAAGCGGGGCATTAATATTTTAATATAACTAAAAATAATAATTTCTTTTTAATGCATGTACTATGGAACATAACACACATACAACAGAAGTGTATGCACCAGACCTGTTATGGAAAGGAAGGGGAGAATGTGTGAACATCTTACCATGTAAATACGATTCCATATCAAAAATGGAGTCAAGAGGAAGACAGGTGGCCTAATGTGTAATTTATACAGTCTGTTGCAATCAATTATATTTAGACATGAGTCTAATGAGATGCAGTTGGGGATCCAGCAATTGTTTGTTCCATACGGAAACTTGCACACTTCATTTGTTCTACTTTTATGTGTAATCATGTTTCTTTCTCAGATGCTTCTCATGACTGTTTTCCCTACAGCTCCCCAAAGTGCCCATCCCAAGTACTATATAACAGATTGGCCATGTTGGGAAGAAAGCCAACAACACTCTTAGGCACTATACTTCCATAGTAAAATTTAGATATTTCTGGATAAGCAAATATTTATGCAAATTTTAAGCCACTAATGCCAGAGACAGAAGTGAAGTCCAAAGGCATATGTGTGTAGCTTGAAAATAAATTTTAGTCCACAATGCTAACATTCATAATTCTTAGTAAAATCAAATGCTACTATGTATACTTAATGTGTGTCAAGTCACAGTCAACTTAGCGTTTTCACGGCAAATTATTAAGCAGAAATTGTTTGCCATTGCCTTCTTCTGTAAAGGCATCCTTGATGGTCTCCCACCTTATTTAGCTTCCAAGATCTGACAGCATCAGCCAAATCATACTATTCCACATCCTGTACTTAATATTTACACTTTTTTCACCATATACATTCTTTTTACTCCTTTCTAATTAATTAAATAAGGACAAGACTGTAAAATCACAGTGTTTACAAATCCCTCTTTTGTTTGGTTAACTTATACATTGGTTTTAGTTATATATTCTTAAGTAAATCTTCGCAGTAGTGATAAAGGTGACACAAAAACAACGGAAACAATTCAAGAATACCATCATCAGAAAATGAGGTCCATCTGTTTGAGAGAAGGATATCTTCAGTTTATCAAACTTCATTGAGTTCAAATACATGTCTGAATACATAATTTCTTAAGACTGATAAAGAAGCAGCTGTTACAGCCATTCCAAGTAAAAACTACTGAACACCTTGGGATAGAGAACAAAACAATAAACACAAACACAAAGCAAATAAGTTATGATGTGGGGCAGATAATAATATAGTAGATGTCCATGACCAATTTCACAGCAAACTCCAACTATCAAATGAGAGGTTCACCAAACAATACATGTAATAAACCAACTAACAGAGCCCCTGCTTTGGTCCCAGTCCTCTAAAAATTTCATGTAGTAGACAAATTGGAATAAATCAAGAACAAGCACCACTTATTAAAACAATGTATCTGTTGGAGCAAGAATCTACATAAACCCAGTCTGACAGCCACAGTATGACAGCTGGTGATCTAGCTGCCAGGCTAGGTCACAGTGACCTGATCAGCAGACCGGCTTGAGCCGGCAGAAGCCAAGTGATGCAATCTGCTGAGTCAGCATGGCCAGGATTGGCTGCTTGGACTATATATGATCTGTGTGTGCATCACACAGGTCTCTCCCTGTGAGATGGTGGTTAGGCGAAGCACTTTGTCCGTGGAGGTGATATTGTATAGACTGCACAAGAGGGCACTTGTTGTGTATATATGTTAATACACCTTTTGGCACTAGTTGCACGTGTAAGCCTGATTTTCTTTCCTGAAGCCCTGTGTCGGGCAAGTCATCTCCCTCACTCTGCTACTCCCGCTCCGACAGGGTTATGGGCCCAGGGCGGTTCCGCTGCGCGGAGGAGAGAGTTGAGAGTTGAGCTGACTGTGAGTTTGGAAAGAGCCGGAGGCGAGGAACGCCGGTGAAGGACACAGAAGCACCACCGTTCTCTGTTTGAGAGCCAGAGGGACGTCGGCAGCCAGCCGTGAGGAGGAGTCGGTACGATGGCTCAGCAACAGCTTGGAGTAGCCGTTGAGAAGCTCACCTCAGCCAACTACGCGGTGTGGAGCCTGAGAATGCAACACTACCTCAAGCGTGAAGGGCAATGGCTGTTCGTGAGTAACCCCCCTGCTGACTTATCTCCTGCCGAGACTGTGTTATCGGATAAGGCACTGGCCAACATAGTGCTATCTATAGGAGATGACCAGCTGGTTTATGTGCGAGGGCAGGACACTCCCAAGGCTGCCTGGGACGCGTTGAGTGCGGTGCATGTTAGCACCACTGCTGGTTCCCTCATGGCCTTGACAAGGAGGATGTTCCGCACCGTTATGCCGGCTGGAGGGTGTGTGAAAGATCACATCAAACGGCTAACGGACTGTTTCGTTGAGCTGGAGGCAAGAGGCAAGACTGTAGCTCCAGACGACAGAGTGTACATTTTGCTGTCGTCGTTGCCACCTGAGTACACTCCCCTGATAACTTCTCTGGAGACGGTGGACGTAGCGACCCTGACCATGGAATACGTCTGTGCCCACCTGCTTGACTTCCAAGAGAGAATTGCGGCCGTGAGCTGTCCGGGGGTGTCGGCCGGGCAGCGTGCTGTTATCGGTGTGTCCGGGAAGACAGCCAAGAATGAGCCAGCTTTTGCTGCTGGCAGGCGTCCGAAGGTGGAGGAAGTGGAGCCGACTGCGTTTGCAGTCCGTCGCTGCTATGGATGCGGGTCGTCGCAGCACCTGCTCCGAGCTTGCCCTGAGAGGGAGAAGAGGCGGGGGCGTGTGCGGCGAGAGCGGAGGACCGCCAGCCCGTGTGAGGAAGCAACCCGGCTGGTCACGTCTGCAGTAGAGAGCACAGGGTCTGCTTGGATTTTAGACTCCGGGGCAACGAGCCATCTCTGCTGCGAGAAGGAGTTGTTGAAAAACATTGACAGTCCTGAGCATAAGTATGTGAGATTGGCTGATGGGACCACTGCCAATTCTGTTTGCTCAGGCAATGTGGAATTTCCTGCACTGAAATGTATGTTGCAAAATGTGTTGTATGTACCCTCACTGCAGTCTAACCTGTTGAGTGTTAGCACACTGTTTGACCAGGGATACCAGGTGAGATTTGAGAAAACCTGCTGCAAAATCCTGGGAGGTGGGGGAAAGTTGCTTGTGACAGGAAAGAGGGAAGGTAAACTGTATGTGGTCCAGAGTGATTGTGCCCAGGTGGCTCAGGTGTCGAATGAGCCTGTGCACAATAATTGTATACATTTGCTCCATAGGAGACTTGGGCACTGCGGATTTAGGGCGTTAAAGAAAACCCTGGAGCTTGTGCCTAGTTTGAAAGTAAATCCTTGCAAATGTTACTTGGATTGCCAGGTCTGCAAGAAGACCAAAAGCAAGGCGTGTGCTGTTGCTAAAGAAAGCTCAAGGGAAAGCACACGAGCCCTGGAACTAGTCCATTTAGACGTTATTGGCCCATTGCCAAAGAGTCTGTCGGGGAGGAGATACTGCTTGGTGGCCACCGACGACCACACGAGGTACGCGTGGGTTTTCACCATGGTGCATAAGTCTGAGGTGTATAAGACATTCACCAAGTGGGTCAAAGCAGTGGAGAGACAATTAGGGGTTAATCTCCTAGCTGTACAAACCGACAGAGGGGGGGAATTCTTATCTAACCAGATGAAACGTTGGCTGGAGAACAAGGGCATTGCCCACCGTCTGACGAACCCGGCAACGCCCCGAGAAAATGGGCATGGGGCTGTATTGCAGAATGTGATGTATTGCATGTTAGAGGATGCACAACTGCCAATGACCTATTGGGCAGAAACCATACATGCAGCTGTTTTTTTGCAAAATAGGGTTTGGTGTAATACTGTGAAAAATGTGCCTT